>NC_069111.1:47964461-48276961 GCF_025612915.1 Magallana angulata
TTGTAATCATAGAGATTTGTCTGGCTTTTGAGCTAAGACTACGCACTCGGTGCATATTTCGTTAAAATCGCGTCATTTTAAACTTGTTTTGGCGCAAAAATAGATAGCTACGTCCTACTGAAAGTCCAAGGTCTTGTTAAAATGTGGTTCTGTTTGTATTTCTACCTTCAGTACCTTGATTTGATTGGTTCAAGACTGTTAGTATGAACTAAAGACAATATACCTTGAGTTTTTTTTTTAATCTAAATAAAAGTTCGTGTTAATTTATTAAAACAGTTCTGTATAATATGTAGATATGCACGCTGATGCTCAATGTCATGTCTGACATATTTATTACTTCAATAGAATTTGCAATTTCATTTCTGACAACATAAAAAAAATGACAGAAAGAACACGGAATTCACTAGCTTTTACAACGATCTAATGCAAAATATCATAATTACGCAGTCTCGGAGTAGTGTTTGTGTAGACATAGTATGCCATAAACGCTGAAACACTCAAAAAGTATATTTAAAGGGTTTGTGTGTTTTATTTTACCCTTTCAGGCCTGATCAGAAAGTTGTAGTAAGGATTATGCTAATATGATGCGAATAATATCTTAATATAAACAATTTCTGTTTTTGGAGAATGAGATTAGTGGATATGTATTTTAGTTTTGTCTATATCAATTATACCATGACTTCCGCTGTACAGAGAAAGAGGAAATATATGTATTAATTTGAAGGTAAAACTTTTTGAACATAATTAACAAAGCAGTTTATGCATCATGTTATAATGTGTCAAGCTTGAAATTTTTTACTGTGAAAACAATATTTGATTTTTATTTTGCATTCCCCAACATGAACTACATATACCGGTAGTATCTCGAAAGCAAGCAGCCTTTGGAATACGTATTTGCTCATTTTTCTTAAATTATGAGATAAATCATGATGATAAACATACCTTTAATTAAACATGCACCAATGACCGCGTTCCCACAGATTACGTCATCGTGATAAGACTTGTGTAATAGTGAGAAATACATTAAATCTAACCAAAAACATAAATTTATTTCACTTTGTGGAGAGTTTAGAACAAAGAATTCGGTTTTGGTCTCACGCAAACTACATTATGGTATATCTCTGTTTCTTCCCCCATAATGTGACTCGTAAGACAAATGACCTTTTTGTTGACCCTCTCCTGGTTGAACTGGAAATAATATGATTCGAAGAGCAGAAAATTACACGAACATACTTAATACATATAAAAAAGGTTTACTAAAGAAATTAATTAAATCCAACATTACCGGAGATAACGAGAAAATTGCTAAGACTATTTTGTGTTTGTTCTCATTTCTTTTAACATGTTTTAATAACCTTATAGTAGTGTGTTTAGGGATGATTTTCACAATTATTAATAAAACCAAGAGTACGCTTTCTTATTTATAAACAGTTTATCTTAATTGTGCATACATGTAAACCTCAAGATTGACATCATTTGTGGGTATGCATTTTTTGTACATACATAGAGCACCACTATTCACCATGATTGTGTACATGTTTGTGAAAAAAAAACCCAAAATGAAGGCGAAATGATCGCGTAGAGACATGTCCATTTATTATGAAATTTATGAAATAGCTGCCAAATATCTCAATTTAATTTATTCAGTAAGACAAAATTATCTGTACCAATCAATGTAAACTCATGCGCTCAATCTACTGTACATACTATATTTGTATATTCTAAGATTTCAAAGTGACATATAGGTCCAATGGACCGGGTGTCATTCGATGATGTATAATATTGTATTGCAAGTATACTTTTGACATACACATGTCAGTATAATAAAATATTTACTTACTTACTTACTCAGTATGCATCCAAAACAGTGATCTTTCAAAACTAATATATTTTTTGTTTACTAAACTTGACAATGATTTTGACCACTCATGTCATTGCAACAGGTATTTTGCTTCATAAAATCTAGAACTGTATAGTTGTTAGTTTTTCTACAATGTAATATTTATTTTGTGCAACGATCAGAGTTTTAAAAAAGAAAAAAAAACCCAGACTTTATTCTAATTACCATAATCTATCAAAGTTTACAAATGGTTCATTTAAAGCCTACTCACTGACCCTGTTTGACTCTTTAAATTAAATATTGTTCAATGAGATATACTATAAGTACATTTGGTCATCCATTGTTGACATTCAGACAGAAGAAGAGGTTCAGAGTTAACGACAATTGTTCCGCCAGATTTGTAAACACGGACGTTGTCATTTCAGAGCCAGGCACAGGGTAAAAGAAAGACAACGCAATGCATCGTAATGTCGCCACGCTAACATTGAACGAATGAATGACTGAATCAGAGGACAGCACATTGATACTCTGTCGGTTTGTAAGGGATTGGTAGACCAGAGATAGCGGTATAATTACATGTACGTGGTTTGTCGAGAACACGTATACTCCTTTGACTGAATTTTATGTATTTAGCCTTTCAAATATGTACCTACAACAGGAGCTTAGAAGGCTTTCGATAATTTCTAAAGGAATATGGGTTTTTTTGTTTCCTTTTGTTTGCAAGATTTAAAACTTTTTTTTCAGTTTTAATGTGGTAGTTATTCAGATGCGTTCGAAGATCTACCCATAACCATGTCAGTTAATTATTATTTAAAGCAATCCGTAATTTCAATTTTTGCTATATGCATGTACACACCATATATCCACATATTTCTGTATCTGTATATATATTTTCCTATTTGAGGCTAGACTTACAACAGAGAGAGAGAGAGAGAGAGAGAGAGAGAGAGAGAGAGAGAGAGAGAGAGAGAGAGAGAGAGAGAGAGAGAGAGAGAGAGAGAGTCATCCAAATATATGTATAAGGAAGACATTTCATGTAGTTCACTTTAGTAAAAGCAATAATTATCCAAATTCAAGGTTAAAAGTTCATGTGAAATGCAACAAAATATTTAAAATAAAAAACAATTTGTATGAAAAAGAGTTTTACTTTTGTTGTAGTTCACTTTAGAATAAAGTAGAAAAATTGTTTTTGGTTAGAATATCAACAAAAATTCAAGAATACAAGCAAACACGTCATCTTGTCATGGTCTGAAACTTATACATATCAGATCATTCTTACAATTAATCAATAAATCGTAAGCGAAACTACCTATAATGCTTTCCTGAATACAAACACCCTTTGTTTGAAACTTATTTTTGCTTACACCTTGCTGAATAAGGACCACTGCAACTAAATGATGCTTTTGTTCTCGTGTATACCGACTGGGCCCCTCGCACTTTTATGAAGACACCAACCACGTTGATTTGTGCACATCTTTTAACAACTGTATGCTTTCATAAATTTATAGAAACAGGCAGACTGAAATCTACACGCCCCGTTTATCGATTGGTCAAAACCTACAGCAACCTATGAATAATCACGGACTACACTGTAATCATGATGATGTCAGACTCAAATTCCCACCGGAGACCGGCTGTTTTCTTTTAGCTAACGTACAGATGTACATTAACAGTAATTTAGTGATTTTTACTTACTTTTCACAATCAGTTCATTAATATGTTAAAAGAAAGATGTAAAAGTAAAATTATTAATAAACTGCTATAAATGAGAGAGAGAGAGAGAGAGAGAGAGAGAGAGAGAGAGGAGAGAGAGATTGTGTGTTCGTAGCTCATTCTTTATTTAAAAATGTTCGTAATAACATAATAATGTAAGTCATTCTGCATTCTGAGAATATCCATGAATGATCAATGCAACAAGGTGCAATATGAAAAGGAGCTCAACAATAATTGTTCAGCATTAGGTCCTTTAAGAACTCAATTAAATATTTAGTACGCGAACTCTCATTCATAGACAAAAAGGTAACATTTATCGTTATACCTGCAATCGATAGTGGTCTAATATTCATATTATAGCATGGCTTTGAATTACTGAATTTAAATCCTTCAGAGAATAGAATTGATTTTAACTTTTAAAACATTTTTATTATTGCAAATGAATTATTTTCACGTACCAAATGCAAAAAAGAGGGCGTCTTGAAATTATCGATTTTGAAATGACACTTGGAAGAACAAAAATTGAGACGTTTCCTTTTATCAACTCAGCAACATAAAAATCTATAAAACAGTCTACATAAAAAACAAATCCATTGATTTTCATGCAACAAACTTTACCTTGGGACAAAGTTTTGAATAAAACTGGCGTGATAGTCCACACTATCAGGTATAATAGAAAAACACCTGAGTGTCTGTGATAGCGTTTACTTCATAGTTCGTTAGCCATTAAATCTGTAATTAAAACCTTCTGGACAGAACAATCTTTGTTAATTTAAATATCCTGTAACATTTAAGTATAGTTCGATAGCCACACACTGGGTTAAAATAAAAATCAAACATAGGTGGCTTTTAAACAGAAATCTAAACCAATCAACTGAACTGTTTCTTGAGTGTTCCGTTCCCGGTTGTCACCAAGGCGACGTGACGCTACCTGCTCGATCATGGTATTTGTGACACGTTAAGAAACAAAATAATAAAAGAAGTTTGGAAAGAATATAAGTGAAAATACTCTAAACTGCCATAATGTCGGATACAGAGGTAAGCAAGACTTTTAATTATGAGTGTTCGGAGTAAGATGGGACCTCGACGAGGGGTTTATACATGCACGGTAGGCTTATCTCTGTTATTTAACACAAGGGGTAGATCTCTACACGAACATTGAATGGATTTATACGGAAAGCCATGAAGACCAGATTAAAGTACGGGAAAGTCTGCCATTTGTTCGTGTTTTATCAAATTATCTTTTTTTTAGAATTCTTTTAATCCAAAGAAAACATTAAATTTTTATCCAAAGACAACATGAAATAATTGCAAACCGAGAATCGTCATAAATTTTTTTCTATTTTTAGGTGAATCTAGTGCGTTTTAAATCTATTTTCACTTTTTCTCTATAAATTTAGTTTCGTGGTCGTACAAAGCACATAAAATGCTTCATAATTTCATGGATTTGAAGTTTTATGGGGCTGAGAATAAAGACATTTAAATCGCAAAGTTGTCATTAGCCCGTATAAAAAAAGATTTGCAAGATATTTAAAATGAGTGTTGCTTGTATTGAACACATATAAATACGTCTATTGTATGGGTAAAATAATTGCGCATTAATATATATATATATATATATTGATTACAATTGATTTTATTTATTTGTTACAAAATCTTTTCCAAATTCCAGATCATGTGTAATCTGTTTAACATAACGTACGTTAGAACTAGCTTAAACTGTCGAGAATGTCTCACTTAAGCATTTTATACATGCATTATGACTTAAATCCAACGATACACAATCATTATGAGCAGCATTTTGAAAGAATTGACAAGTCCTAAAACAACGATTATTAAAGAAAAACGGAAAATGAATTACATGTGTATTACTTTGATTTAAAGAAAGACATTGAAGACAACAACCGCCACGAGAATTCCTCCGATTCTAAAAACGAATCGGAATCTAAAACAGAAGAAAGTCCTTCGAAGAAAGAGGAATCCACTCCTCAAAAGCCTTTATCAGCTGCGGCGCCTAAGGAGGAGCAACCTGCTCCTCAAAAGGCTCCTGTAGCAAACACCGAGAAGACGGTACAGTTTTACAAGTTACACGTCACGTGGTCCAAGTGTTTGTGCCGTGCCTCACCCCGAACTCACAAAGCCGCACTGTGTGGGCCAAAGAAGGAAAATGAATATGGTCATTTTTCAATTTTCACGGCGCGTTCACGTTGGTTCACTCTGCATTAAATAATTGGACAAGGGAATTATCGACTGATTAGCACTAATATTTTCACTCACCAACGGGGCACGACGTCGATAGGAAAGCATTGCAGGAATAACATAAAGGCTTACAGCAATTTGTCGACCATTTAATGATGTAAATAATTGAGTAACTAATGTAAAATATTGTTTGTCTTCTATGTATGGAAAGAAAAAAAATTGATCCCTTCTGTACACAGCGCACGAACCCTGCAATGATTACACAAGCTAGGGAAGAGAAATAAACTGTTTTTAGATTTGATTTCACAACTCAGATAAAGCAACCATTGGATAAGTGAAGAACATTACACTATCTTTAATATATGTATGCTATATAAGCTCAGAGTGAGACAGACTAGCTTATGTCTGTTCGAAAGAACAACGAAGAATTTGTACTCTAGGGGTTATTAAAGGGACTTGGACACGATTTGAGATCAAAAATTTTATTTTTATATTTTATGTATAAACTGGTTGACTGGTGCATTTTAAATGATTGACCAAAATATTGAATGTTCAAGTCAAATTACTAGCGAGATACAGAGGTAAGAATTGATTGTTATGTAAACAAAGCTCGAGTCTTATAGTTGTTTACAAAAAATGTCATGTAGAGAATTACCATTCTTGGACAAAATGACGTGTAAAAAACAATTTAAACTAATTCAGTATCTTCATAAATACTATTATCAACAAAAGAAAGATACATTTGATTGAAACTTACACCAATACAACACATATGTAAAAATGGCAATATCTGAGCTTTGTTTACAAAACAAAGAATTATGAACTCTGTATCTTGCTTATAACTTGATATTTGACTTTCAAATTTTGACATAGGATTATAAACTTCTATATTTATCAGTATAAACATTGAAAATAGAAAAATAACTTGGAAAAATAACACAAACACTTGGAAAATTTGAAGTCAAATCGTGTCCAAGTCCCTTTAAACAATGGCTCATTTTCTCACCATTTCGGCACAAAACACTGTGCATTAAGAACACATAGCCTATTGAACTGCCCATCGACATTTAAAATTTCACTGACTGAAATTGGCGTTCGATTTCTGCTCTTTTATTCTCAATCATAAGCAACAAAGCTCCAAGTCTCGAGCTACGTATATGTTTAGACTTATTGATGTTTTAAGCTTATACAAAAACTCATGTAATTCTGTTTGTTTTTCAGTCGATGTTAGGTTTCATTCTAAAGCGCCTACTTTGGGGCGGTCGTATGGAGTTTATCCTATTTATTATGAAAAGAATGTTAAATATTTGAAGTTATTATAGTATGGTACCAATTGACTTGTACATGAAATAAATTCTAGTCAACTTAATACAAGTATGCACTAGTTTCTAATTATTTCATTTTAACTCATAAAATAATTACAAAAAAGTAAAATAATAACAAAATTGAATGAAACCAAGTATGCTTCACATATATACCTAACATATTTGACATAGCGTGGATACAGAATTCTAGATACAGTAGCAGATAGATCGATTACCTTTATCAGTTTTATCCGGCTGGCTGTTTGTCGGTGTTATCTCGCTGTAACCTAT
The DNA here is from genome assembly GCF_025612915.1 of Magallana angulata. NCBI lineage: Eukaryota > Metazoa > Mollusca > Bivalvia > Ostreida > Ostreidae > Magallana > Magallana angulata. The sequence continues at coordinate 47,971,809 of NC_069111.1, forward strand.
TCTAAGCTAAGGTTACATGCCAATGCATATTTCCTATTGTGGTTTTTAAAATATAAAAACAAGAACCAAACATATTAGTTACAATACGTTAAAGGTGAAGATTTGAAACCGTAGTTATTAATCACACAATAAATTTCAAGATGTATGTCAAACCCGACTTGAAAACTTGATTTAAATGAATAATTAGCAATTTTTGCAACGTCTAATTCATCGATATTACATGTATTGACTTAAAGTTGTAGATAAACTTACTTTTAAACGCAACAAATAATTTAGAGGTACTATATTTTTTATGCAGAAAGAAAAAGATGACAAAAAGGAGCAGCAGAAGTCAAAGGAGGAAGCAGACGATGAGCAGAGACATACAGCAGACGACAAGGAAAAGGATGACGACACGGGTAAATATGTCACGTGATAAAGTGGACCAAACCTACCACTGCATAATTAATCAAACATAATTCCGAGTTCATACCTAACATTATCTTACAATGGGGCATCGTCGGTAATCAATAACAGACAAGGATTTATCATAATAAGTAACAACAGTAAAATAATGCAAAAAAAACACTAGGTATACTAAAGCTTGTGAAATCTCGGTGGGGAAATTTATGAGAATATCAACAGCTTTGTACTAACATTTTAAACGAGATCATCGGTCTCCCTGTCTCAGATTAATTTATTATACTACTACGATGCTTGTAATCAACTGTATCTAGAATGGCACAAATAATGATGATGCATGAACAACGGTCAATATTGGGGTTGATTTAGCACCAATAATCAACACTATAGTATTGTAATTACTATCATTGCATGGGGCTTTTTCTAATTTGATGCACTACCAAATGTATAAAGACCTGGTTACTCTGCAGCAGTGGTCAAAACGAGGCTCGGTTCACGGATCGTTATGTATATTACGTAGATATGGAAAAATATTCGCTTTTGGGATTGAAATTTCTTTTGAATTGTCTAGGAGAAATGCATCACGCATGCGTACTGGTCACTTCGATTTATAGCAATACTTTTCAGATATATGTATGACGTGTTGCAAGGTAATATGCCTTTATTTAGCTTTTAATATGTTATATAGTAATACTGACGGTATAAAATATGTACTATGTTATAACTAACGACTTAATTTTGTACATTGCGATCTTCACGTTTGTATAGCAAATATGCATCTTTTTGAAAATAGATCATGACAAAGTAAGTAGTATTTAATGTTTACTAACAGCTATAGATTTATCATTGTTATTGTTATGTGCACTTTTATTCGTATGCTTATTTTGGGACCAATTTGATTTGAAAACAGGTGCGCGTAAGGTAACTTTCGATTCTCATGGTGATAACTCCAATGAAAGCAAAACTCAAGTTGATCCAAGCGCAGAGAATAATGATATGCTTAAAAATAAAAATGGAACAGAGAACAAACAACAAGATAAAGAAGCAGAGAAAGGCAATAACATGGACTTAGTGGATTTAGAACGTATAGAAAGTGAGAACCAGACTGTTAACACAGAAACTCATGATTCAAACTCAAATACTGAACCCGAACAAAATTCCAAACGCAAAGGCTCCCCAGAGCCCGAGCAATCCAAACACGTTACAGAATCTACGTCTAAGGACAATGACAATAAAGAAAATAACGGTGATAAAAATAAAAGTGAAGAGAAAGGAGGCGACGGATATGTGCCATTGGACCAATTATGGTCCAGTCCCAAGAGGGAATTCAAAGGATCGGAACGCCAGTATAGTACTGTATCAACCTCGTCTTATCTTGAACGGAAAAGATCTGAAGAAAAAGCAAAGACAGAGTCTCAAACAGAATCTGATGGGTCTGAAAAAAGAGTGGAGCGACAGTACAGTTCTGTATCAACCTCGTCTTACCTCGAACGGAAAAAATCAGAAGAAAAAGCAAGGGCAGAGTCTCAAACAGAATCAGATGAACCTGGAAAAAGAGTGGAGCGCCAGTACAGTACTGTGTCAACTTCTTCTTACCTTGAAAGGAAAAGGTTAGAAGAAAAAGCAAGGACAGAGTCTCAAACTGAATCAGGTGAACCTGAAAAAAGACCGGAACGCAAAAGCAGTTCTGTATCAACCTCCTCTTATCTTGAAAGGAAAAGATCAGAAGAAAGAGCAAAAGCAGCTTCTCAAACTGAATCAGAGAAACCCGAGGAACAGAGGGATGATAGTGTGAAAGAAACTAGTCTTAATTCAAGTGACAATAAAACGTTAATTCAACCTATTGGTGATACAAAAGACAGCAAAGAAGATGATGGTAAAAACGAAGAAAGAAAGCCAAATGTTGTTGAACCGTCAAAAGCTAATGATGAAGATGATGCCAAAGATGTTTCTGATTATAATAAAGAAGCACGAAATTCAAAAGAGTCGTCTAACGCTCAACGAAGAGTGTCTGACAGTGAAAATACAGCAGAATCTTGCGGTTCTCCAAAACAAAAAGATCAATCGAAAACCGATTATTCCCAAAACGAAACGGAGGAAGCTACAAATGAGAAAAAAATCGCAGATAGAGATAGGAAAAACGAGGTTGATGAAGATGACTGGCGATATGAAGATAAAATTTCTGACAATGATGATAATAGAGAAAACGAGGAGGTGACGATCCCCATTGCTCATCAAGAAGATGAATACAACGAGAAGAAATTCGATTCCGAATCGGAAGACGACATATCAGTGCATGACACTACACAATACAAGGAAGAGCCTCAAAGGGAACCCGAGCAAGAACCTGTAAAACAAACCAAAGAACCACAGACGAAGAAGAAGAAAGACCAGCCAAAGAAAGGTTCCTATCCCTCCCCCTCCCCACGGCCTTCTTCCCAACCCAACAGGAACACTCAGAGACCGGTAGCTCGGAGTGCCCAGCCAACCAGTCGACCCGGCGAATCCCGCAGAGCTCTCTCCCCCGCTCAGATGAAGTCTCCTAGAAATCAAAGCACTCCTAGATCACGACAGAGACCAAAGACCACGCCAGGGGGACCACGAGTTCACTCGAGAATAGGTGACAAAAGCAATCCTAGCCATTCACGCATGCAATTTAGACAGCCAGACTTTTTCTTATATATGCTATCAGATCTTTATTTGGAAATGTGTAGAGCGTAGCTAGCTCGGTCGGAGAAAATCTTACAAGTTTAGCCAGAAGTAAAAAAAATCTTAGGGTGTAGAAATAATCTCAGTGACCCCACAAGACAGTACGACAGGTGTGTGATGCATTTCTGGTAGACCTCCGTATTTCCACTCAAACATCACTTTACTAATGCTCACGTCTCGTACACGTATTTTATCACTTACTTGATTGTAGTCAAAGGTTTACTTACAATATTTGATGCTCAAATATGTCCATGCGTTGTCAGTGACGTCACGTTTGGTGGTAATGTAAGTAAAATTATAGTGAAGGCTAATATGCTTCTTTTGCCTCATAGCTTTAGGTATCTCGTGTATTGTCCACTTGTATTTATTCTTTATTATTCTATTGTTCTAATTATATTACTAGTATTTAACACCGGCTTTGTATTGTTTCAGTTCTGTATAGTTTGTATTCAAGAGTCTTACCTTTCATTACAACAATTTTTACCAATTATTTTGCATGAACAACTAAATCTTTAGATAACAAAAATTTTAATTTCCAGGTTGCATGTAGTGTTGTAGGTTTCTGATTTGAAATTAATTTTAAATTGTCCCTTCCCAAATGCTAGGAAAAAAATCCGCGAAAAAGAAAGTAAAATTTCAGACTGGTAAGAAATCGGGTAAGTGTTGCCATGGTTTTTACGTAGAAGCTGCGCATGTTTTATGGTCATGAATATTTGTTTTGTTAATGCAAGGCATTTTTATGTTATTATGTATGTTGCTTTTTTGTGACCAGGCATTTAGTATTTTACTTAACGTACCACTTTTATACAGTTTTATTTAATCCAATGCAGTTCAGTATTTTCACAAAACTATCAATCAAAATAAGTATCATAGAGTGTAAAACTAACACCACAAAACTTACAGTTATGTCACTTTATCTGAAGTCTGTATGTGTGAACTAACGTAACAGTTAATTGTCAATTAATATTAGCAACACTCACTAAAAAGTCAAACAGAAATGTTCACACATCTGGATACCCATAGAGAATCCCTCTCTCCGTACTCCTCTGTCAAAGCATGATCTTCAATAGTCAGAGTTGTCTAACTTGCATGTGGAATGCACCAAAGCCAATTTCACTTTGATCTGTTATTTACTTTTTGAATTTGAAAACATATTTGACATTTGTTTGATTCTATCACTTTAACGAAACTTTGACTCTCTTTCACACTTATTTTGTTTGCTGAAACATTTAACAACCATTGAGAACCACACACCATCCTAAAAGTAAAACTTATAAAACTATATGAGAAAATTATGGATTTTTCATTCTAAAGTTTGTTTATGATAATGACAATAGGTTCAGAAGATGGACAGAAGAGACAGAAGGAGTTCTTCAAAGCAGAGCTGACCAGGCTACAGAGAAGCCTGAAGGACGAATCATCCAAAATATCCAAACCCAAACAGTTAGTCCACGACATATTTTTATTAACTTGCATTATTTCAAATAATTGCGTAATCCAAAATGATAAATCAAAATAACAATACACTGTTTCTAATGTACATATACACGAACAGTTGTCGAACAGTCTTTGCAATTTTCTTTGTAAATTAAGAATGGTTATAAACAGAAACAAATTACTTATACCGCGTGTTAAAATTCTAGTAGTATCTGTTTTCTTACAAGTATAATAAATATTACTGTAGAATCCTTTTAAACAAGGACAAGTTCGATAATTACTAACTGGGACTATTTCTTCTCTTGCAGTAGAGAACACTACCCGTTTGTGTGGACTAGTCTCGAGCCTTACTACAATACATACGTGGCTCGCTTTTTGATCGATGCTGTAAGTATTCAAATGTCAACCGGGCGACTTCCGGTGTCGCTCGTTGGTCAACTTGCTCTCGGATATATTGTTTCACTTTGCTTTTAAACGACAGCTGTCCGTGCGAAATATGTTACAATTAGGACACAAACTTGCTTTTTGAATTAGGCATTAGGTTTTTACAGTAAAAAAATTAAAGATTTGTGATGGCCTTGAATTGTTTGTTGCATTTATGATCTTGTACATTTTAGCAAGAAGAAGCCATTTACCACCCTATTACACGGAAAACCCCCGTAAGAAGCTTGATTTGATATCTGTATCTGCGTCCCCTTAGGACGATGTTGTAGGATGCTTTTGTATAATTTCTTACTCTGTGTACCCAGCAACTTGTCGCTCAGTTTGTGATTCTACCTTTCTGACAGCGACAAGTTTTTCGGGGGTGGGGTGGGGATGGGGAGTTGGGGGTAGTTGTTTGAGTAAAACATGTAGTTTACCTATCTTGACCGACTTCGGTGGCATAACAAAATACAATCAACAATCTTAAACCCTGTGTCCACTCGCTTCTGTTGGTTTTCAGCTATTTACTACTCCTGTTATTTACTTTGATGTGCCCCTCGCACTTGATGTTTAATTTACAGCCCCAGTAGATTACATGTAGTAGGTTAAAGTGTGTGGCAATGTAGACTATAGCTTGACCTATTTATTCTTCCAGTCGGAGACTGAGCGACCTGTCAGCCGCGCCCGACCCATAAGTCGGGGCAAGCTCTATGTAAGATATTCCTCACTCGCCATTGTGGGAATCACATCATTTGGGCCATAGTACAATGCATTCCACAGCACAATTTTTTTTCCGTTGTCATGAGCACTGTTTGTCTTAACGCTACTCCAAATTTCAGTTTTATTTATTGCCTGGAGTCTAAAAAAGATGACACTGTTTTGTTTTGTTTTGTTTTGGGTTTTTTTTTTGTTTTTTGTTTTTTTTTGGGGGGGGGGGGGGGTCGAATCAGCACTGTCCGTGGAATTTCTCAACTCAGGTTTTCGTCACCTGTATCTTAAAATCAGTCCTTAAAAGATCCATTAAACTTCGTCCTTGTAATATACCTTGCTGTGGTTTTCATATTTATAAGATTTTGGTTTGACAAAGAGTTGAGAATCCACGTACCTGATGCAGTTTAACATGTCAGTCTCTCACCAATATATCGCGTGCAATATACCACCAATATATCGCGTGCATTATACCACCAATATATCGCGTGTATTATACCACCAAAATATCGCGTTTATTATACCCAACCAAATTGTCCTCAGTTATGTCCCTTGCTATTTCTCTAAGTAAAGCCAATCCTCTAGTTTCGCATTTGACCTTTGATAACAATCCATCCATACATTACTTATCTCCTTGAAGATTATCAAATAATACACGGCAATCTCTCTTATCAAATGCATGTGCCTAAAACATATCTGAGTACTTGTTTTTCAGGAAGTGTCCCTTTCTAACATTCGTTTTTTCAAGTCCGCCGAAGCAATGCATGGTTTATCTTATTATAGAAATATTGTTTTTGAAAAAAAAACCCAATTCATTTTATTATTAGAAATTGTGCAAATGGTGACTATTTTTGCTATTAATGTGGTGATTCTGGAAAATGTGCTTCATTAATAAAGAACATTAATATCCAACTATGTTTTAAACCTGGAAATAGAACAAAGAAGTATTTTGAAAACACAATTTAATTACCCTAGCTGTTAAAGAAAACCATACTATTAATTTGGGACTGGAAAGTGAGTTGGCGTTGTGCTTCTGTTCCTCTGTCATTTCTATTGTGGAGGTTAGATGATTTCTCTTGTACATCTAATTTTCGATAAGCAATTGTACCATTCACGCGTTCCTTGTCTTACATTTTAATTATGTGATCTGAAGTAAGTTGTTTAAATACAATCACATGTAATCTTTCATCCATGAAATATATATTAATGCATATCTTGGAACTGATAGACACATACTGATGCTGATTTACTTCCCAATAACATGCACGTATAGCCATATGATTTTGCACTAATTACGCCTTACCCAAGGTTACACTCATTTATTGTTAATTTGTTTCAGTGACATTAAGTACATTTCAGGAATTTCAGTGCAGATTTTAAAGATTTTTTATTTATGCATTTGTGAGCAAGAACCTAGAGTACTTGTGGTAGTTTTAATACATGTATAATTTTCTTAAATCTAGTTGTTGTAAAACCAGATAGACATAATCATAGTATTGAGTGCTCATTTCAATAACTAGTTAATTCATCAAAACTGCAATCATTCGTTTTGTTTACAGTTCTACAGTGACATTAATGTAAATGCCTGCAAATTATATCGTAAACAGGAAATGTATTTAAGTACGGTAGAACTAATTGAACTAATTGAAAATTAGGCATACATCATATACATGGATATTTTGAGAATGATGCTGTAAATGGCTGTAAAATACGGTAAACATACCCTTAATGCCTGTAAAATATATAAAACAGACATGTACTGACAGGTGTAAATGTAACTTTGCTGTAAATGCTGTAAACTACAGGATTTGACCTGGTGTCTGTTAACAGGCGGAGGACCCCCAGCCCGGATACGTCAGCAGGAACACCGCAATCGGACTCTGCGATCCATGGACTGACCTCCGGATGGACCGGGAACTCTTGCCGCGGTTGGAAACTCCCTCGAAGAAGTCCCGGGCGAAGGGCCAACAGAATGCGTCAGTATATTAATAGTTTATGTACAGTGTATTTAGAAATTTTTAACATTTAAAATGATCTGAATGATTAGTTGTGTATTCATAAAGTCAAGCTATGGCTCAGGTACATTTTTTTTTTTACATTCAACTAGTTATGAAGTTAGTATATTTCCTAAAAGCTAATTTCATTTTAAAGCAAAAAGGGTAAAAAGGAGAAACCACCAAAACAGGGAAGCACCCGACTGCCAAAGTTCCCAGTGGTGGAATTCTCCTCCGGCAAAGAAAACGCCACCAAATGTTTCCCGTACAGCGAAGTGCCCAAATTTAGGTAAATATTACGTACAGCAAAATGTCCAGATTTTAGTACTGTAGTTACAAAAAGGCCTAAAAGTACACGCTAGTTTGACTCAACTAATGTAAACCGCATGTACAGCGGGGTGCCTAAATTCACGTAAACTATAATTGAGGCTCTAAGAATACGTATTCATAAAAATAGGATTGATTAACATACTAGTATTATATATTAGATACGAGATGCATTCTTATTTCAAAAGCTTAAGAGGTCATCTGATAGACATTTTATGTCGTACCGGGTTGTAAAGAAAGTTTCTAATCTGGTGTATTTTTTATGCATAATCATAATGGTTCTCGTTCTCATTAATCGTAGATAACTTTTATTTTTCCTGACAATCGTTACTGTGTATACGGCTGCATTTATATATTCATAAAATTAACGCTAAAATAATTTGAAATTGAATTGTCTTTTTTAAAACAGGCAGGAGGTCATGGGTCGCTACAAGCATGATGCTCCCAAAAAGGTGAATGCCGACTACAGTCGAACCAAGGACGACTTTTACCGCATGGATTTGGACAGACTTGACGAGGTCCATCCTATTAACCGCCGGCACATGCGCAAAGCCTACTTTGCTTACCTTCAGAATACGCCCGGGTCGAAGAAGGCGATCAAAGAATGTGTGAAAGACCTGAACGGCGAGCAAGAGCAGAAAGTTCACTGAAGGGAGGTCGTGTTCAAAGAGAGACAGTGCTTGCTTCAATCTATAGTTTATGTCTGTGATATTCAGGAACTTTTATCTTTATTTTACTTCTTATATTTTATTGTTATAAAAAAAACTTGTATGGTGGTTAGGTCATTTGAAAATGTCTTAACGTATGACAGGAAAGTAGATATTTATATGAGGGACTCTCTGTGATTTGTAAATTTTAATCCCTCTAATATTCAAGAGATTACTAGAACATGATTTATAATAGAAAGGGCGAAACTGTGATATAAGTCAATCATTACTCCCTACAGAGTTCAAAATAGGCCAACTCTACATCATTTTTCGCTATTTTAATTTTTTGTCGTTTTTTTTTTACACGGTAAAAAACAGTGCTGCATAAGAAACAGTCTTTGTCACCAATGGCATTGCAAGAACGATAACTCTGAATGCATTGGCATTGCACCTCTTCTGTATTGACAAGTTTGATAAACATGTTTACTGAGCATAAAGTCGACAGATTCCTTTTCATCATGCATGTGTTTTCTGTCTAAGGTGTAAACGCTTGCATGTATTGATTCACGTTTACACGAACGTATGTACCACATTAAAATATATTTTTAAGAAGGTTTTTTTTTTGTTTTTTTTTTTTTATAAATACAATAATAGAATTCGATGTACGATTGTAGGATGCCGACTGCTGACTACCGTTGACAGTAAAACTGCTTACTAGCTGTTACTTTCTGTTCACAGCTTACTGCCAACTGCTTGCTCTCATTTGTTTGATATGCACACATTCTGTGCGAGTGCAAATATTAACAAAACATTATAAAGAAGGGTTCTATACAATGCTGGATACCGTTTATTTTATTCGAAACATGAAAATAAAATTGCCCCTCCCCCCATTATAAAAATTATACACAGTCATGTCCTTATCGTAAGTTGCATCATAAGAAACAACTAAATAACTTTTATCAAATATGGATCTTATAGAACACGACCAGATACTACTATTTATTGAACCATGTTTAGGATAATTCAGTAATAGAAATGTGGCATACTTTCCAAAATGAGTCTGCTGAAGGTTAAAAACTATTCAGTGTTGTGTCTAGACATAGATTTAAACTACTGAAACATTCTTTCCCTGGTCATGTCTAGTAACAATTTAAAAACAACCGCTTTTCAGAGTGATGAAAATGGCAGTGTTTTAAAATCATCCGACGGATGTTATTTACTTAATCACACACCGGTATCAATAGAATAGATTGTATTTTCTTGGCCTTTTGCTAATGAATATTGACATGTTAAACGCTTATCTAAATACTGCACACTAGTCAGTTTAAACTCTTTACTGGCTGCATGTCATTTACTGCTATTATATAAATATTGCCTGTTTGGGAGGGTAACAGTTGAAATTGACACCCCTCGAAAACCATTGTCAACCTCCGCTTCGCGTCGGTTGACAATGGTTTTCTCGGGGTGTCAATTTCAACTGTTACCCTCCCAAACAGGCACTTTTTATTTTTTATACTGAATGTCTTAATTTTTAAGAAAATGTTACTGCTTTTATATAGGAATAACGTGAATTCTACAGCGAAGCGTACGCGCATAGTTTTCGCGCATGTAACAATTTTTAATGTTACCCGTTGCTAAGTGTGTTGCTAACGCTGAGGGTAATAGAACGGATTATGAACTCCGTCTTAACCAATCAGATTTCAGTATTTAACATGAAAGTATAACAAAACGGATTATCAACTGCGTCTAAACCAATAAGATTTCAGTATTTAACATGAAAGTATAATAAAGTAAATTATGCTTCAGATGCTAAGGCAAACAGTTTATGTGGTGTATGTGGCTTGCCTATCACCATTATAAAAATAGGTAATTATCTTTTGAACCGCATTTATATAATTATCTGAATATTCATGAGTGAATGGAACATAGATGTCAGCTCGCTTTGTAAACATTGTCTGGTTGTTGAAGATACTGATATGAATATGGTCAATCTGATTAAAATTCATGTAGTTTTCCACGCAACATAGCAATTGGAATGATGATGAGCTAAAGAAATGTTAAAAATAAATCAAAATTGAATTTGGTCAAAGAATACATGTTTGTTAATAGGTTTTATACACAAAAACTGTTTGAACAGTATTTAAACATTATATTCATATTTCTTTTTTAAACATAACGATTATTTGAACATCATATTCATAGGTTTTGATACTAGTGCGCAAACAATTATTGAAAATGTTTTGAGTGTATGTATTTACTATAATATCAACATATAATTGTGACGTAATTATACCTTTGGTTTTTCTTTTTTTGAGTTTTCCTTTAGTCCTAATCACAGATTTCCACTTTTGTCGAGTTTTTTTTTTTTAGTCCTGATCAAATATTCCCGACTCTTTCGAGTTTTTTAAGGTCATATATTTCCGTTTCTGTCGAGTTCTTTTAGTCCTTATCAACATTTCTGATTCTGATAACAATAGCTTTGTTTGATAGGGTGTGCCGGGCTTAAAATTTTTGTTAAACACAATGAAAAATCATGTTTTAAACTGTCATTTTCAATAAAATATGAAGGAATTGAGGAACAAAATTCGGAATTTTCTCAATTTTTGACTAATAAAATATATCTAGAATGCCTACAGTCTCCCCCAAAACGGAATTAAACAAGCTCTTGACCTTCCCTTAAAATGATTTCAAATTGAAAATAGGTATCGGGATTACTCTGGAATCATTTACAAGATAAGTCAAGCTTTAACTAACAAAACAGGCACGTAGCATCGTTTTTGAAAGTGGGGGGGCCAGACCCATCCAAAAAATCTTGACAAGCAAAAAAAAAAAATTTAAAGTTTTCCAAAAATCTTCAAAATCCTAATCCGTTGGGGTGGGGGGTGGGGGGGGGGGGTGGGGGGGGGGTGGGGGTAGACTCAGCTAAAAAAAAATAAATTCTTCCCTACCAAAATTTTTTTCCCTCCAAATCATGAAATTCCTAATCCGTGGGGGGGGGGGGGGGGGGGGGGGTAACTTCAATTTGACTACTCATTTCCTAATTTTCATACCAATTTTTTACTAACTTCCAAATAAGTGGGGGGGCCAACTCCATTATAATTCATTTTTTTATATGTAAATTTTAAAAAATTTGCTGCTGCGAGAAAAAGTGGGGGGGGGGGGGGGCCAGCCCCCCCCCCCCGCCCCCCCCTGATGCTACGTGCCTGCAAAACACAAACAGGTTTTAAAAGATTGTTACTTCGTTAATCAATAGTGAAAAAAATGAAGGTAAATACTTAACATCTTTTAAAAACATAGTTTTAATATTGTAAAAAAAATCAGAATTTTTCATTGAAATTAAGTACGTCTGTTCCTGAAAACTTATGCTGTTGCCATGGTAATCATTACAAAGGAAATATTAAAATAAGGTCATAAATTTATAATTGGCTTTATTCCTAACTTGTATGCAATATATGAAGTAAATCCAACCACTTGGACTTATCACCTATTGCATGGTTGTTAGATAAACCTGTACTTAAAAAATCGTTTTAACGGGAATGTTGACATGCAAACGAAATAAAAATATAGTTTTTATATCAATTATTACAATTTTAAGTCTATATAATACGTTAATATTTTATTACAAAGCATAATTATGTAAGCTAATTTGTATATTATACATTTGTGTTCATAGCCGCTTCTCCATCCAGTCAAAAGAAACACGAACTCATTAAGAATCGTTCTGTTGTCATTATCATCGGTAAACGATGAGTAAAACTTATAAAACTTTTAACATTTTAAGATCACTATGAAGTCAGTGAGTTTGTAATAAATCATTCTAAGAGCTGAGCATAAAATAAAATGCTTATAAATGCTCTCATGTAAAAAACCCCAAACAAATTCACTAATTATACGAATGAAACAGTCTCTCTCTCTCTCTCTCTCTCTCTCTCTCTCTCTCATAAACACAAAATGTGCACATTGTTTCATGGAGAGTTGTTCATCTTAATTATTTCAGACCTATATACTAGTAGCTATTATGGGGCTGTTTGTGCACTTACTATATAATAAAGAGACCGTGAACAATCAACCTCATCTTGCCCTAGATTTAGATGTATCAAGGACAAAAGTACACGTATAATAGCTCATATGACTTAGACTGTTGAAATTCTATTATTATTTTTCCAGTAGACCTTCAACAAAAACGATTCACATGACTTCATATTTATAATATATGGGAAAGTTAAATTCTGAGTAAGAAATATCGAGAATGTTTAATAAATATTTTTTGACGTGAATAAAAAACCCTGCTTGTGCAAAAATGTATACTAAGCTCTGTTTGATTAGTCCAAACCATCATCAGTAAATAAAAAAAATTACTTGGTTAATTATGGTACACAAATTTTCATAAAAATGAGCTAAAAATATAATCAACTTTGAATTATAATCGGCTGTAAACTTATGTTACGACGCTATTCTATATTTCATATGGATAAACCACAGTTCACAACTATATATAGTTACATGTAACGCTGTTCAAGTTCATGTCTAGTTTATTCATTCAGACCATACTAAAGATGGTAGATAAAGTTTAAAACATATTATAAAATCACACAATATAACGTCATAAGAAGTTACAGTATCCCCCCCCCTACAAAAAAAAATATGAAGTGACATTATGATATGAATGGTCGATTGTTGATGCAAGAATTATGTTTATAAATTACACAAATGTATTGTGTGTAACGTTTACAGCATTTTCACTGAAACTTACCGACACATTACACCTAAAAAGTAAAAGTGTACAAAGTGTACAATGTCATTGCAAAATTCCATGTACACTCTACACCAATGTTATGTGCATAATTTGTCAGGAAATCTAAAGGTGGTATCAAGTAACAATATGGAAAGTAATATTCTATTTTTTTTCTTTCTCTTCTCCCCCATCGGTCCCCCTTTCCTATTTTGATTGGTTCATAAATCGTCGAACCTTAGTTTTAAGTTTACGTGTTTATTGGATTCACAGTAGCTTATGCGACAGACTTGAAAATTCTTGAGAAAACTCTTAAAATGGAGCATGTAAGTTACTACATGTAATTTTTAAATGTTGAAATGTTTAGATTTTAAATATAATTAATTAGTATAATTTCCAAATTTATGCGCAATCGAAAACAAAGAGGGAAATTGCCTATTTTTTGTTTGTTTGTAGGTCTTCGTGCATTCCAATACGTAATTCGGGGGATGATAATGAAACGATTGTTTTGTTTCCTATTCCAAAGGACCGTCCTTTGACAATCAGGGACTTTCATAAATACTGCTTGGCTTTTAAAAATATTTACATTCCATTTTGTCCGCTATATTATTAATCACATAATCTCTATTATCGAACAAAAACTTTACAGTTCACTTTATTTTTAAAATAAAATACAAATGTTAATTGCTAATGTAATGATATGTATTGTCATAGTATTACATGTTTACAAAGACAATCAGTTAGAATACTCATCGCATTTTGTCAAAAACGGCAAACCAAAATGAGTAAACTAGATTTTGGTCGTTTAATTTTGCAGAATATAATTAATATATAATAAATAGATATTTATATAGTTATTTACAATTCATTGCTACTGTTTCCTGGATAATCCTAACATGCGGTGCTTCCCATTTAATTTTCAAAATAAAAATGTTAATCTATATACATAATTATATCTATCCTACTTGTCTTCTTTATAAAATAAATTTGATTTTATATTTATAATAAAAGTAACTCCTCATTTGATTGGATAGAAATGCGTGTAAATTGTACTTATGGTTTTCTTTGTCAATGTATTTTTGGATTCATCTCCAATGCATTTTTCATTTGCTGAAAAAAGGTAATAAATTTCTATAGCCTATACATGTAAATAGACAAAAATATTGCTTTGTTTCAATTCATTAACTTACCATGTGATCTTGTCGCCATTTTACTATGTCACAGTCTGTTGTAAAACGCCCAAAGAGGCACCTAATTCAAAGAAACCACGTGGTTATATTTTGTGTCTTGTTATTTGATACCACCTTTAGATGTAGAGTGTACATGAAACTCTTCACACAATGTTGATGTAGAGTGTACATGGACTTTCGATACGACCATGTACACTTTTACTTATAGTTGTAATGTGTCAGTAAGGTTTCAGTGAAACGTTGTACACGCTACACACAAAACGTTATAGTGTAGAGTATCGGCCATCGTAGATATGGCATGTAAAGATTTTAAGATAGCAGACTAACAAATGTATTTTGGTAATAAAAAACAAGTTTTTACATTACTACAAGGCATCATTTCTTGAATCTTTTAAAACATGTGCTCTGTACATTATTTACTATGCAGATATCGTTTCCTATATTTAACAACGTGCATGGCTTTCTGGGATTGTAGGTTTTTGTTGTTGTTGTTGTTTTTTTTGTTGTTGTTGTTTTTTTTTTTTTTTTGCTTTAAGGTGGCTCTATACACCACTTTTTGATGACGCAGTACGCAAAAAAGTAAACCTGGAAGCATGCAATTCCGGTACTGGCTTATTTAAACCCAGTCTGACTGATTTAAACCGAGGCAAATTGTGTGGGGACCGCTCTTTTGAAAAATGAAATTGTTAAATGAATAGATTGAATTTCATAATTGGAAAATTCATTACTTTCAAGTTATGGTATATGACACCTTCACGTTGTGTTGTTTTATTTTTCGAAATAACAATAAAATCAAGTATAAATTTAAAAATAGTTTCTTTCCCACCATCGACATGTAAAAGCGTAGCGCAGTGGTTTAGTTGATTCCCTACAATCTTGTAGTCATGAGTGCGATTCCCGTTGAGAACCATAAATTTTTTAACTTTCCAAAATTTTCTAAACCGTAATTTTTGGTTGAATACTGTGAAGGAAAATTCTAAACCAGTGAAAGTGTTTCAATTATAATATACTTTAATGCACATTAATATCGAAAGATGTTCCTTACCACCTTAAGGGGATGGGAGGGTGGCTTTGAATTTCTCTCAGGTTGGGATACATAAATCCTATTAGCCTAGTCAATTTTCCCCTTTATTTAGTTGACTTAGTTTTGCATTTAAGCGAATATATTCACTTTTACAGGCCTATAATGAAATACGTATGTATTTATCATTCCAACATTATATTTAGGAAATTTTCTTCAACTCAGAAATGAAAAGTCCTCAAGGTGTTTGGGCCTTGGAACTTAGGAACGATAACCCTTACCTGAGGAACTTTTATACCAAATAAAATTTAAAATATTTTTTGTGTTTATTTGCAATGATTTTCATTCAATTTTTTATGTCACAGTTATCAAAATACATTGTCTTATAACATCAAGCAACTTTTTCAGATGATTTGTCAACAGAGTAAGAAAATATGAAAAATTATGTTTTGGGGAAATACTAAAAAAAATTGCAATAACATTTTTAAATGTTAAGAAGTGTTATATTTTTTTATGTATCCGAAGAAAATATCCATCATATGACAAAAAAAAATTCTCTCAATTTGTTAATAGCTAACTTTTTAAAAAATATTTTACAAAAACACGAAAAAACATTTAAAAATTCTTTAAAAATACCTAGAGTATCCCTATCATCACTTTAATATTTGATAAGTATATGTTTTGTGGTCTTCTATTGAAAATTGGAATAAACTTGGGTGTATAGAGTCACCTTAAAAAAAGAACCTTATGAGGAAAATATAATGCCCAAATATTTCAACTCATTTACATTTTCTATAGCTTCTCCATTATGAAACGAACAATTCAAACAAACTGAAAACAATCTTTTGCAGTAAAAAAACTCAGGTGATGAGTAACGGTGTCACGATTAATAAACTGGAGATAACAATCTGATACATATATTGCATATACTTTTACGATTCATGAAACTTTAAGATCTATACGTGAATTGTAGTTTACAGATTTATCAATAAAATCTATTTGTATATGCATATTGCAAATAAAACAAATATAGTTTCAATCATAACGGTCTGTAAACGATATAGATTAAAACCAATAAACCTAGTTTATCGACTGAAACTACGTGTATTTTTAGCTCTTTTTTGTGAATTTGGCGTGCCAGGGTTGTCAGTTATTTTTTTTTCTTCGAAATTACATCAAATTGATGATCAATATGTGACATCTGTAATAACTTTAGTTCTCTGTTGTTTAAATTTTGTATAGAAGAGTATATATATCTATAAAGAACACCAGTAAGTTAAAATGAATCACGTGGTTAAGGATAACACATACATGTATACATGTATTCTGTTATATATCGATTTGATTCGATATCGATTTAATTATATAATACTTTGTTAAATTAATGGTCGCCACCTGAAAAATACGAATTAAAATGGTAACGTTTAAAAAATTACGACTATTGCCTTGTTAATTATTTCCCAATAGAATTGGAGGTTGTTATAATTAACTTTTCTATGATAGAATAAAACGTTAGACAAAGGCCTATTTTAGTTGTATGAGCACCCCTCCATACAATAGCGCTGTCATTCCTCATTTCAAAATAAATGCTCCTCCTTGTGGACTTTGAACTCGACAGTTTAGGAAATTTAAGGCGAAGAAAAAAATCGTTTCCCATTTTCTGATTTCTTTACTAATAAGTAAATCGAATAATTCAGAATGTATCTTCTAGGAAAATAATTAACGACTATTCAATTCCATACGACATCAAGTTTAATGCGGTTAAAAACGGTGTACAAACTAGATTTTTCCACTCTGGAATCCAATGAATCACGTGACTTCTTGATCGGGGGTCATGACATGTTGGTTTATTCTTAGTTCATTTTCATTGAGGAAAGCTTGTGAGACGGCATTTATATGATGATGAAGTTTCGGAAATTCCGATGTCTACTCCATGCAAGGCATCTTCATTCCAAATATGTGCCTGTGCCGTTGTCAATGCAACAGTATTTGGAATTCGGTAAGTTTTTATTTAGGTTTATAACCCTTATCTGATTATTATGAAAACACAGCTGGTTGAGACGTTCTATTTAGGTCGTTATAGGAACAACAATTCTTGAATGAGAGTTGGATTGTGTTTATTTGGATTTTTATTTCAGTTTTGTCCTCCGTATCAAATTGAATCTTGATTGCGAAACAAAGAAGAAGTTGCATCGCATCGGCGAAATAAAAATGTTGACCTCGGTCTGACGCCGGGAGGTGTGTTCTAAAAAGCCAATCGCATGCTTTATTCGGTTTATTTTCTCCATGACGTAATATCTTGCAGAGGACTGGGGAAATTTTCAAAAAAAAAAACCTATTGAACATTTCATGTTCTTCTGTACTTACAACGGGTCTCCAAGAACCAGTACAACTTTGGGTATCAATAAGATCTGGCGATGACCGGTTTTTTACTGACCGGAATAGACGAATGTTTACACACAACAATAAAATATTATAAAATAATTCAGGTTATACACATGTATATATAATTAAATTTGGGAAAGGTCTATAAGAACAAATAACTGATACATGTATACAAGAAATGAAAAAAAGAAGAATACGACAGTCGTTGAATCCATGCACCCATTGCTGTCATTAGCCGTGTCGTATATTTGTTATTATTTGGCCTTCAGTCAAGCGAAACGCTGAACAAATCTAATATTAACTGTGCATGTTTATACTGCATAAGAATAGTGTAGTAATGTTAAGAGCAGGAGTTTTTAGGAAAATATTTGAAGGGGTCAGGTGGATGAGCCATGTTGGGTCATCCAAACCCATGTACAGACCATCTCCTATGTCTCTCTCTGAACTCCTGCACTTTGGTGAGTTTTACAGCTGTTTTGGGCTGTTTTGTTAATCTATGCATCTTTTTGCACACGATTATTTGGAAAGTATTGTTGAGGCATCTGTTCACTTATCCATGTAGGCTGTTTTCTGTTTTATGAAGTCCAATTTGTTACTACATGTATTAAGGCAATATTTTTTTCAGTTTTATGTCCATAGCATGATTGCTTTTGATTTAAATTGTAAAAATTATTTATAGATAGAAAATGTTTATGCTATGTCAAAACAAGTATAATAAAAATAAAATGAAAGTAGAAAATTGTACTGTATTGTGCATCATAATTATTCAAGTTCTTAAAATATGAAAGTTCCATACACTACATGTACCATATATCATAGACCAGCTGTCAGTTGAAATGATAAATATAAATGATGGATCAGACTGGGATTGAACCTGGTCCCCTAAAATCTCTAGACTAGTCAGTGCTAGGTGCACCTGTACTAGCAGCACTGTCTGGTCATAAGCGATAAGTTCATCTGGCCATCACAAATTTGGAAATTAATATTAATTCCATTTTATCCCTTTCTTAAAATATTGAACTCGAGACATGATCACATAGCATTGTTATTTATTGCAGACTCATTAAACTGAGAGAATCTTGATGTTATCAAGGAATGACCACCAAGATAATGATCGATAGACTAGTCACTACAGTGTAAGATTTTCCTTAATCATGTTAATGTTTTCATCATAATACTTGCAGGGCAAAAGAAGTGTGAGAGGAAATCTTTTCAATTCTTGAACGATGAGATCCCTATCCGATTGGCCCACATTATGAGGGAGTTTGAAGATCTCCCAAAGGAACTACTGACCATGAAATCGGTCAAGCTTGTACGTAGCTGGTAAGTTGTTTGTTATTCAGCCCGAGGACAACTGAGATAGCTGGTGTCATTGTAAAAATATGGGTACATGTACTTGTTATACTCGTTCAAATTTATAAAGTTTCTTATTCAGGTACTAAGCTGGCAAGTTATTCGCACTGGACGCTGATATAGAGTGTCATTGTAAAATGTAAATATACTTGAATTAACTGGTAAATAGATGTGATGGGTAACGACCTAAAAACTAATACGAGTTGAATAAACTTGGCAAAACCCCTAGAATTTGTTGTTTTGCCAAGTAAAGGTATCCTAGCTATCTGGATATCAGACGTACAAGACATGCAAGTACAGCAATGAGGGGGCATTGTAAGAGCAACTCTATGTTTTGATGAGTTCATCTGTCACAATATAAAGATACCTCAAATCTGTTTACCCATCACAATATAAAGATACCTCAAATCTGTTTTGTTCTTCAATAAGTACTATATTTACATTTGAGAAAAGATTTTTATATTAAGTAAAAAGTTTATGATATTAATTAATAGACTTTTTAATTTAATGATGGTAATTTTAGATTTGACAGTGCTTTGTTAAAAATAAACTTTACACAGAACTTGAGCATTATACTAGTACACACATATTCAACAAGAACATTTCTCTATGTATACGCCAGCACTGTAAACAGATTCTTGTAAATGTGCTGATTCTGAAGCGTAGGCAGGTACGATAACAAACACTGCTACATATCTCTGCCTTATCATGATTTTCCTTGCCACGTTTTATATTTAGAAAATGTGAGAAGAAAATGTAAGGGTAAAAAAAGAAAATTGAGCTAAATCTTTAATAACACTTTTCACTCAGCCTCAATTAAGATCAAAATTTTAGGTTTAAATATAGAGCAGAGATTATAAGACTGCATGATTGAATAATGGCACACCAGCAATTTTTTCTTGAAATGCATACATCTGATACATGCTCACACAGACAGTTGTCAAGAAATTTTTGGGATGTGTTTGTGTGGTCACTGAAGATTGAAGGTACTTTAATTTTACAAAATATCAAGAAAAATGCACACACTCTCTAAACTTATAGTATATACAATTCCACTTTTAAGTAAAGTTCGACTAGCGGAAAGATTATTCTGATAAAAAAATTAAGTTACAAGAATTATGGATGGAAATTCTTCCCTTTCATTATCATTCTTTAATGCGTAGTATTGACAAAGGCATCGGTTGCATAATTTGAATGTCACATTGGGTTTATTTGGCAAGCTTTCAATTCTTACATGTCTCTTAAATAACTATCTCTGGTACATTTGTTATTCAGTGCTCGTTTGGTCAAAATTGATTCTCTCCTGCGTGAGCAAGAATATTGATTTTTCTATATTGGTATTCATGTAAACTTGAATTTAATTTGTATAATATAATTATGCAATGTGTGTTTTTTGTTCTTAAACTTTTGAGAAGCATCGAAACTGTTCTCATCTAGCTTGTACTAATTTCTCTTTTATAATGCAAAATATCTCATTACCTCTGAACAATTTACATGTATAAAGAAAAGACTTGTTTCAGTTGTGCTTTATTATTCTGCATTAAATTAAGATAAGGATCAAATACAATAAAATTTGATTCAAATTCTCAAAATAAGGTTGTTTTGTGTTAAACATAAGATGTACTTTACAAAATGCATAAACAGACTTGAACCTATTGGATTATTTCTTTTTTGGTAAATTTGATTAAAATGCTGCGAGTGAGGTCTTTTGTTGCACATACCAGTACATTACATGTATATAAGGAGATGAATGAAGCAACTCTATATAAACTTATTGGAGATTTCTTTGTAGGTATGACTTGAGCTTCAAAGAAGTACAAGCATTTCAAGACAAGGATCCTGATGATAAAAAAGTCTTAGCTGAGTAAGCAAACTTTGTTCTTAATGATGGAAATGAAAAGAAAGATTTATTAATCAACTTATAAATTAAAAGGAGTATTTCAATATTCCATATTTTTGAACTGTGCTGTATGTAGCTTTAAAAGTATCTGGAAGAGTCCTGGTTATCTTGGTATAGTAAACATTTATTGAATGATTGTAATTAGAATAGTCTCTCTCAGTTCTTTGTTATTGTTAAATCATTTTCATGTGTTGATGAGATAGTTTTGGCACTGAATCAACAAATGAGGGGTGTATTTTCTGAAAAATGCTTTAAAAATGCCATTACACAAACAGCAATTATTGATGAAGAAGTAAATTGTATCATGTGAAATTTTGTTACTTTACAGTTTCTCAAAAACCATCCAAGACATTCTAAATCGTCATTCCTATGTAGTGGAAACAATGGCTCAGGTAAACTTGTTTACTATTTTATAAAAGTAGGTCATTTTTGATGAGATCAAAATGAGAGGTGATAACCTGCCCTCAGAGTAACCCTTTAAGCCTATAGAATATTTGTTTATTATGTCCAGTAAACAGACAAAAACTTGAGGAAGAAGATAGCAGGCTTTATTTTAGGATTCTTTAAGCTGATCAAGGAAAAATGTCCTTGATTTCCAGCTGAAATGATGGATTAGATAAAAATGCTTAAAAAATTTGTACGTCAAATATCACATGTACTTAAAACCAATGCTGGTATTTGAACAAAATCTTAGGAAAATGCTATACCGATTAGTCAAGTTGAGCAGGAAGAAAAATTTTTAAACTAGCGTTATATACAACAATTTGCTGGTTGAGTGTTAGCCCCAATTATGTATATACTGTCTGATTAAACATTTAAAGATTAGTAGCTGTGTAGAAAGTAAATAAATTGTACAGTATTTAAATATAATGTAAAGTTAGAGAATGATCTCCCTGAAGCTTGTCAAGTTAATAGAAAATGTGATTGATCTGAGCTTCATTTTGGTATGGGCTCATTTTATCAAAATGTCCCTCTTTCCTAACAGTTGAAATACAGTGTTCATGCAATATCTCACACAGTTAATTGTGTATCTCACACACATATTTCATTGTATTGATGAATCATTTATGGTTGCTTGTAATACCAATCTGGACATCCTATGCCATTATTTCATTCATTAATTGTTATAATCATGATATTATTTTGTTTTAAAGTATGCAATATCTCGCACAGTTAAATGCATAAATCCCATACATATATTTCATTGTATTGATGAATCATTTTGCATATGGTTGCGTGTAATTCAAACCTGGACATCCTAGGTAATTTAATATTTCATTCATTATTTGTTATAATCATGATATTATTTTGTTTTAAAGTATATATGCCCCCTGGGGACCCTTGATTAAATAAATATACCCGGCAATACATATCAAGATAGATTAAATGAAGTCTTCGTTAAATAAAATGTGACAGACCTCTGTGTGTCAATCTTATCATTTATAAGATATCACAAAAATATTTTCATTCAACGAAAAGCATGTGTATGGGCTAGCACACAGTATCACCCACATGTATTAAGCTGCTGTAGTGAATTCATCATCATTACCCTACAATACGGGTCGCAGCAGTAAAAAGCAAATGCGTTGTATCATTTTAATTGTGGACAACTGTAAATCAACTTTTATTTGCAACAACTTTATTTTGCCATTTAGCAGACATCAACTGTTTTTCGCAACCAAGCCTTATCTATAACCTTGATGTTATTACTCCCATAGGGCAAAGATTGGTTCCCACCAAGAAATATTTGAAATGATGATGCTCTCATGAATGTCTTTTTCCTGTACATGAATAACAGTTGGTTTACAGTACCGGTATTTGGCATAGCTTTTATCATGCTTATTGGATGGATTTTAATCTACAGGGTGTTATAGAAATGGAGGATACTTATGGAATGGATGATAAAATTTCAGAGAGGATACAGTATTTCTTGGACAGATTTTACATGAACCGAATCAGTATACGCATGCTTCTAACTCAGCATGGTAGGTAGCCAAAGAGTGCCCAACAAGTTTTTAACATTGCGCCACAGTCTTTGATATTTTCAATCTCGCAGAAAGATCCTCACCACACTTTATTTTATTCATGGTTATCCATTTTGATATTTTTATGTATGAAGCCAGTCAACATTTTTAAACCTGAAGATAGTTAATTTACTATTTTTTAAAGAAGAAATATGCTGATAAATGTATTCAAGTAGTACTGTTGACAACCTATTATCATTTTGTACCTTTAGCTGCATTGTTTGGAAACATTTCAAACCATCCTCGACGTATAGGGCATATTGATCCCAACTGTGATGTCATAGAATGTGTGTCAAGTAAGTACAAAGATTTACTTAGATGTGTTGTAATGAAATGTTTTATCTTAATGAACCTATCTATCTATAAAGAACACATAATTATATACACACACACATTAGCAAAAACTGGTGATTTTTTTTCCCATTAAGAGAATACATGTAATAAAAATTGATTCAGAAGTGTATTAAGGTGCCAATCCTAAAGAAAAAAAAACCCAGCTGTTAAGAGAAGTTCTAAAGCTAATATCTGATGTTGCATGTTTGTATGATGTTTGTTGCTGTAATTGGATGGCCACCTGTTTTACTTGCAGATGCTTTCAAAGCGGCAAGACATATCTGTGAACATTATCACATGCAGGCACCAGATCTGGACATTGTCACAGCTGAAGGTATACCAATCCTCAAAACATTTCTATGTATTATAAACTTATAGAGGTTAAATGTCCCCAAAGACTGTATGTCAAGGGTGACAATAGTTTTGATTCGCTATGGGCAAAAAAAGCATAGTACATGTACATGTAAATATTTCACGTTACCTAGGTTAATAAGCAAGTTTATTTGTCATAATATAACATAGTAAAAATGCACAAGTACATTATAATAAACATGTTTAGATTTTTAATTAGTTTCTAGAAAAAAGAGATTTTTTTAATATTTTTTTTTCTTTGAGAATGTTTGAATGTTTTAATTTTGTTTGTAAAACTGGTACACTGTAGTAGTCTTTGAATATTTTGATATTTCAGGTTCCAAAATCGTTGACTTTGTATATGTACCCAGTCATATAGAACATATATTATTTGAAGTTTTTAAGGTATGTAAATTTTTTAATAAATATTAGCATGATTAGCGACTGCATTAATAATTCTCAAATATATTTTATAGCAAAATATCAATTTGTTCTTGAACAAGTTTGGCTGCTAACACCTTAATAAAATTGTTTGCATCTCTTCAGAATGCCATGAGAGCTGTTGTAGAGTTTCACCGAGACAAAATGGAGCTGCCAAAACTAAAGATTATTGTAGCAAAAGGACAGCAAGATCTTACTATCAAGGTATTTCAAAATTCTTAAACAGAGAAAACAACTACTGATATTTCCTCACTTATTGCCTGAAATGTTTATGTTCAATCCAGATGAACTTAATGAAAAATGTTTGTATTTTATTATATGTGAAAAATGAAGCAGTAGGATCCAAAAACTGAGGATCCATTAAATCATCCTAAAAATTGTGATATGTAGATGGTTTAGCTTCATGATTCTGTGTGAGAAATGAATTGTTATGGTTCTGTATGATATAGAAGCATGGTTTTTTTCATGGATCTGTGAGATATCTAAATACTTTTTAATCCACAGTTCTAAGTTATATGTCAAAAGGGGTTGATTCCAATTTTAGTTTTTTACATGAATGGTTATGATATATGATACACTTTTCTGTGTGATTTATGAATGGTTTTGATACACTTTTCTGTGTGATATATATGCATTGTTTTGATACATGGTTCTCTGTGATACATGGTTTTGATACACTGTTCTGTGTTGTAGCTGTGTGATCAAGGAGGAGGAGTTCCGTACAAGGTTCAAGACAAGCTGTTCCAGTACATGTACTCTACCGCGCCCCGCCCCCAGTACACAGGTCACGACTCACCATTGGTAAGTCATCAGGGACATGGTGGTAAAGCCAGGCACCCACCCGCTAGTATGCAGGGGCAAATCCCCTTACCTGATCCAATCACTAACAACAAGCTTTAAAGCTTCAAAAGCTTTGACAAGCTTAAAAAACATACAACCTTGTATGATTTCATATATCATGTAGGAGAGCATGCAAAATGGTAAATGCATGAAAAGAGCCAGTAGTCTGATTTGTTCCTTGCCCATTGTCAAATACAATAAGTTTTTCAGCTCCTGGTAAATATTTATGTACATGAAACTATGACCATGCAACACATATCTTTACCTACAATGGAATGATGACCCACCTCTTATCTCCTAATGGAATGATAGTCCTGACACTGACTTTGATTTCCTACATATCCGCTGTGATCTGTACAGGTGGGGCTGTGATTGTGGAATCAGATCAGTTTATATAGTAACCCAGTCTCTGCTATGAACTACTTTGCTTCATATACCAAAGTTAAAGACAATATTGATTTACAATCCAAACTATCACTTTCTCTAATTAGTTGGCAGTGGACAGAAATTTGATATACCAAATTCAAATGAATCAACTAGAACGGTAATACCTGACATTGTAATCTCAAAATCCTTGACACATAAATGTATGTCTCTGTCACACAGTGAATTTAGCATAATGACATAAGTGACCTGGCAAATACAAGCACTTTCATGGGAAATTGGATACTTTTGAACTGTTCATCTTCTGAATATTACATTATTAATTTTTTTGCTGAACTACGCAATCAAATTGATATTGAACCGAGAGCAGGTCTATTTTGGGGCTAACAAAATTAATTGTTATTCCAAATTTTGTAAGTTCATGAAAATATGTTGATAAGTTGTCTTAAAGAGATGAAAATGTTGTATATAAATCATATATTAATTCAGTTGTCCTATTTAACAGCTAGGCTACACAATTTTGACATTGCATAAAGTGTTTGGGAATATATCAAAATATTATATAAATTTGAAAATATATAAATGTGCTTTACACTGCATTTTAATTAATTGACATCTTTTGTTAGAGCAATTTTCTGAAATTTGATGATAGAAAATTTAAACTGAACTTGGAAACTTTAAGATTAAATCATAACCTTTGTTCAATGTGGCATTTTATGCTTGTTAAACTGTCTATAAATACCAGAATATGAACTGTTCTAGCTAAGTTACTGGGTATGCTTCAAAGACAAAGAATGTGTTAAATAAAAAAGTAAAAAGCATTCGTGTATAGAATTTTAATAAAATGCATGTGGTCTGAATGTTGCTGCATTTTGAGCAGCTGCCATTGCATTGTCATTAATTGGTGAGCATGATGGCTACCAAGCAAGTTATGTCATTGATAGAGTCCATGTGTCCAACACTGTCATGTGTAACAGTTGCTATAGTACACACAATGCACACCCACAAAATGTTTGGTCCACAGTCAGGGTACGTCTTTAGGGGAAGGGGTAGAGCACTCTGTCTGTCTGATAGATCTTGGTTTCTGTCCTTTTGTCTGAGTTATGTAACCTTATTGGTTTGTTAGGTCCCACTAAGGTCCACTTCATCAATAGTCAGATGTTCCTTGATAGCTGAAATAAAACCTGTAGTATACATTAGTAGAATGGATTTAGTTTTTAAAATAAGTAGATTTATATTATAAGTGGACAGACTAGTTATCATTTTATAAATTATTTCTGTTGAATATAGATTGTCTTGTTTTATAGGCTAGATATTGCCCCATATATTTCAAGTGGACAGACTAGTTTGGCTTTATCAATAATTATAATTGTGAATTGTCTTCTTTAGGGTAGATATCACTCAATTGTATGAAGTTTCTTGTTGAGGCTAGATATCTCCTCAATTGGTTTTGGTTCTGTTTTACCATGTATTTATTGGTCCATTTGTTATCTTAGACGGGTTGTTATGCAAATCTCAGTCTTATTTCATGTTGTTATAGGTAGGCTATATGGATATAGACCGATTTGCACATGATAATGGACCAGCAAGCTTAATGGTAAATGCAATCATTTCAAATTGAAGCTTTTTTCACTTCAAATGTAGCAGTCATATAAGCCTGGATCTGCTTTTATCACAAATCTTCCCTCTTATTCTAAACACTTGGACTTTAGAAATGAACATCCCTCAGTGCTGTTTGATTAAAAGATATATTATTACAATTACATACATTAATAGCTGAATTTAAACAAGTTTAAAAAAGCTGAAGAGAAATTAAACGTATTAAAGTCAGTGGTACATTTGCTATGATTTAAAGGTGCTATCACCCTTTTACCCCATAACTTTCAATAAGGGGTTATGTATAGTCATTTAAAATTATTTGTAAAAAATAAAATGAAATGAAATTGACAGGTATAGAAAGCCATGAAAAAAATACACAGTTACTTGAGAAGAAATGACTTTTGTTTTTTGCTGAGGGGTGTCGCATTTTTGAGTTTCTGTATTTTGATATCTACATTGACATCGCTATTTATTTGGGTTGATTTGATCTTACAATCATACAAGTGTAGTGTGAATGTTTGTGTGCTGTTTATAACTTGTACACTCTAAATTGCTTACAACTGCAGAAAATTTTCATACTTCCATAATTTAATTCTAGTTGTAATACCTCATTTGCATTTGCACTAAAAAAAATATATCAATATACCTGATTTTACATTAAATTATATGTATACATCTAGAAAACATTTTGCTATGCATGTCATGATTTAATCTTTTTCTCAAAATAAGAGCATTTGTTTAGTTTTGATTTATTAAGGTGGTATGGGACATCTATTAATATTGATGTGGATTAAAGTACCGGTACATTATAATTAGATTATTTTCACCAGTTTAGATTTTTCAAATTTTACAATTTTTAGTAAAAAATAGCTTTTAAAATATTTGGAGAGTTAAAAATTGTAAAACCCGGAGTGGGATTTGAACTCATGGCTTACAGATTTAAAGTAAGCCCTCTAATCCACTGTACTACGCTGTTAGGTGAACAATATTTGGAAAGAAACTACTTATATTAGTTACCCTTCATTTTATTGTTTATCTCAATAAATAATAAGTCACACCATGGAGGTGTCCCATACCACCTTAATCAATTCATGAATAACTGTTGTGTATGGTACTGCAGGTTGTTAATTGAATAATGGAAAATCCACTGTAAAACTGAATGCTTTGTATTTGAATGTATTGCATATTTTGTGACACCTATATTTGAACTAAAGGAAAAAGCTGATGTTTCTTCATGTTAAATGCACTTGAAATATTAAGCAAAAAAGAGTCATCATTAGAAAAGGTAAAGATTTCAAGAATGCTGACAATCCAATTATTAAGGAGGAAATTTTAATCTTCAGCTTTTAAAAGCATAAAACAAGCAGGAAATAGAAAACTGTACACAAGTTATCCACCAAGGCCTATGCTTGTACAGAATGGTTCTTTAATGTGTGTTTCCTGGTGATTTTCCCCATATCATAGAGGAAAACTTCCCTATCTGTTATTCACACCTTGACACGGTCTTATTTACCCTGCACCTTTTGACATCTGTCAGAAGTGAGGCCAAACTGGGGGAATGGGTCCATTGTTTGTGTATAGATGGCAATGCACATTTAGATAGTGCTTTATGGTGGCTTTATATATATGGAGGAGGATACACTGTACTTATTGCTATAAATCAGACATTTCTCATTATCAAAAGTTGATTAAGTTTGACTCATTTAGTATAGAATAAGATTCCATATTCTTTTCATACGTTCACCGGTATAAAAGTCAGATACTATAGTAACTACAGTGTTATTAGTCAACTGTTTGGCACTGACATTCTCTGTGCTTTGTTGTAGGCTGGGTATGGGTATGGACTTCCTTTGTCCCGTCTATATGCCCGGTACTTCCAGGGGGATCTAGTGGTCAGCTCAATGGAAGGCTACGGGACAGATGTCTACCTGTACCTCAAGGTGAGTCTACTAAAAATCAACCATAGCTTTATGTACTTATTGGAAATTTTTAAAACTGCGATTTATTTTTTTTTTTATTTTTTAAATCTTTAATCTAGGATTGCACAAGATTTGTTTCAATGATGAATAAATTTTTTAAATAGCATTTATTTCAGAGTCACTTGAAGAACAGACACATTTGTATATATATCATATAATTACTTTTACATATTTTCATTTATACAGGTTAATTCATCAGAGGCTAATGAATGTTTACCTATTTACAACACAACTACCTCAAGAATGTATGAGGCAGAAAAAGTTGTTTCCGATTGGTCAAGCAGCACCACTTGGAACCAATCAATTCGCACGTACTGTACAGCAGTGAAATCAAAGCAACCAATGATAACAGACAAGAGTATTATATCAATCCAGTGATATGTTTGATATGTTATAATATATGATGATGTTTAACCTCAATGAAGACAACTCTTGAGTGTGTTGTACAGTTTTCCAAATTCAGAATTTATCACTAGTACATGTAAATGTGTTTGTTCAATAGTATGACCATGACCTTGCTCTTGGAGCAGTATCTGTATTAATCTGAGATTTAAAATGTTACTGTACATTAAAACATAAAACATTTCTAGTCATCCTATCCTATCTGTCACAAAAAAGCCCAATAAAACGTTGTAATGAAGTGTTGACAATTCCATTAGAGAAGCAAACTACACTATAGATTGGTATATGTTTTGCAGATAGATACTTGTATATATACATATAGAATGATTGTTAAGCTGCCAATGACTATTTGGACAAATAGTACATATAACTGGTACTATAACAAATGATACTATGTACCTCAGGTATAACTGATGGCTCAGTAACAGGTGCCATACATGTTTCTTTGGGTGCATACATTGGATGCTTATATCTACTACACAAAATGTGTTGTGTAATGGTGTCCTTTATATTGCGTTTGTGTAATTAATTTTATGCCATATCCCTTTCATTTTGACTATATTTTGAGTTCTGTTATTTATTGATGTTAACAAGGAGAGGTCAGCTTTGTTGATAAATTATATTGTTTTTATGATGTTTATTAGATAGATACATGTACATGTTCTTGCAAGTTGAAGTCAATCGTGGTAATATATCATTTAAGCTGTTTTTATTATGTCAAGGCAAATCCAGTTTACATTCAATGTGCAAACTTTGTCAAGAAGGAAATATTTTTATCATGTTTGCGAGAGCCTAATCTTTACTCATGGTATGAGTGAAGTTTCTGACTCTTGCAGTGTATGCTTTATGACTGACAATGGTACGTACAGAATTGTTGAAAATTAAAGCATTTTGTGTAATTGGCTTGTTAAATGACGCCCTTTTCTTGTCCTGCTAGATTTACTTGAAAGGTATTTTAATTAGATGTTTTATAAAGAAGGCAGTTCTTGTCATGCTAAATGAACAAAGATAGCATGTTATTAAAAAAGGTATTTATGTATAACACTTTTATTGAAATTGTTATTGTGTTTCAAATGGTGCATTGCTTGAAGAAAGTAGTTGTTACCCGATCTCATATATCCTATATTGTAAATGTATTGATGCAGACACATCATGAGTACATGGAAGTGCAATTCCTCATGTAATAATATTGTAGACACTTTTTCAAAAGAAACATGCTGCTAAATCAGTTATTGTCACAAGTCCTTCAGATTACAATAATGTGGAGTATCAAAGGAGCAGACAGTAATTACTAAATTCCTCCTAAAATAGAAGATGGTTTATGCTAAAAAAAATTCTTGTTGCCAGTTTATTTCACAATTTCTCCTTCAATTATTGCATTTGTATTTATTTAAGAACAATTCTTCAAAGCATCAAACTAAAAAATCATAACTTATAGTTTTTATTTTTTAATAAATGCAGCTATTCATTATGGTTGGAAAAGAAGTTGACTGTCATTTTATATCTAGAAGTTAATGTGTCAATTGGTCCTCGATCAAGTTATTAATGACATCGTGTGACTAGTGCGTCCAACTGATGGTGATTTTGCAATCATTTTATTTTAAACCTGAAAGGTATAGAAATAATTTAGTACACATTTTTTGTGTATCTGCTTTATCTGGTTTTGTTGTTTTTAATTTGATTGTTGATTCTACAGAAATAAATGATATATTATATTTTTTTTACGTTTGTGTTTCCTGGTAATAAATATAGAACTCATTAGGAAACATAATCATTTCATTGCACAGTCGCCAGCTGAACAATTTAGGAACTTGTTTAAATTTGTCATCAAATAATCTGCGTTCATACTTCCCTCTTTGATATTGTTAGAAATGAAATGCATGCCATTTAGAGAGCTGTTTTCAGTCAAACTGAGATAAGTAGAATGATGAAATAAGGTAATTTTTTTATATAAACCACTTCACTATATGGAAATTGAATTTTATTTATACTTTATCAATAACAGACTGACCCAACATAGGGTGTATGCTAAAGAAAATCATTTTTGATCCCTGTCCCCATAGTTGTAGTACAGTCACCTTACTCTTAAAGACTTGATCGTGTGTAATGAAGTGAAAAAACAACGTAACTTATTGTAATCACCGATTTTAAGAGATGAATACGTTCATCAAATACCCGAGTTTGCTTTATCATATCTTGATAACTGACCGCCTGCAGTTGAGCTGTAAAATTTTTTACCATTTCTTCCTGCTTCATTGATTAAAACAACATTTCCATAACTTGAGTTATTTACAAGTGTAGCTTCATCTCTTCCGTGATACACGTGTTTGTTTAGTTGTTTTTTTGTCTGTACATGATAACTGTACCCGAGGTGTTAAGCCATGCAATAGGTTAAGTATTCACTGATGAATGCATTTATTAATTTGAACCTTGCTTGATCATAAACCGAGTTTGGGCTTCTCTTTGTTGGTTAACAAAGGAAATCATTTCCTTTTTTCATCACAGTGATTCATTAGGATTTTTATAATACACTCTATTTCTTGTTTAATAGATGTCTGAATGCCAGTTTTAAGTATGGATTATTTACTTCCAACATTGATCGTGCTGTATTGGACAATATCAATTGCTCATGGACATAAACAAAAAAGTTGTTCTTCCGAGAAAAGATGCAAATGCATTCAACTTGCTGATCAAACCTGGAAAGCTATTTGCTCGGGTTTAGCCCTATATCAATTCCCAACATTCCAAGAAGATGTTTCGGAGATAAACCTCAACAATAATTCCATTCGTCATTGGAATGCGACTCGCCAATTTCCATTCTACCTCCGAGAGCTTTCGATGCAGAAAAACACCTTATTCTTCTATGGTATTTCAGATCTTTCTTTCATTAAAGATCTTGTCAATCTTAGAGTTTTGGACGTTTCCGATAATGTGGATTATGAACGGGACATGGGATACCCTGCAAAAGACTTTCGGCTTCTAAAAGATCTGACAGCACTGTACATTGATGGACTAAGGCTTGGAAATTTCAATGCCAACGAATGGAATTTAACTAGTTTAACCAATCTTACCATTGTTGACCATTGCTTCTTTGTTAGACTCGACGAAGGTTTTTTCAGCGGGTTGCAAAATCTAGAATATTTGGTGATTAATGGTTGTCCCTTGTTAAAGACAATCGACGAGGGCGTGTTTAGTTGGCTCCCCTTTTTGCATACCTTGGACTTATCCTTCAATGAACACCTGAAGTTCGCTCCCTTTAAAAACGTGTCTCTCGATTTGCAATCTACCAAAATTCAAATTCTGAAGGCCAAGAAAGTGCATTGTACTTTTGGTATAGGAAATCTCTTGCGAAGAGATCATATTATAAACTTTCAGAACACCTCTATCACTGAATTGGACTTGTCAAGCAATCGTATAGAGATGATGGAGAAGGATGTTCCCAAATATCTACCTTCTAATCTTACAATACTAAACGTGTCGGACAATCAGTTTACCTGGGGACTGTACATGTTATCTTACACGTTTCTGAGAAATCTTCGAATCGCAGATGTCAGTTTACAGTATTCCTACAGTTTTAAAAATATAAATGAGATGGGCTGTGAAAATTCTTTAGACTGTGGCGACACGACGTCCGAATCGTTATTATTTTCTGAAGATGCCTCAAACCACCACCAAGCATCCTTATCCAGAAAAATTAATATTTCTGTGTATGTACCCTGCAAACTCGAAAAGATATTTTTTCATTCAAGCAAGTTTTATTTCAACATAGGAGAAGTTCATGTCAGGCATAATCATATCAAGGAATATCATGTGAAGAACAATTTTTTCTACAGTTTAATTGGGCCTATGTATGGAATGGAATATGCAGAGTATGTAGATTTCTCTAGAAATTTCGTGAAAAACATCTCTAAATCTTTCTTTGACACTTTTCCAAATCTTACGTATTTAGATTTGAGTAAAAATTTATTAGGAAACTGTTTAAACGAGAACGTTCAATATGACCACTTTAAGTCCCTACAAAAACTCGTAGAAATAAGACTTTCATCGAACGAAATATCAACGCTTCCGAGCAAACTACTTTCAAATGCTGTCTCTTTGGAGATATTGGACTTAAGCTACAACCTGATATCAAATTTTACTTTCACATTAAGCGTCAAGAGTCCACTAAAAATTCTCGATCTATCGAACAACCGACTGCGGGAAATTTCTCGGGAAAATATCAACAGTCTGGAGGACAAACACAGGCGCTTCAACCTAACATTGGATCTCTCGGGCAATCTGCTAGACTGTACCTGTGACACAATTCCTTTCATACATTGGATCAGAGATTCGGAAATAAATTTCCCAAATAAAAACTCTTATCAGTGCAAAATGTCTCACAACAGAAAGCGTACTTTCAGCGAACTAACCAGTATATTGAATGAACTTGGAAATGAATGCTCCTCCAACGCAGCGTCGATGACAATCGGGATAACGATGACCGTGATGGCAGTTATAATCGTCGGTATAACCACCCTACTTTATAGATTTCGATGGACTATTCGATATTTTTTCTATCTTACCAAATGGGAATTTCAAGAAATTATCAGCCCAAAGGAACAGAAAAGACAGAAAGATTTCGAATACTCTGCTTTTGTGACGTACTCGGAGAACGATTCGAACTTCGCAGAAATTGAGATGGTGCATCACTTAGAGGAAGAAGGGACACTCAAAATCTGCTTACCAAATCGAGACTTTAGCCCAAATGTTCGTACTTATGGCAGCATAACCCGTGCTATTCACAATAGCAAGAAAATAATCTGTATCGTTACAGATGCGTTTCTTGAAGACAGATGGTGTATGTACCAGTTACAGATGGCCGAAGAGGACAGGGTACATCGGGAAGACAGCGACTGCATCGTTTTCATTTTCTTTTCACCTCCATCGGAAGAAGATATGAGAGGAGTTGACCGATCTCTCTTTCTTGTATCACTCATTGAGCAGAGATCGTATGCGCTATTTCCAAAAATTGAAGCGGAGCGCGCCCTATTCTGGCAAAAGTTGGTTGATGTTCTTAAATGACAGTAACTTATCCCTGAAGTGTAAACTATTGCAACTTATTGTTTTCCCTTTACTTACGCTGCAATGGTTAAAAGACGTACGAAGCACAGACTTATTGATAACAAACCCTTACACACCTCCTAATGACCATAAAAATGAAATATATTATGATGTATATGGCTAATGAAATTTAATGTTTTGATTAAATGTACATGTATGCATAGTGCAATTATTTGTTGAAGATACTATCGATTTGTTTTCTTTACCAGCGGCAAATTGAATCTTTCAGAAGAATCAGCTTTATTAGTTAATATATAGTTTATTAGTGTATGAGACATATCATATCATACGGAAGCCCATTGGTGCCACGTAAGAAAAATATTTTATCTGGCGGCCGCCAGATAATTATTTGGCGGCCGCCACTTATTATCTGGCGGCCGCCACATAATTTTCTGGCGGCCGCCATATAATTATCTGGCGGCCGCCACATAATTTTCTGGCGGCCGCCACTTATTATCTGGCGGCCGCCACATAATTATCTGGCGGCCGCCACATAATTATCTGGCGGCCGCCACATAATTATTTGGCGGCCGCCAGATAAAACCTGGCTTCCTGATGCGTGCGCATGTTTTAATGGGAGCTTTTTAGGGAGTTGTGGATACACTCTAATTTATTAGTTTTAATTAATTATTTCTGAAACTTGACATTAAATATCAATTGCAGAGCTTAGGATTTTGAAAAACTGGTTGAGTTGAATGTATAGAAGACTTTGTTGATAGAATCTAGAATGAATTTTATATTACTTTGTGCCTTGTATTATATACGGAAGCCCGTTGGTGCCACGTAGGAAAAATATTTTATCTTGCGGCCGCCAGATAATTATTTGGCGGCCGCCACTTATTATCTGGCGGCCGCCACATAATTTTCTGGCGGCCGCCATTTAATTATCTGGCGGCCGCCACATAATTATCTGGCGGCCGCCACATAATTATTTGGCGGCCGCCAGATAATTATTTGGCGGCCGCCAGATAAATCCTAACTTCCTGATGCGCGCGCATGTTTTAATGGGAGCTTTTTAGGGAGTTGAGGAAACACTCTAATTTATTAGTTTTATTAATTATTTCTGAAACTTGACATTAAATATCAATTGCAGAGCGTAGGATTTTGAAAAACTGGTTGAGTTGAATGTATAGAAGACTTTGTTGTTAGAATCTAGAATGAATTTTATATTACTTTGTGCCTTGTATTATACATGTATGTTGTAAAAAATGGTATTCTAGAGTTGATTCTGAACTTTTAAAACTGAACTTGACACCAGTTCAGGAAATCTTAACATTAAAAAACCATAACTTGAGAGGAATTTTATGTAAACATGTATAAGTAAAGGAACACACTGCTTTCTATGTGTTTTAATTTTGGTTCAAGTATTTACCAACGCAGATTAAAGCCAGCTTTATTGACCACGACAGCTAGTACATGCAATATTATCACGAGAGCAGATCCATCTATGACTTAATAAGGATAAACTAGGATAAGTGTGTACTAGCATTCGTGGCCATAAAAACGAAACTATTTAACTGACTGTGTTGTTAAACTCATGAAAGGTAGTACAATAAAAAGACCGTGATCGGCCACGGTCTCTCTGGGTAAATCAAAGTACTGAGAGTACTGAAAGGCGGGGTCTTGGAAGTTTGAATTTGTGATTGTTCACGTTTTCCTCCATTATGTTCGAAAAATTATGAGTTTGAATTAGTTGTTTCAATCTACATGTAGTACTGGTATTGTACCAGTTATCGACTAAGACCAGTTATCGGCTAAACTGAGAGTTCGGGATTATAGTGCGCGACTATCCGAGATTTTTTTAATTTGGTCGTCTGCTCCGAATAAAGAAACGTAAGTTTGCTTGAAAACTTTCTTGAATATCCTGTGAACATTAGCTTAAACGATCATTGTTTACCTGTTGATTTACATCTTTGCACTTTCAGCAGTGGGGGAAGTGACGTAATAAGTTGAAAATAGACTATGACTTCTGTAATACGTTGTTATATATCCCTTCTTTGATTTGACATGCAATATCGATGCATACAAACAAAAGGAAATCGCTGAATTATGTAAGATTCATATCGCAGTTAAACGCCTGATTCGACAACCATGTTTGAATATTCAGTACGATTTTGTGTATTACCGCATGATACCAAAGTATTAATTTTATTTAGAGTTTTGTTTATGTGTCATAACCCTTACGACCTTTAGTCTGACCCCACAAAGGGACATAATTCAAATTACAATTTGCAGAGAACATAAAATTAATTGCATCGATAAAATCAACAAACCAGTACATGCATGCCACTCTATTTAATTAACTTGAACCTGCATAAAATGCACAGTTATCAAACTGTTTTAAAGGTAATGAAAGACAATAGATATTTTTTTTAAAATTGTAATTATATAAACAAAAATAAGAAAAATATATTAAGTCCCATATCCAATTCTCCGCCATCTGTATTGCCCCCGTAAAATAACGTTGCATTCATATATTTTAATATTTATTTGTGTATAAAAAAAAAGAGAAACATGAACAAAAGAAAAAGACACCAGTACCAAGAGGAATGCTTCCATCGGGCTGTGAGTGATGTAAGAACAAAAAAGTTAAATACTTATCAGGCTGCTCGAGAATACCAAGTGCCTACGTCAACTGTGTTTGACCACATAAAAGAAGAAAACAAGATAGAGAGATCAACGCCAGGTCCACCACGTATGCTTACCGAGGACGAAGAAGTGTCTCTATTAAATTACATTAAACATATGGGAACAAGAGGTTTCCCCGTGTCGAGAAAACTATTGAAGGTCTCTCTTTTATTCATAAAATTATGTTGCTAAAACATAAGTACACGATTTCTTAAAATTATACATTATTTTATACACCAATTTCTACTTTTGAATATTTTGAAGGGATCAGTCCAGTAAATTTTCTTCAATGTTTTTTTCTTAATTCAATTTAGTCGTTCGTGGTTGCAATAGTTAAAGAAAGTGGACGAAAAACATTGTTCAACCTAGAAAATGGTCCTTCAAAATGGTTTTTCAAAAGACATCCCGACATTTCGGAAAGAGTTCCCGAGGTGCTAGATAATTCTAGAGCTAGAATGTCCAACTGGACTGTCACGAACCAGTACTTCAATCTTTTGAATAAAACTGTTGAAGACTTGGGCCTTAAGGACAAACCTGCACAGATATTCAACTGTGATGAAAGCGGATTCAGCGGTACTTTAAAAATGCTGACTCATATTGCATGACTATTAAAATACAATTCCATGGACTAAAGAACTGAAGATAATTATACAATATATATTTAAAAGAAAAAGAAAAACTAGGGTCACACCAATTTAATTTCATATTTGTAGGACATCAGATGAAAACAAGTACTTAACATGGAAGGGGAAATTAAATAGAATTTTCAATTAATTAACATGATTTTTTAAATATTACTTTATTTTGTTTTCTTTAAATATGAGCGCGTGAGTCCGACGCATGAAATTAAATTGGTATTGCCGAGTGGATGAAATAGCGGTATTTACACATGTGATATTAAAAAATACAAAATTTCCCTCAATTACAGGTAAAGAAAAATGTCGAAAGAAGGTTTTGGTTGGTAAAGGCACACATGCGTACCAGCAGTCAAATCTTGGACACTCGCATTGTACAGCGTATGTTTGTGTCGCAGCTGACGGCACGGTGCTTCCAACTTGCATAATCTTTGAAGGAGGTCTGCCCCACAGGAATTTTACGGACGGGATTCTTCCAAGCTGGTTGGCGAGATTTTCGAGTTGTGGTTCAATAATATTTTTCTGCCGCACTGCGGAAGTAGGAGACCAGTTCTTCTCATCTTCGACAACCACGATTCCCATATCTCACTGTCCCTTCTTAAAAAGGCAATGGCTAACGACGTCCATGCCATGGGTTTGCTGCCACACACAACCCATATTCTGCAACCCCTCGACGTTTCCATTTTTGGCCCTTTGAAACAAAAGGTAGCATCACTTGCGGCTTCTGTTGGATACGTTAATCAAAATGCCATAATAGGAAAGGCTATGTTCCCAATGCTTCTGAGGTACAGAATCACGAATATATGAAGCAATGTAGATATTGTTTCTAATACCGGTACAATATATAACAGACACGTAGCATCGATTTTGAAAAGGAGGGGGGGGGGGGCGCAGACTCGCCAAAACAATATTGACAAATAATAAAAGAATGAATTTACAACATCTATAAACCATGAAAATCCTTATCCGTGGGGCGGGGGGGGGGGGGGTGATCAAAGGGAAAATCTATAAGTCGGACGGTATCTGTTATACAAGGTTTATGGAAACTCCGAAAAATCTCAAATTGTTGATTTGTCTACCGATCACAAAATAAATAAATATAACGATTTAAATTATATACCTAAATATAGTTCTTTTGATTTTCCCGGTTAGTTGTAGTTTTTTAAAAATTTTCTTGGGGTCTTATTTTACATAATATACTGGTACCGTACCAGTTATCGGCTAAGACCAGTTATCGGCTAAACTGAGAGTTCGGGTTTATAGCAGGGGACAATCCAAGATTTTTTAATTCAGTCGTCTTTTTCGGATAAAGAAAAGTATGTTTGCTTGAAAACTTTCTTGAATATGTTTTATACATGAGCTTAAACGATCATTGTTTACCGCTGATTTTACATCTTTGCACTTTCAGCAGTGGGGAAAATGACGTAATAAGTTAAAAACAGAATATTACCTCTTTGTGATACGTTATTATATCCCTTCTTTGATTTGACAAATAATATCAATACATATAACATGTATAAACAAAAGGAATTCATTAATTTCCGAGAGATTCGTAGCGCAGTTGAACGCCTGATTGCATAATTATGTATTGAATAGTGTACGATTTGGTGAATTACCGTATGATAATAAACGAATAATTTTATGAGTTTTGTTTATAATGTATCACAACCCCGACTACTTTAGCCTGACCCACAAGGGACATAATTCAAATTTCATTTAGCAGAGTATAGAATCAACATGTACAGGGATTTTTCTATGTCATTATCACGAAGCCGATAACAATACAGTAGATCGTAAAAACTAGGCAAATTCGGGGCCTGATAAAAATCACAAAACAAGATGTTTGCGGTTCTAAAAAATGATATAAACTAACAGATTGATAAATAAGGAGTTCAGTATTTAAAATATGGCAAGTTTTATCCAAAGATATCACGAAATAAGAAAATACGAAAAGAAAACATTAAATTTTAGCCGATAACTGGTACAGTGCCAGTACCGTTGTGTCAATTTTCTACAATTATGAAGAACAGTCCCGGTCGGGATTTAGCAAAATTATGACAAATTATCAGGCAATTGCAAAAAGCCGAACTTTAGCATACTACATGTAGATTAAAACAACTAATTCAAACTCATAATTTTTGGAACATAATGGAGGAAAACGTGAACAATTACAAATTCAAACTTTCAAGACCCCGCCTTTTAGTACTCTCAGTACTTTGATTTACCCAGAGAGAATGTGGCCGATCACGGTCTTTTTATTGTACTGCCTTTCATGTGATTTGGAATAAGAGTTTAACAACACAGTCAGTTAAATAGTTTCATTTTTATGGCCACGAATGCTAGTACACACTTATCCTAGTTTATCCTTATTAAGTCATAGATGGATCTGCTCTCGTGATAATATTGCATGTACTAGCTGTCGTGGTCAATAAAGCTGGCTTTAATCTGCGTTGGTAAATTCTTGTACCAAAATTAAAACACATAGAAGGCAGTGCGTTCCTTTACTTATACATGTTTACATAAAATTCCTCTCAAGTTAAGGTTTTTTAATGTTAAGATTTCCTGAACTGGTGTCAAGTTCAGTTTTAAAAGTTCAGAATCAACTCTAGAATACCATTTTTTACAACATACATGTATAATACAAGGCACAAAGTAATATAAAATTCATTCTAGATTCTAACAACAAAGTCTTCTATACATTCAACTCAACCAGTTTTTCAAAATCCTACGCTCTGCAATTGATATTTAATGTCAAGTTTCAGAAATAATTAATAAAACTAATCAATTAGAGTGTTTCCTCAACTCCCTAAAAAGCTCCCATTAAAACATGCGCGCGCATCAGGAAGTTAGGATTTATCTGGCGGCCGCCAAATAATTATCTGGCGGCCGCCAAATAATTATGTGGCGGCCGCCAGATAATTATGTGGCGGCCGCCAGATAATTATATGGCGGCCGCCAGAAAATTATGTGGCGGCCGCCAGATAATAAGTGGCGGCCGCCAGATAATAAGTGGCGGCCGCCAAATAATTATCTGGCGGCCGCCAGATAAAATATTTTTCCTACGTGGCACCAACGGGCTTCCGTAATATCATATATAAAATATGGGTTTTTAAAAAAAATCATTACCTCATATACATGTATTGACTTTAATGAGACAGTTCAACTTGAAATTATATCTATGCTGAAATAATATACTCAGATTACAAAATACTGTTATCTGTCGGGTATATTTGGAGGCGTGTAATAATTAATGCATCTGTGTTGACCTACAACATTATCCGCCACTTGTATATACCTAATTGGTTTAGGTGATTTTTGATCACAACTACATTGTCTACATTTACATTTAATTTGATTAAAAAAGAAAAGAAAAATACAATTACAACCAGTGAGGTATTAGATTGGCATATATATCATAACATTACGCTTTTGTACGTTGCATTAAAATGATGGTGTCAATTAAAACCAAGTTGACAGTATCATATTTTGATTGAAGGAATAAATTTATTTTAATTGGAGAGTGATACCTTTATTCGTCCTTGTTCCGCATCAAATATGATAATTATTTTTTTACATTCATGTTTGAAGAGGAAACCTAAGCCATCTTCTTCCGGGAAGAAAGATACAAAACTCAATCAAGGCAGAAACTGATGTACATAACCACGAAATGACAGTGACTATTGAAATTAATATAAGAAACAGCAGAGCAAAAGAAACGTTGGACTTTTGATCATATTTAAAGGTAAGACAAAGAGAAATTGAAAAGAGACCTGAGAGATCGTTGACTATATATACATTGTATTGATATAATTTTATTTTGCAAGATTCTAAAAGTTCACCTTTCACGCCAGCTTCACACGGAAATTGATTTGATTTAATGGAACTAGTATATAAACTTAATTTTTCACCAATTCAAGAGTTCCACCAATCTTGTTCAATTTGACATTTCTGATGTTAATGATCCCTATAAAATTTGAAAACCAACTCATAATCCAATTATCAAGGGTTTTTTGTCCATATAAGAAGCCTTCCTTTCCATACCAAGATTTTTAAAAATTGTCAGAGTATTTGCTTTTTCATGATGATTACAATGTCTCAACAATTTTTCGTAAATGACTAAGACAAAAGTGGGTTTTGTCAAAACTTTTAAATACTAGTAGATCAACGGCCTATGAACAAAGATGATTCCTTTTCATTGCATATAACTTAGTTTCAAATTATCTTACGTAAATGTATTTTCAGATCAACATCAAGAATTCGTCATGATAAACATACAACGACGTCAGTGAAATGGAAAATTTCACAATATTTTGCATAATCCTTTTATTCGCTACTGAAACGGTTCAAGGACTTATTTGCTCCAACGAGGAGAAATGCAATTGTACTCGAATAAAGAATTTCTTCTTTGAATTATATCACGTGGATTGTTCCAACAAGGGACTGACTGAGATGCCATTCAATTTCACTGATAAAGACATATATAGCATTGATTTATCACAGAACAATATACGGAAGGTTACAACGACTAAATATTATTCTAGAACGTTAAAACAAATGAACTTATCTCACAATGCATTAAGGAATCTATCGAAATACAGTTTTAACTGGATTCCATACCTTGAGGTGTTAGATTTGTCCTATAATAATCTCACAATGTCCAACACAAGTCTACCCAATTTAGTATTCCAATATCTGAATAACCTAAAGGTCCTCAACTTGTCTCACAATGACGTCATCGATACAGACCATTACAATGCAGAAATATTCCGGCACACTGAATCTCTGGAGACGCTAGTCATTGACGGCTTGCGAAATGGCAACTTTGATTTAACCACATATTCTAATAGGTTTGCTCCATCATTTCATCCACCTGATGATATAAAGTTGAAAAATTTGACGACTCTCGTAGTGTCTGGACGAAGTGACCGCAGCAAGTGCCTAATCAAGCATCTGTCAAAAGGCTTTTTCAAGAGCGTTCCTTATCTGAAGTACTTGGACATGTCTGCTTGCGCAATCCGATCAGTCGATAATGAAAGCTTGTTGCTGCCAGAGCTAGAATATCTAGATTTGTCCTACAATGAACAGTTATCTTTTCACCCACTTCAAAATATTTCTATACCGCAAACACTGAAAACAATGAAATTGGACAAAGTTCATTGTACATTTGGAATTGGTACCTATGTGACGTCCGATATGGTAAAAAATTTTCTGATCAGTTCTATAGAGAATTTATCTTTTAAAAGCAATAGACTGGAGACGGCTGTAGGCAATGTTTTTAATTATCTACCTCAAAATCTAACCAGTTTGGACGTGTCGGACAACAGACTGACCTTTGGTACTTATGGTTTTTCAATCCCTGTTTTGAAAAAATTGAAATGTTTGAATGTACAAAATCAATTTTATCCACATTTTACAGACAGGAATGGTGAGAATCTGGAGGAGTGTGACGATACCTTCCTATGCTCAACTTCTCATCCAGGTGAAAAATACCTTGCCGCTGGTGCGGGTTTTGCGAATTATCACTCAAAAGACTACGTGTTTTACGTACCTCCAAGTCTGGAAACAATTAATTACTCTAATTCTTCACTAAATACAGTTATCCGTCAGCTTAATATAGACCCGAACAACAGTGTAAAAACCATCGATTTCAGTCATAACTTTTTTGAATGTCTTGATGGGCCGATTTACGGACTACACGAAATTGAAAAAGTTGATTTTTCCCATAATTATATATCTTTTTTATCGCCCATTTTCTTTGAAAATAGTACAACTTTAAAGAACTTGAACTTAAGAAACAACTTGTTAGGAAACTGTATGAGCAAACCAAACTCGACCTATTTCGGAAATCTCTGGAATTTGACATTGTTGGACCTTTCATCCAATGTTATCCGCTTTGCAGCTCCTGATATTTTTGAAGGTCTGGAATCCCTGGAGATATTGAATCTAAGTTTTAATTTACTCCGAAATGTTTCATTTAGAATGCACCAGATGCCTTCTCTGAAAACATTAGATCTTTCTTCTAATGAACTTTTGCCATTTTCTGACGCTACAATTCAAATTCTGGAATCGAGACAACAAACTAGTCGACTGAAAATTATCCTTACAGGAAATGAATTTCAGTGTACGTGCGACTCTCTTAATTTCCTCAAGTGGATGCTACGAAACAAAAACACTGTCATTGTAGATTATTCATACCTTTGTCGAAATATGAACCATGCCATCAACAACAATGATGGGTTGGACTTGATAAGTAAGATGCTAGATAAGAAATGCGACGATTACGAAGAAATCATTGGTGTAGTATCTGGACTTTTTGTTGTTTTCTTTGCGTTCATTGTTGGTGGAGTTATTCATCGCTACCGGTGGAAACTTCGATACTTCTATTACATGTCAAAATGGAGCGCTACCATGTCACACAAATCCTATGGTAGAGTATACGACTATGACGCATTTGTTTCTTATGCTGATGAGGAGAAGGATTTTGTCATACAGGAAATGACGTCAGAGCTAGAGGAAGTGTCAGACTTGAGACTGTGTCTCCACGAGCGAGATTTTACACCAGGTATATCAATCGGCG
Source organism: Magallana angulata (assembly GCF_025612915.1). Lineage (NCBI taxonomy): Eukaryota > Metazoa > Mollusca > Bivalvia > Ostreida > Ostreidae > Magallana > Magallana angulata. The sequence goes on from NC_069111.1 coordinate 48,016,330, forward strand.
AGAACATAACCAAGGCAATATGTAACAGCAGAAAGGTTTTGTGTGTCGTAACAGAGAACTTTTTATGCTCTCAGTGGTGTATGTATGAACTAGAGATGGCCCTCACAGACAACAGGTACTCCAGAGACGATCAATCGGTTTTCCTTATCATGTACGGAGGACTGCCGACTGATAGCTGTAAAATTCGTTCATCGATCCGACTTATGTCTTTAGTGAAGGAGAACGCCTATCTAGAATATCCTAATGATGAGAGCAATAGAGCAGAATTCTGGAATTCACTTAGAATCATAATGAAAAAAATACGAAATCCTGTGTAATTAGGAGAGTATTGTTAAATTAAGTAGTAGCCAGTTCATGAGGATATGATCAACAAAATACCAACATGCTCCGTCAAAAAATTATCAGTAACAAAGTGTCGGTTTTTTCATATGTCGAAGCAGTTTAAAACAAATATATTTAATTCACTATAATGAACAATTGCACAGAGAATATAAGCATAAAAAGTGATTATTTACCATAAAGATTGTGACAGCTATTATTTTTGATAGGAAAACAATCCGAATGGAGTTTTATGTTTTTATTTTTAAATTTACAAATTAATGCATCTTAGAACTTACAATATGCCATTTTCAATACTAAAGTGAAAGAAAATTACATTTGTTGTTTAAAAAGCACTACGGAAAAAGTTACGCATTACAAGTTTATATGCACATTGTAAATACCGTATATATGAATAAAAATGGTAACATGAAAAACTCAATTTTAAGATGAATTGTTCTATGTTTTTAAGTAGGTATTGGTCATTAAAGATTCAGCGGAAAAAGAGATTTGTAGGTTATGTTTCCAAAAAAGAAATAGAATCAAATCGTTCTCTCTCCTTCTTTTGTACCGTGTGTACTGTAGAGTATACAATATCATCAAATCTTAAGATTGAACCTCTCAAAACGGTAAATCAAATTGTATAGATCTGAGTGTATTTGTTGTGAAAACTTCCGTGTTTCCAAGTAGGGCTGTCATAATTGGTATCAAATAGACAGATATTGATATGGCCCCTCTCTGTTTTAAATGATATATGTAGCTATGTATTTATAGATACTCATTAGATATATGAATATTGTTTCCTCTTTTGCTTTTAGTATAAATCAACGATGCCATATATAAACAGCTGTGTTTTGTGGGAAAAAAATCCTTTGTTAACTATGATTTAACATCTGCGAGAAAGGGGTATGGTCACCAGTTGAGCTGGCAATTTACTCTTCTGATCATGATTTCCATTTCTGATGACAATAATGCTTCATAAGGATGTTTCTAAGAATCAACCTAAATTTGAATATACATCATCAAGATATAAGCAATATCGAGAGCTCACAACTCTATTTCTTTCATGTAAGCCGACAACTTCAAGTCGAAGTTTAACTAATTATTAAAAACTACCCTAGAAACATTTTAAACATTATGAATAAAAAAACTTAAGTTTCAGCTAAAATCGTAACCGTAGCCCCTCTAAGGAGGCGAATTATATTGCTAAAAGAATTAGCCAGTCAGGTTCCGCTTTTAATTAATTAATTTTATCATAATGGTCCAACTTATAAAAAAGAGACTAGTAATTTTTCAACCAACAAAAAGTTGAGGTAAAATGCAAGAAAACACCGTTTAATTATCATTTATTATGACCTATAACTCTTTAATTAAAAAAACATGAATTCATACTGAAATTCCTAGGGTAATATTTAAATCGACACAAAGCTTTATAGGCGACTTTTTAATCTACATCTATTCTTTGTCTTATACTTATTACGTGAGCGTGACGCTTGCATTTCCATTTTAACGTACATTTACCACATTTCCTATTTGACCAATCTATGAGAGTATTGCCAAAATTGACAATATCGCCGCTTAGTAAATCTTCCTTCTATATACAACTACGTATTTCCTGGTATGATAGATACAGACATCAGATTTTAGTTTTGTTTAGAATTTCAATCAAAAGAAACATTTGAATGGAAGCCTAATTTGTTAACCAATTTAATGCCATGTGTGAGGAGGACATTCTTTGAAAAGGAAGAAACAAAATACAAAAACAGGTATAAATCTGCCTTCATGATTTTAAACTGTAATTGCAAAAGAAGAGGCGTTACATAAACCAACACTTTTATAGTTAAATAAAAGGTAAGAAAAAGAGTAAGAAAGAGATTTTTAAAGTCATTATTGTACATGATTATTAAAAACGCAATGTAAACTTTTTTTGGGTGAACGGCTGAATATCAATTCCTACTCTAAAAGTCTACAAATGCATGAATGTAGTGGGACATATTTGGATCTCCCGTTATCACCTTTTCTATTTCTTTATAAAGAACAGGGGCATGTTGGTTTGTTTTCTTTGCCATCCTTTCCAACTTCTTTCACAGTCTTCGCTAGCCAAGGGTTTCTGATCCGCACCGCTTCTCACGAACGCGGTGCGGATCAAAAACTCTTGGCAAACGAAGATGACTTCTTTCGATCTGTCATAACTTTTATATTGTACTTTTTGAACTTAAATAATTAATACTACCTTTAAATGTGGCTTTCACTTATGCTCTATTCTTAAGTGTATTTCAAATGAACTTAAATCATTAAACGTTTGATCAATTGTGCTAGTTAGGGATACGCGGATATATTTGGTATGTAAGTATTATCAGAAGAACAAATATTTGATCAACCTATCGACATGAATTCATTATACATAACCACTTCCTCATTCCGTATAACCAGGAAGTTAATGACCTCGTCCATGATGAATAAGTCTGAAAGGATCTATTGCAAATAACAAAAAAATTGACCTTTAGGGGAGATGAGTTTCCCATAAGAAATCGATCTTGAAAATAAAAATTTTTTTTGGTTATTTAAGACACCGTTATTTACTATCGAACATATTTCTAAACTTTTCGAATTTGCATTTTGAACCTATCATATTGCTCTTGCAATTCTATTATTAATCTTTAAAGTTGGCTAAAATAGCATTTTCTCGGCGGAATGGTATACTTCTGCATGGTTTTTGAGCTAGATAGGACCGGCCTGCTCCTAGATATTTTGATAGGTTTTGTTCAAAGAAATAAATTAAGATAGAATTTTCTTAGAGGCATCCTGGTCCTGGGTTCGAATTTTGAAAATAAAAAACCGACAAATTTCGGAAACTGATTCTCATCGTAGTGGTCTTTATTTTCATCCAAAGATGTACGTCTTGGATAGCACAGGAGTTTAAAGCGCTGGCTATGCCACACATGATATTATTTGTGCCCTGGTTCGATTCCATCTGTCGGCATACTTTTTCTTTTTTAACATTTACGGCATTTATTAACACCGTTTTATTTTTTTATGCAGAATTGTGCATTTTGTAAATTAAACTTTGAGCTACTTCCTTAAATGCATATTTTTGAATGAAAGATATTGATGGAAAAAGTATATACTTTACTACATTTAAAAGTAATCAAGCGGAACTATACACTAGTGTAAGCATGCTTTATTTGAGAACCAGAATAATTCACTCTGTGTAACTTGAAACAGGTGCCAGGAAAAAAAATCATGCCTAGCAAGAATTGTTGCATTTGCCTTTTAGGAACATCTATAGGAAATGGTACAATTGTGGGAGAAGTGCTGCAAAGTAGATGCAGTTCGTACTTTGCATTTGGGATAATGCAGGAGGAAGACTTTATAATTTAAAAAGGGATGGGTCAGTTGGAAACTCATGTAAAAATAGAAAAGCCTCAGCAGGATTTGAACTCTCTACTTACAGACACGTAGTTAACGCTCTTACCCATTGTGCTTCACTGTTGGGTGACATATTTTGGGGGAAATATTATATTAATACTTTATTTTATATTTGAATAGGGAGTAAATCACAATATGCAGGTGTTCTGTACCACCTTAAGACTGAAATGTGTGCTTTTCATAGTTATTTACCTAATAAAATAGTGTAAGGGGTTTTTAAGAATAAAGTTGTGAAAATACATGCATGTTACAAATAACTGATTTTTGTTTGAAGTTACGTACACAACACAGGTCTAGTTTTCCCCAGCTCTTCAGTTAGATGGGTTTCATGTGATATACATCATAACCGGTTTGTGTTTTCCATATGCAGAATGAAATAAATTAACATGCATAAATGTTTCTTTTGTGATGATCAGCTAAAGGGATTCATATTGTGCTCTAATTGGATTATCATTATCACCCCTGCGATTGTTATTGTCATTTAAAATTTAGACCACGTGGTTTTATTTGACCCTTTCAGTTTTGCAGTAAAAATCATGCCTAGTGTTTATTGTCTAGTTCATAGAATCTAGGTACTATAGTAGTCAATTATTAAATCTAGAGGTTTATTGATTTTAAACATTATCTTCATTAATTGGTGGATAAAATGTGTTCTAGAAATAAATGTAAAAATACAAAAAAAAATTGTTGTCTGCTGTTGCAACAATTAACATGCTAAGTAGAGATCCCCCTGAGGATTAGTTTTCGATCCGCGCCAGACCTAGTAATAGCATCAATAGTGAAACAGACTATACTATTTTATGCAGGATGTTTCTTGAAAATGACCCGATATACTAAGTTTTTATGCCAAACAGACATCCATTATTTTTTTAACAAACATGGTATTGCACACCACAAACATCAAACATGGGATATGATTTTATTAAGCCACGCAATGTTTATATTTTCAACCACTCATCACGTGGTTGAACACGAACGATAACTCTGTTCTGAATAGTATCGTTTAATATAAAAACCGCTAAATGGTGAAATAAGACAAACATATTAAAAGAGTTTCATTTTTTAACAAAAACCAAAGTAGAATACGATATGAAAAACGACCAGTACTTATGTAGTTTGAGAATATTATCGGAGCACTTATACTTCCGCTCGAAATTTCTCAGGAACTGAACAAACTTCGATGAAGTCTCGTGAACTTTCATTCGAGCTTCTCTGGATTTATTACATACTTAGCAACGATTAAGGAAACATTCCGAACACATTCGCAGGGGTGATTATGATGTTGACCAATATAGGTAAGCATAATACATGTAGTAGCACAATTTTAAGAAACACCGGTATACATTAGCATTACTTTCACTTTCCAAATAAGTGATCTTCCTTAGCTAGTATACTGTATCATCATCTTTTAATATTTGAATAAGCTTATCATCGTTACCTATCCTATTGCATGGCATTTTAATTGCAAAAGTTTTTTTTTTCATTTGTCAGACTTAACCTAAGTTGACCCCATATTGACCCTGAGACAATTTGTGTATTACATGTAAGTAAGTGTACAGACTTATCATGTTTATATAAGTTATTATAGGAAGGAAGGAGTAATTCTTTCTTAATGCATTATGATGTATCAAATACAATGTAGGTCACGACACTATGGGATTGTCCGAATCACATGAAACAGGAAAATACCAAATATCTTCAAAAATATTGAGTTCCCAAACACTAAACAATATATGTTGTTTCTAATGCCATTATGATGCACCAAATGGTGTATTTACATGACTCTCAGGAGTTATCTTTCCACCACACTCACACCTCTGTAATACAAAATGATAATATACTTCGCCTCTGAAATATGAAATTATAATATATTTTGATAACTTTTGAGATCCCCATCCCTATATATTATTTATTATTGCCCCTTTACATGTAAAATTTAGTTTATCTTAAAGATAAATTAGTTTATCTTAAAGATAAAAAAAACCAATTTCCAAAATCTTATTGTTCATCTACAGAAAAATACCAATAAAGAAATGGTTTAAAAATTGCTCCTGTACAAATGTAAGAATTAAGAGACACCAAATCTTTGGAACCAGGTTTAATGGGGGTTGGGGTGGAGACTAAAAATTTAATTTTAACCATTTATTGTGACCTGTAACTAGTTTATCTTGAATATTAGTTATTGGTCCCCAGGTAGAAAATAAGACTTCTGATCATATCTCAACATATCATTTGTCATTTATGAAAAGTGTAAATGTGACTTTTTTATAAACTTTTTTTATAAGTTTATAATAACTTATAGACCCCAAATTATATTTTGATTTTAATAGACCACTTAACAATCATATAGATTTTTTTATTTAAAGAAAAAAAATGTCAGTTTATTTACAGTTAACGAGAGATAAAAAAAATAATATCCAAAGTTAAGGTGTGGCTATTCATTAGTTCTGGGATCTAGGTTTTTTTTTATACTGATAAACGTCAATTTTCTGCAACTATTTGACTCCCTGAATGAAATTTAAATTTTCAAAACCGTACTGCACATTTATAGGACAGCCCTTTTAATATCCAAAGAAATGACATAGCTACTGCATAAGTTGTAATAGAAATTCCGAGATACATACCTTTTTACGAAAAAATCATTTTTTGTTGCCAACTGATCCCCTTGATAAAAATAATTCATGACACAACATGACACCCCAAATCAAACTCCAAGACTTCAGTTTGCTGGTTTATAAGATGTAAGAGCACTTTAAGAAATAAAAAGTGATAGACGGACTAACCGACAAACGGACCGGGGTAACAACAATATTACCGAACTCTCTATAGATAGTGTGGGCGTAATGAATTGTTTACGCAGAATACAAAAGTATTAAGTTCTACTGAACAACTATGTGATTGTCTGCACCAATCATATTTAACCCGTTTTTGAAGATACAATATGAATTGTTCAGGTTAGAGAGACAAGAAAAGAATGAAATAAAATTGGTATTCAGTAGATGCGAATACATATGAATGAATTTGTTCTTAAAGTTTATTTAGGCTTTATTTAGTATCTAACTTGATATTGTAATTTGAATACACAATTTAAACAGTATCAAATTCAAATGCTTTAGAGACTATTGTCTCTCCCGTGTAAGTGTATCCATAACTTTTTTACGAATTTTAACGAGAATACACATACCTTTCAAAAAAAGTACAATTAAAATCGATACAAGAGAAAAAAAGCATCCCACTCCGGTATACTTTTAATTTTTGGTTGTGTTTTAAAACTTAAAGAGGGGCGTTTTAAAACAAAAATCAGGACTTTTTTCATTCCAACGAAGGTTGTTGTGGTACAAATGTATCTATTGTTTTCGAAACATTTATCAACAAGTGGCGGAAGCAGAAACTTGGGACAGAGAATAGAATCAGATATACATGTTTAAAAATGTAACTCTCTGCATATTTGAACAATTTATTGCGCTTCGGTTTCAACATGCTGAAAAGCAGAAATCAAATGTTTAATATGTTTTATCAAAGTACAAGGTGTGAGAATCTTTTTTGGGTATATCTATTAGTGGTTGTCGTGTTCGTTAAAGAAAGATGCGCATAAATTGAGTCCTTTGCATTCGTACAATACATACTGAAAGGAAAAATAGTCATTTACGTAGTTGTCTTTATTTGTATAGATGACTATTCAGCTGTTGCGAGTATTTCCATCTCGGTGTACGGATTTTCTGCATTCTGTATATTTACATCACTTACTTTTGCATGAATGTAATGCCGTTTTTGGAAGTAAAATTAGGAATCAACATCAACATTTAATACGTTTATTGTTTATTTAACTTGTCACAAAATATTCTTGAATAATATTGAGAAAGATATACAGTAGAATCATTTTATTTCTTGGGGGCCAATTTTCGTGAATTGTGGTTTTTTTTGCATATTCGTTGGTATGTAATTTCGTGGATGCGTCAGCTTTTAGTTTCAGATGGTAAATTAAATCTTTTATAACTAGTTTTCGTTAAGGATGTAAATTCATGGGCGAGGGCTACCCACGAAAACAACGAAAATTGAGCCACTACAAATTCTAATGATTCCACAGTACATATACATACTGTATATGGTTGAATAGTTAGAATATATTCTTTCTTTTAAAACTCATATTGATAAGCAAAACCTCATTTTTCTGTGTCACTCATACGAGGGCCAATCAAAAAATACGAAGACTTTTGTCATAGCTATGTTACTTAACGTCATATCATTACTAAATTTGGTAGACATACTTAAGCAATAGTTTCAAACAATTTGCAAGAAAAAAAGTTAACAAATTTCTTTATTTCTAAGAATTATTTAGAATTTAATCCTACAAAAATGAGGTCACGGCGCACGGTCAAAATTTGTGTTATGTCAACAATAAACCATATAATGTTGAAAGTAATTTCTCTATAAATTTGGCTTAAAACCAAATTATATTGAAACTTCAAATTTAGTATAGTAATGGTTTTCTATGTACCAAATAATGACGGGATATATTGTTTTGTCGAACAGATATTAGTAACTTAAGTCAGAGAGCCCTCTTTAGAATTGACTAAAAACATCGACGTCGCCGGACGTCACGGCGCAACAAGAAGTACAAATAAAATGGATTTAACTCAGGAAAAAGCCGATACAAGCTGTGAAAATGCTTAATGGTGCAAAAAATAAGTCAACAATTATTTGCAAGTTTGTGGTTAACTGTAATAAATGTTGTGGGGGTGGTGGTCATTGTATTTTGCATATAAAACAGTCCGAAAGAGAGTAGAATATCTGTAAATATTTGGTCAAAAACGAAGTAACGTCAACCGACGTTCAGGGTTATCCTTACTGTAAACTAAGATCTACACGGTTAGAAAATGAAAACATTGAAGAACTAACTTATGATTCTCGAGCAAATGTGTGCAAATAAGATGTTAAGTGGTTCAGTGCCATTTTAAATTGTCAGAAGAAAGGCACAAGAGATTAAGCGTGATATAAAGAAGGGGTTTATCTATAAACTGTGTGTGTTTAGCTTTGACGTCATGTTTTGAACGTTACCGTGCGCCGTGGTGACAAAACATGTTGTTTTTAAAAAGGGGTAACAAAAATACCGTTTCATCAAATGGAATAAAACTTCGCATATCAATAACAAAAGTGTTGGTGCACAGATAAATCTGTTAAGTATGACTTTCATGAAAAATATATGATAGACAGCCACATTGTCTTCGTATTTTTTGATTGACCCTCGTATTTACAAACAATTGACTTTGGCCCATTAAGCCCTAAAAACTGTAAATATATATCGTACAAATGATTTTTAGACATTTTACCATACTATGTTTCTCTTACTAATCTAAACTTATTCTTAGACAAGTCAGTAAGTGGAGGAATTGAAGAATGCTAACGTGTGGCATACATTTATAAACGTTTTCAACACGTTTAATCATATCAAATGTTTTTTTTTTCTCAGTATTTGGTTTTATTAAGGAATAAAGAATCATTCTTTGAGTATTATGAGGTGATAATTTTGGTCGGGGCGTGATCAAATCCAATCAAGTCCGAAGAGCTTTTTGATAGATTTGATCACGTCCCGACCGAAATTATCACCTCATAATATTCAAAGAATGATTCCTTATTACTTATATTTATATAGTTTTAAGCCATCGTACGATTGAATATTTAAATATAAATAAGCAAACCCCGCTGGCGCCTCAATTTGGCGTCATTTTAAGTTATGGGTTATATAATAAAAAAATCGATACGTAGTGTTATTACAGGCTAAGAAACTGGAAAATGTAAATATTAGCAGATAAAACCAACGTTATGATTATTATTGTCTACATTTGCTACCTTCTTTCATTTACCATGTCTTTTTTTTATTTTTAGATCATGGAAAATATTGCACAGAAATAATTTTTACAAGAATAAAGAAAAATTAGTTCGAGTGACAAATGGCACACAACATACATTATTTGACAATTTTCGTTTGCATTGTTAAGTTCTTGAAAGGACCAAAATGTACGAATGAAGAAAAATGTAACTGTACAAAATTACCGAATTTTAAAGAACTGTTTCACATGGACTGTTCCAATAAAGGATTGACTGAAATGCCAATTCCTTCCATAGACTTTGAAGTTTATAGCATTGATTTATCTCAAAACAAGTTACGGAACGTTTTAATTACTGAAAATTATTCTAGGACATTAAAACAATTGAATTTATCTCACAATGCATTAAGAAATCTATCGAATAACAGTTTTAACTGGATTCCATATCTTGAAGTGTTAGATTTGTCATATAATAATCTCACATTATCCAATACAAGACTTCCCAATCTGGTATTCCAATATCTGAGTAACCTTAAGGTTCTGAACTTGTCTCACAATGACGTCATTGGTACAGACCATTACAATGCAGAAGTATTCCGGCACACTGAATCTCTGGAGACGCTAGTCATTGACGGCCTCCGAAATGGCAACTTTGATTTTACAAAACATGACAAAAGGTGTGATCGTCCACATAAAGATACAAGCATATATTTGAAAAAGTTGACAACACTTGTAGTTTCAGGACGTAGAGAGCGCAAAAAATGTTTGGTAAAACATCTGTCCGCCGACTTTTTTCAGAGTGTCTTTAATCTAAAGTATTTAGACATGTCTGTTTGCGCAATCCAATCAGTGGATAAAAAAAGTTTGTTGCTGTCAGAGCTACAATATTTAGATTTGTCCTACAACGAACATTTATCTTTTAAATCTTTTCAAAATTTGTCTATACCGCAAACTTTGAAAACACTGAAATTGGACAAAATTTGTTGCACATTTGGAATTGGTACCTACATCACACAAGATATGGCCGAATTATTCTGGAAGAGTTCAGTAGAATATCTTTCACTTAAAAGCAATAGACTGGAGACGGCAGTAAGCAATGGGTTTAATTATTTACCTCAAAATCTAACCCGTTTGGATGTATCAGACAACAGACTCACTTTTGGGGCCTATGGCTTTCCCATTCCTTTTTTGAAAAAATTGCAAGTTGTGAATATGCAAAATCAATTCTATCCACATTTTAATGAAAGGTATAACAATTTGGAAGAGTGTAAAGAAGGCTTCGTGTGCTCCTCTCGTCCAGATGGAAATAACTCTACCTCTGGTTGGAATTTTGCGAGTTACCATTCAAAAGACTTCGTGTTTTACGCACCTCCCAGCCTGGAAACAATCAATTACTCTAATTCTTCACTAAATACAGTTATCCGTCAGATTAATGTAGACCCGAACAACAATGTAAAAAACGTCGTTTTAAGTCATAATTTTTTTGAAACTCTTGAAGGGCCGATTTACGGACTACACAAAATTGAAAAAGTTGATTTTTCCCATAATTATATTTCTTATTTATCACCAGTTTTCTTTGGAAATGGTTCAACTTTAAAGAACTTGATCTTAAAAAACAACTTATTAGGAAACTGCATGAGCAAACCTAACTTGACATATTTCGGAAACCTCTGGAATTTAACATTGTTAGATCTTTCATCCAATATAATCCGCTTTGCAGCTCCTGACATTTTTGAAGGTCTAGAATCACTGCGGATATTGAATCTTAGTTTTAATTTACTGCGAAATGTTTCATTCAGAATGCACCAGATGCCTTCTCTGAGAACATTAGATCTTTCTTTTAATGCACTTTTGCCATTTTCCGACTCTACAATTCAAATTCTGGAATCGAGACAACAAACTCGTCAACTGGAAATTATCCTTTCAGGGAACGAATTTCAGTGTACGTGCGACTCTCTTAATTTCCTAAAGTGGATGCTACGAAACAAAAACACTGTCATTGTAGATTATTCATACCTTTGTCGAAATATGTACCATGCCATCGACAACAATGATGAGTTGGACATGGTAAGTAAGATGCTAGATAAGAAATGCGACGATTACAAAGAAATCATTGGTATTGTATCTGGACTGTTTATTGTTTTCTTTGCGTTTATTATTGGTGGAATTATTCATCGCTACCGGTGGAAACTTCGCTATTTCTATTACATGTCGAAATGGAGCGCTACCATATCACACATATCCTATGGTAGAGTATACGACTATGACGTATTTGTTTCTTATGCCGATGAGGAGAAGGATTTTGTCATACAGGAAATGACGTCAGAGCTAGAGGAAGCGTCAGATTTGAAACTGTGTCTACATGAGCGAGATTTTACACTAGGTTTATCAATCGGCGAGAACATAACCAAGGCAATATGTAACAGCAGAAAGGTTTTGTGCGTCGTAACAGAGAACTTTTTGTGCTCTCAGTGGTGTATGTATGAACTAGAGATGGCCCTCACAGACAACAGGTACTCCAGAGTCGATCAGTCTGTTTTCCTCATCATGTATGGGGGATTGCCGACCGATAGCTGTAAAATTCGTTCATCGAAACAACTTACCTCATTAGTAAAGAAGCACGCCTATCTTGAATATCCTAATGATGAGAGTGGTAGAGCTGAGTTCTGGAATTCACTCAAAATTAAGCTAGGGGAGTAACCGTTTTCAGAGTTTTGGTAAACTTTATTTATAATTTTTGTAAAATCTAAAATTGAGTAATGGCTAAAACCCCGATCCCCACATATAAACTTTGCGGTTTTTACTCTTTGTTTATGAACAAGATGTTAACTTTAACAATCATTCGAAAGGCTATTTGTTGACAGGTTGTGTGTGGTTTAACTGATTTAACTTCGTCATTAGATGTAATGGCAAATTCATAAGCAATTTAAGAAAGGTGCAAAGGTTGCTTAGGTATTTGTGTAACAATCGAACCACTCAACAAACCATGGCATATTTGAGAAGCTTGGTAACCCCTGAAAATATATTTTGCGTTGACGTGTGTGAGAACAGATATTTGGCACTTCTTTTAACAGTAAATGATGTGTTTTTCTGTGGATTTTCGAGATCATCAAACTTTGCAGACTAACCTCTACACTATGACATTATACAGATGTTTTGTAATAACTGATTTATATTAATAAAATATGTATAGGTAATTTCAATTTTTTTGTTTACAGAATTTTGTCTCGACGACATCGGGAAAGCTTCAATATGTGTATATATAAAAATATACTTGTAAAAATATCATATTATCCAACCCAAGCATTTACATTCTGGTATTTTAAAAACAACTTAAGTATTGCTGGGTTGATGAAGATTTCATTCAAACTCATAAGATATATTTACATTGCAAAATTAATATATTAATATAATGTATTCCTGCAAGCTTTTGCACAGTAAACATTGACCTACTTAACATTTGCAAAACAGTGTCATACTAATTAGTCATTAGTACACACTTCCTTATTGTTGATAATACTGTACAGGTACATAAATATATTTACTTCCATCAAATACAAAGGAAACTAAATTAAACACTCATAAAATATCTTATATTTTTGTTGTTTTCATGACAACAAAGGAAATAATATAAATAAAACTAAGAACTGTTCATACCAAACACTTTATTAAGTTTAAAACAAACAATTAACTTTTTTGTCTTGATTTGTTATTCAAGATTTCCCAAACAAACCCTTTTGAGTCCTCGTCCTTCTCCCCAGAATGAATGCGCCTGATTTTATATGATATTATATTAATATTATATTTAAAAAAAAAATCTAACTTCAAGGATACTTTTTTGTCATTTCCTTTTACAAACAGAAATTCAAAACATAAATATTAACTTTAAAACAAAATTTATAAGATATACCTTTCAGAAAGTTGAAGACACTGGGTCATTTGTTTTATTTAAAAAGACGGCCTATGAATATAAGATGATTTTTAACTGAATAAATCTTGTGTTTGAAAAAAACAACATCATGCCCAATAGGAATTTTTTCACAATCATTATTTTCTTCCTGAGACGACGGGGGTTACAACTTTTATTTATATCAATAACCCTTTACCTAAAGGTTTATATTGCATAGTGGTTTCAGAGAAGACGAATGTACAAGAATACATATAGAAAAACGTTGGGTCAAAGGCATAGACGGCACGCTTGAACAAATGGTTTAGTTTTTCCTCAATGGTCTTTGGGCACTGTTTTAAGGTATATACATTTATGCCGATTTTAACGTTGTTTTGGTATGTTAGAGACTTGACCCAAACTTTGTCAATTTGATGATCTACATAAGTTAAAATTTCTGCTATTTATACAATTCAGTTCAAACGCATTTAAAAGTATTGATGATAATTTCCAATTAATTTATTCACTGACCCGTCCGGTAAGTAAATACTCCAGTTTTAATACTCATTATCACCTAAACATGTAATGTTGCAAGCATATTCAGTTTTACTATGTGAACAAGAAGGCGACACAAAAGCGTGGTCGGCATGCACGTTTGTTGAGTTGAACTTACTTTATTGACTAATAATGCCAAAAGGATTGGACACAAGTTCTAAAAACTTTGATAGACCTTTCGAATTCATAATCGAGTTATTCTTGAGTCGAGGGGCCACCAAAAGGGATGATATTGACGTTTTGTTTAATTTATTCTGTGATCAGCTATGAATTCAAATGGTGGTATATTGGTTTATCGATAAAAGTTATTTTTTTGTAACGAAAGTTTTGAAGGAATAATTTTTTGAGCGTCAAAAAAGTAATTTCACTATCTAATTATGTAAACAAAATTACTGTGAATCCTCCCCCTAATCACGGGATTGTTCTCTCGATTACTTTTTTGCGGTCATACGCAGATTTACACTTCCGTGATTTGCTTATGAATATGCATTTGAACATTCTCATATCTTCTTACATAAAAAACCAGAATATTTAATTAGTAACAATGCATAACATTGCACATCCATCACTGTCTCCTTTTAATACAGATCATCACACTGACACAGTTTAGATCGGGTTTCCAACACAGAAAAACAGCGCTAAAAACTGCAAACATATCTTTAAGTGTATGCATTTGAGACTATTATTAAAGAATATTTACATCTACCAAGTATTATTCCCTCTTTTTCTTACGGAAACGTATAGTTAATTCATTTAAATTTTAGACCACGTGGTTTTATTTGACCCTTTCAGTTTTGCAGTAATAATCACGCCTCATGTTTATAGTCTATTTCTAGAATCTAGGTATTTTTAATCAAATATAAAATCTAGAGGTTTATTGATTTTCAACTTTATCTTTATTAATGGGTGGATAAAATATGTCCTAAAAATAAAGTGATTGTGATAATACCAAAAAAAGTAGGTTTTGTCTGCTGTTGCAACAATTGATATGCTTCCCCCGTGGGATTAATTTTCGATCCGCGCCTGACCTAGTAATAGCATCAATAGTGAAACAGATTATATTACATGTATTTTATGCAGAATGTTTCTTGGAAATGGTTCGATATACTAGGTTTTTGTGCAAAACAGACACCCATTATTTTTCTAAAAACATGGTATTGCACACCACAGGCATAAAACATGGCTATGATTTTATTAAGCAACCCAATGTTTATATTTTCAACCACTCTACATGTGGTTGAACACGAACGATAACTCTGTTCTGAATATCATCGTTTAATATAAATAACCGCTAGATGGTGAAAGAAGACATACATTTTTCATGTTTCAACATAAATCGAAGTAGGATATGATATAAAAAACGACCAGTACTTGTACGTATTTTGAGAATATTATCTGAACACTCATACTTTCGCTCGAAATTTCACAGGAACTGAACCAATCTCAGTGAATACTCGTGAACTTTCAATAAAATGCTTTCTTTAATGATTCATGCAGGTTATGAATGTAGCGATCATTGCAGAAAAAAATACATATTTTTCTGCAATGTCGCTACCTTCATATCCCGAATAAATCACCACAGAAAGCATTTTATTGTTTAACTAATGTCAATCACAAATTTGCAATGAATAAGCAGAACGTGCTGAAAAAAACTAGTTCTTGTTTTTATGTTACAGCACGGGTAAGTGTTTTCAATTAGTGCCGTCATATGTGCTGTTGTTGAAAGACGTTACGAAATCTTGAAAATTTCATTTCATTTTTTTTCCCATAATTTTCCAATTATTCCATTAATCAGTATAAACACGTTTTTGTTAAGTGTATGTTGGTAATTTTCATAAGAAACATGATTCCCAGATATACTATGCTCTTCAAAAAAAGGCCTCGACTTTAGATATCAATATACATGTATCTGCATAATTGCAGAAACATCCGCTGTTTATTTTTAACTATACCTTACAGTATTAATTAAAACACAATAATGATATATAGAAAAGGAGTATTTGTTTGTTTGTTTGTTTGGTTTTTCTACTTTTGATGACAATATCAAAAGTCAGGTTTGATGAGAAATATTCACTACAAGAACAGTATTGGCAGCAATGATAATTTTAACTAGGGAGAAAGAAATAGAAATTAGCATTGTGATTTATATAATTTGACATCTTTTTTATATTTAATAGTAAACTTAATATTGAATTACGATTAACGATTACTTTTTATTACAAAACTTTTCATAATAATTCTGAATTCTATGCACTCAACCTCTCTAACACAACATTCTTTTCCTACCCCGGGCATCTTCCAAATTACAGTGTAACCGAATTAAACATGCTGTGTTTTTTGTGCATGTGTGTGTTAGTGCGTGTGTGTGGTGAATTTATATTTCCGTGTTAGCATACGGTACTTCCCATTTGATTTAGGAGCGAATTCGATCGACAATTAACAAATCAATTTTGCTCCTGATACGCTCATTACAATACTATATCCTTATGTACCGTACTAAGTATTTTCCTGTATAAAATGATTCCAATAGGCAATAATCTTAGGTTTTTTTAAAATGCTCAAAATTCAGTTTTGAATTTCAAGGAAAAAACATCAATCAAAGGAAAAACCTTTAATTTTAGCACATGCAATAACCGTTTGAGAAAAGGGAAACCTTCCTTAAGGAAGGAACGAAATAAAATAAAAAAGAGAGGTGAAAAGTTTTTTCTACGTTTACAAAGGCAGTGGTTTAAAGACGTAACTAGATGCCGAAGGTAAGAAATTGATACCTCGTGTTTTTCTTATTATCAATGAACATGAATCAATATACATGTATGTTTTGGATTTGAATTTCAAAGTCTCATGCCCACATCACACGGCACTAACTTAATGGAAATTTCATTTCCAAAAATCCAACTATTTTAATAATGTTTTGTAAATATAAATAATGGTTAAGTCATGCTTGTAAAACCCACATCTGCGAGGACCGGGTTAAAATCTGATATGAGCTGTAGGCTATATTCATAGATATGCTACAGCATACAAAGAAGAAGTTGGTGCATAAAGTATCAAAGATATCATGAACGTAAATAAACAAGGAATTAGAAGTATATCTATGAACATGCGCGGATCTAGAGGGGGGGGGGGGGGGTCGGGGGGGTCCCGACCCCCCCTGGAAAATGAAAATTTATTAAATTTACATAGTAAAATTATCGCGAAAATATGCCTCGGACCCCCCCTGGCAAACACAATTATCCTTCGGACCCCCCCTGGAAAAATTTTCTGGATCCGCGCATGATGAAGAGATGTCGTTATAAAGTATATATGAATAGATATATTGTTTTCAATTTTCAACCCAATATGAAATTCATATCAAGTCAATAAATAATACAATTTCTTTTTATTCAATATCAACTTAATTGATATCAAATTATATGTTGCATGTAACATTGCACGGTATTTGTGGGAACACATTAAAAGAAAAGAAAAGATTCGGATAAAAAAATTCCACTAACTTTAATGTTTCAGTTAAAGAAACATGGCAATAATTTTTGTCAAAACTTATTTTTCTGTTTAAATGTTTACAATGCTTCTGTGACGCATTTCTAATAGTCAACCAAAATTTGAGTGTCAGTCGTCGAGTTTTAAGCGGGATAGAGAGCTCACACTTCTTTGTTATGTGAACAAATCAAATTCATGTTTTCGTTTACATTTTGAATGTTGACGAAAAAACACACTTTTTTAACTAAATTAAATGTCACCGAAACTCAAAAGTGCTTTTTTTTGTTCAAGACAAATTAGCATGAAGAAAAACCAACTTAGAAAATAACTTTTATTTGTATATATTGAACCAATGTAAATAAGGACATGGCTCGAGCCTTGTTTACATAACATTACATAACTCTACGACTGACACTCAAATCTTTGTTGATTATTAGAACTGCATTACTAAAGCATCGTAAACACCAAAAATAGAAAAAAATAACTAAGATCGTGAACCAGCCTCCTTAAATCAACCCGCTTAGGTAGTTTTTGTTCCCAAACATTAAATTTCATTCGCAGAAAGATCTTTACTTTATTTTTGTACTATATAATAATAGTGAAAAATATGAATAAATCGTTGTAACAATTTTTTTTAGATCAACAAAGAGAGCAAATACTTCATGAAATGATACAAGATTAAGACAATTCAAGTATTGAGTGACAAATGGCACATTGCATTCAGTATTTTATTATCTTTTTCTGCTTTGAGGAGTTCGCGCGAGGAAGATCTTGTTGCAATGAACAGAAATGTGTTTGTGCTCAATTAGAACACTTTAAAGAACTTTATCACATGGACTGTTCCAATAGAGGATTGACTGAGATACCAATTCCTTCCAAAGACACCGAAGTTTATAGCATTGATTTATCACGAAACAAGTTACGAAACGTTACAATAACTAATCATTTTTCTAGAACTTTGAAACAATTAAATTTATCTCACAATGAACTAAGCATCCTTTCGAATAACAGTTTTAACTGGATTCCATACCTTGAAGTTTTAGATTTGTCCTATAATATTCTCAGATTGTCCAACACAAGTCTTCCCAATCTGGTATTCCAATACCTGAGTAACCTAAAGGTCCTGAACTTGTCTCACAATGACGTCATCGGTACAGACCATTACAATGCAGAAATATTTCGTCATACTGAATCTTTGGAGACGCTAGTCATTGACGGCTTGCGAAATGGCAACTTCGACTTTAAAACAAAAAATAAAAGGTGCGCTCCATCATATGTAACAAACCATGACACAATAGAATTAACCAAACTTACAACACTGATAGTGTCCGGACGAAGAAATCGCTCCAAGTGCTTAGTTACGGATCTGTCAGCAGGCTTTTTCGACAGTGTATCTAATATCACGTATTTAGACATGTCTGGTTGCGCAATCCAATCAATCGGCAGAGAAAGCTTGTCGCCTTTATCACATTTAACATACTTGGACGTGTCCTATAATGAACAACTTTCTTTTCATTCCATTCGAAATATTTCAACCCTCAAAGGTCTAAAGACACTAAAACTGGACAAAATCCATTGCACATTTGGCAGGGGTATATACATAACAGAAGATATGGTACATGCTCTCCGAGATACTTCCATAGAAAATATTTCCCTTAAAAGCAATAGAATAGAGATGGCTGCACGCAGTGTGTATTACTATTTACCTCCAAATTTGACAAATGCAGATATCTCCGACAATAGATTGACTTTTGGAGCATATGTTCTTACGGCTTATGCTTTGAGGAATCTTAAGTTTGCTAATCTAAGCGGTCAATCATCATCCCATTTTACCGGTAAAACTGATGATTTTATGATCTGTAAACACGCGACGGTGTGCTCTTCATTAAGTACGCAGCATACTCACCCGGTCCTTAATCGGGAAATTTCATTGTTTCGTTCGAAAGAAGGCGTAAAACTCTACCTACCTCCCCATCTAGAAACAATAGACATTTCTAGTTCATCACTGAGTTCGAATATTCATGTACTCTATATTGACCCGAATAACAATTTGAAAACAATAAATTTTAGCCATAACTTTTTTCAACATCTCGGGGGACCAGTCTATGGACTACAAAAAATTGAAACATGCGATTTTTCAAATAACTTTATTTCTTATCTATCGCCAGATTTCTTTATATATTGTACCACGTTAAAATATATTAATTTCAAAGGTAACTTGTTAGGGAATTCGATGAGCAAATCAAACGCGACTTATTTTGTACATCTCAGAAATTTGACATTTTTGGACCTTTCATCAAATGTTATTCGCTTTGTTTCCCCTGACATTTTTGAAGGTTTGGAATCTCTGAAAACACTGAATCTTAGTTTCAATTTACTTAGAAATTTTTCATTTAGAACGCACCAGATGCCTTTTTTAAGAACACTAGATCTTTCGTTTAATGAACTTGTGCCATTTTCCGATTTTACAATTAAGTTCCTAGAATCAAGACAACGTTTGCAGTCACTGAAAATAATACTGACAGGAAATGTGATTCCATGTACTTGCGACTCCCTTGATTTTTTTAAGTGGATGCTTAGTCACGAAAAAACTGTCGAAGTAGATTATTCATATATTTGTCAAAATATGCATTCTGTAGAAAACAGCAACGACTTGGAATTGATCAGAAAGATTCTTATGAAAAAATGTGACGATTACGATGAAATTATTGGGGTTGTGTCTGCACTTTTTGTTGTGTTCTTTGCGTTTATTGTTAGCGGAATTATTCATCGCTACCGGTGGAAGCTTCGATATATCTATTACATGTCAATATGGAGCACTACCACGTCACACAAATCATATGGTAAAGTATACGACTATGACGCTTTTGTTTCTTATGCCGACGAGGAGAATGATTTTGTCATACAGGAAATGACGCCAGAGCTAGAGGAAGTGTCAGACTTGAGACTGTGTCTCCACGAGCGAGATTTTACACCAGGTATATCAATCGGCGAGAACATAACCAAGGCAATATGTAACAGCAGAAAGGTTTTGTGTGTCGTAACAGAGAACTTTTTGTGCTCTCAGTGGTGTATGTATGAACTAGAGATGGCCCTCACAGACAACAGGTACTCCAGAGACGATCAATCGGTTTTCCTTATCATGTATGGAGGATTGCCGACTGATAGCTGTAAAATTCGTTCATCGATTCGACTTATGTCTTTAGTAAAGGAACACGCCTATCTAGAATATCCTAATGATGAGAGTAACAGAGCTGAATTCTGGAATTCACTAAGACTAATAGCTGGGAAAAAACCTTAATGATGATATTAAAAACTGGTTTTTATTAAAAATTAATTACTATTTAGAATATCAGACTTAATTCGTTAATTAGTTTTATGCAAATTATTGAACATTCTTAAAATTCTATGTTTATGATATCTTGAAAATCATTTGGGTGGGGGGGGGGGGGGCAGCCCCCCTCAAACTTTTTTGCGCAGGAAAGATTTTTTCTTAAATTTACATACAAAAAATTGTATTGTATTGACATTGAATTCCCCCCCCCCTCTTTTATGGGCCCATGTAAAAAAATTGAATCGAATAACCAGTGAAATGGAGGTTATAAAGTTAAAGGTATACTTCCCCCCCCCCCCCCCCCCCCGGATTAGGATTTTGGAAAGTCATCTTTTTGTTTGCTTGTCAAATTTTTTTGGATGAGTTTCCCCCCTCACCACTTTCAAAAACGAGGCAACGTGCCTGTATACACAATGTTACTTTTTTATTATAGAGATTTCACGGTTTATTTTTCTTTAGAATTTCTCTATTTACAATTAATGAAGTGATTAAATTGTTCATGTTATGGTGTTAAAATTCCCACTTCTGATTTGTTGGCATGTAGTTCTCTATTGTCCCAGTCCACCTGGCTGAACTTAGGTACCGAATTAGGCTGGGGGTTATCCTGTGATAGACAGAAATCCCAACCAGATGTGAAGGGATGCCAATAGGTCACATCTACTATGCACCATGAAAACCGCAGAAAACTAGAAAAAATGATTTAATTTTAACGTCTTCATGTTTACCAATTGAAGCATCTAACTCCATGTCAAAAATGAGGAAGATTAATTTCCGGCTAAATTGAGATTTCAACATTAAGTGGGTAAAGCTTGTGCCATCAGATAGCTGATGAACGAAAATCGATCATTAAGAAATGAATACAAGAAGATAAAATGCAACTGAAATTTATAAAACCAAGCGGAACGTTTTTGTTGATGTATTTAATAAATCTAACACCATTGTTTGGGCTTCACTTCCAGATAAAGCATAATTTTTCCCCAAATGATTAATGCTTTCTTTCTTGTTACAATTAAAAGGACTTTTGTATACTTGAATAGGACTAAAGCTTGCAACTATATTGAATAGCATGAGTTAATATGATAATTGTTTGACATAAAAAACAAAAACATTTCAGCAGCCCACATATGTTTCTACAAGCCTTTTTTTTCAAGCATTTGATCCTCATTTAAATTTTGTATTTCAGACTAATAACTTAGAGATACTCTGCTAATTAAAATATTTTTCACCCATATCCTTTAATTTTTTGTCATTTAATAAAGTGAGGTATAGTTTCAAAATATATCTTTTGTCATTTTACCACATAAAAGGCGAACAATTTAAAAATAATTATTGGTGAAAATCAAATTTACCTGCATTAAAGAGGGTCCCGATTAATATAACACCCAAATATATATATATTTTTTTACTAATGTAGATTTTTAAAAGTATTTATTAATTTATTATTGTATATTTCATCGTTTTTTGTCAAAGTTGATCCTCATAATACATTATTTCAAATCACATTTGACAAGAATGTTGTTGAAAAGGTGAGTTCTCGGTGATTATGACATATATATATATGACATATATATATTCAAATACAAGTCACAACATCTTTTACAGCCAAAAAAGTAATAATCCCGAAAATATTAATAAGAAGTAGATAATGAGACCATTCTAAGCTTATACTTTCTTAAGTTCTGGAATGCGTTTAAGATCGTACCTGCTACGCAGGGCTTCCACCGTAGCAGCTTCAATGATGAACGATCCTCTCCGCCACTGAGATATTCGTAGCCTAAATTTTAAATGCTAAATTCAAGATTGGTACATTTGTTTGTTCATTCAGTAAGTTATATATATTTTCGCTTAAAACTAACAAATTATGTCGATGTAATAAGTGTGTATTTGAATATTTCCAAATTCAAATCAGAGACATAGCGGCTAAATTAGCAATCCGTTCAACAGACCTATATATCCACGACTTAGCGGCTATAGGCTAGCTCCTACGATCTTGAACGCAGCCTTGTAGACACAACCACAGCGTGTACGTAGAGCAGCAAATTACTTCCTATAACTTAAAATCATCCATCTCGGTCAAACGCAAACATTCAAACATTTTGTTCATGTTTTACAGAAAAGATGTACTCTTCCACTTCGTATGTCTCACTATAGTTCTGTATCTGAACATCATATAACGTATATACATGTATTTATGTTTTCCAGACTGTACATATTATGTTTTAGATTGCTATTATTATCAGAATGAAATGATGCGTTTTAAAGTGCTGAATACTGAATAAATTCCAAACGTGGGAAATTTCTCCTCTGTAATTTTCCTGCACACTTCATGATGTCTCTCAGGTTACAGTGTACCTCTATTTATCCAACACTTCTTCCGTGTTTGTTTGCGTTATCACCAACTTTATCAAATTAGCACAGTATTCAAATAAAAAATACTAAATGTTTTTATTGCTCCTAGTACACTACTTTAAAAAATTATCTCAATCCTTGTTCATAGCATTTCCCTGTATTTTGATACCAATATTTATATAAACTCCATAGGTCGGTAATTTAAATCTATGATTAGACATTAATCAACAGCTGGAGAGAACCCTCCCTCATATTACATGATGAATCAAGTCAAAAACTTGTTTGTTGAGTGATCTCTTCAAGAGGGAAGAAATAAAGTCCAGACAAGAGAGGTGATGTTACGAATTATCAAGTCACCGTGTGTTTGTTGGGCTATCTCTTCAAGAAGGAAGAGAAGATATGGAATGCTGTCAAACAATATCCTGAAAAGTAGTAAAGATATTAAAAACGGTGCAACAACATCATATGAAGCAGACAGCTGGATCTAGTTAAAGACTGAAGGTGAGAGACAGAAATGGAGAAAAAATCCGTGAAATTTATTTATTTATAAGAATATTAACATTTCTATTGTGTTATACAGTAGATGTTGGTCTTCACTTTGTCATATCAAGTGGAGAAGGCACTCGGACAAGGTCATGTCAATGCAGAGAACAAACTATTGTTTTACATGAAACAATAATTTTCTAAAAAATAATCTAAGATCGCTGTAAAAAATTCATTGCAATTAAACATTTGAAACATTATTCTGATACCGGTCTCTGAAATGCAACCTAAGTTGATATTATTCAGTAATTGTATTATCATATCGTTTGTAAAGAATTAGTAAAATTTGAACAGCTTTTACATCTTGTTGGTAACTGGATAGTACGTAATATACACCAGAATTAACATCTAAAAAATCATTTAATACTTCATCTACACGTAACCAGATCGGCAAAATATAATCAATAATATAAATGTACAAGGAAAGAAAACAAACCATGAAAACTAGAATAGCACGGACTCTGACTCTCCCGCCTGATCATAATAGCTAGGATTAAGGAAGCTGGATGGTAATTATAAACAAATTAACATTCAGACCTACCAAACATTTTAAGATATGATTTGTTTGAGAAACTATAAACCTATAAACTATTACCTAGTAAAGAAAAATCTATATATTTTTACCTTTTAAGTTTTAGTATTACTTATATTTTATATACTTAATATAGAGCTCTTTTTCTAAAGGAGATCAATACAGTCTAACAATGGCTACGACCATCGAGCCCTCTAAAAATCAGAGAGGATTCTCGGATCAGAGTATACTTAAAATAAATGTCAAAAACAATGACACTCCTATTATAAACAACCATTTTAATGTTAAGCTGTTACACATTTACCTCATCATATAAAAATATTTTATATCAACATATATTGATCGATTAAGTACACTTAAAGTAATTAAACTAGTTCGTTTATAGAATATATGTTCTTTCACTTATTTCTCTCGTCTTTTACACGCATGTGTTCATTTCAAGATTAAAAGAATGTTTTTTAAAAAAAATAGAAAAACTTTGGCGAACGTAAAAATATAAAATTGGTATTACAATGTTTATTTCAAATATCAAAACATTATAACAGTTAATCACAAATCTCGATTGCAATATTTAAGTGGTCCCCTTAATGCAAGTCTGTAGGTTAGAAAATTTATGATAAGATCACAGGGACTAGTCACGAAGTTTTTCACTTTTTAATACTACCACCTCTATACAATAAAACACACAAGGGAGGAATCAAAACTCGAAAAAATCGCTACCTCCCGATTTCGGTCGCGTCGTATTATTTTTTTTTAACGTTAAACCTTGCACTCTAGGTACCAATAGATCGGGGAAGGACTAGTTTTTAGAAATACCTGCAAAATTTAAACATCGGCAACAATTTTAGAAGTACTAGTGTTTACGCATTTTCTTCCAGTTTACGCTCCGGTAAAACGATCAGCTGTGGCGCTCTCATTGGTCAGTTTAATGTTGATCAATATAACTCATTCGCGGACTCGTATTTTAGAAGGATATTCAAACGATATTCAAACGATACTTTGATGCAAGAAACATAATCACGTCCTTCTGAATGTCCAAAGTATACATCATATACTCATCGTGTTATAAGAACTTCTTCACTCATCATTTGAATATCTTTCGAAAATACGAGTCTGTGTACGAGTTATCTTGATCAACAAAATTAGCCAATGAAAGCGCATAATTAAATTTGTTGGGCGACAGCTGATCGAAGAAAGTGTCATCGGAGCGAAAACTGGAAGAACATGCGTAAAAACTTCTAAAAATAAAATATTTATCAAAAATTAATTCTATTCTCAGATTGGTCAACAAAGACATTTCACGGAAAAAGACAAAACTTGGACAGAAATGTATTAAGGATTGAGTGAAAATGGAACATCCAATTCATTGTCTTATAATTTTTCTATGCACTAATGCGTGCTTGCTTGGACTATCTTTATACAACGAAGAAAAGTGTAGCTGTTTTCCAATGAACAATTTTCGACAGCTTTATCATATGGACTGTTTTGGAAAGGGACTGACCAAAATTCCTTCTAGTTTCACCAATATAGCAGTATATAGTATTGATTTATCCCATAACAAATTACAAACGGTTATGATTACCAAAAACTATACCAGAACTTTAAAAGAATTGAATCTATCTTACAATGAATTAGAAACCCTGTCTAATAGCTCTTTTAAATGGATTCCCTACCTCAAAGTATTGAATTTGTCAAATAATAATCTAAATTTCTCCAAAATCAGTCTTCCAGATCTTGTATTCCAATATCTAAGTAACTTAGAAGTTCTAGACTTGTCTTTTAATGGAGTGAAGGGCCCAACTCATTATAATCCAGAAATATTCAAATACACTACATCTCTACGAATTTTAATCATTGACGGCCTGCAAGAAGGCAATTTCAGTTTTACCACAAATGACAAAAGGTTTTCCCCATCACATGATTTACATCATGATACATATATAGAGCTAACTAAGCTGACAAAACTTATAGTGTCCGGACGAAGAAATCGCACGAAGTGCTCGATCAAAATCCTGTCTGAGGGTTTTTTCAAGAGTGTTTCTCATCTGCAATATTTAGACATGTCTGGTTGCGCAATTCGATCAGTCGATAAAGAAAGCTTGTCACTATTATCAAATCTACAATATTTAGATTTATCCTATAACGAACTACTTTCTTTTATATTACTACGAAATATTTCACTACCCAAAAGCATGAAAACGCTAAAACTGGATAAAATCCACTGCACGTTTGGAATAGGAACGTATCTTACACATGATATGGTCAAGATATTCCTGAATAGTTCCATAGAGTTTATTTCTCTTCGCAGCAATAGACTCGAGATGTCCATAGAGAATGCATCTTCTTATTTACCCCCAAATCTGACCTATTTAGATCTAGCAGACAATAAACTAGCATTCGGAAGGTATATTCTTTCCGTGAAAGGCATGAAGAGTCTAAAATTTCTGGACCTTCAGGAACAACATTCGACACATTTTACCGGAAGAAGTAAAGATTTCATGGAATGTTACAACTCCGATGAGTGTTCCTCAACGCCCCCGGGTCGATTCTACTCCGAGTCTACTCAGGCATTATCAAAGTATAATTCTCAAGGTTATAGATTTTACGCACCTCCTCTGTTAGAGACTTTGGATTACTCTAGTTCTTATCTTAATTCGGAGATAGGTAAAATTACCTTGGATCCAAATAACAGTGTGAAAAAAATAAATCTCAGTCATAACTTTTTTCAAATTCTTAGAGGACCAGTATACGGACTCTACAAAATTGAAACCGTTGATTTTTCTCATAATTTTATATCTAATTTATCGACAGTTTTCTTTGAATATGGTACCACCTTGAAATACCTTAACTTCAGCAGTAACTTGTTAGGAAATTGCATGAGCAAACCAAACTCGGCTTACTTCAAAAATCTTTATAATTTAATGTCACTGGATCTCTCCTCGAATGTTATCCGCTTTGCAGCTCCTGGCATATTTGAAGGCCTTAAATCATTGGAAATATTAAATCTTAGTTACAATTTACTGAGAGATTTTTCAATACATTTAAACCAGATGCCTTCATTAACTACCTTAGATCTTTCTTTTAATGAACTCTTGCCATTTTCGGATTCTACCATAAAGATCTTTGAATCGAGACAACAGAAACATCAAATGAATGTTATACTGACAGGAAACGAAATTCCATGCACTTGTGACTCATTAAATTTTCTTCAATGGATGTTACGATGCAGAGAGCAAATTACTATAAATTATTCAGATATTTGTCAGAATATGCATCGAGTTATTAAAAATAGCAGCGACTTAGAAATGATCAGCAAGACACTAGGAAAGAAGTGCGATGATTACGAAGAAATCATTGGTGTGGTATCTGGACTTTTTGTTGTTTTCTTTGCGTTTATTATTGTTGGAATTATTCATCGCTACCGGTGGAAACTTCGATATTTCTACTACATGTCAAAATGGAGCACTACCACGTCACACAAATCCTATGGCAGAGTATTTGACTATGACGCTTTTGTTTCATATGCCGATGAGGAGAAGGATTTTGTCATACAGGAAATGACGTCAGAATTAGAGGAAGTGTCAGACTTGAAACTGTGTCTCCATGAGCGAGATTTTACACCTGGCAAATCAATCGGCGAGAACATAACCAAGGCAATATGTAACAGCAGAAAGGTTTTGTGTGTTGTAACGGAGAACTTTTTGTGCTCTCAGTGGTGTATGTATGAACTAGAGATGGCCCTCACAGACAATAGGTACTCCAGAGACGATCAATCGGTTTTTCTTATCATGTACGGAGGATTGCCGACTGATAGCTGTAAAATTCGTTCATCGATCCGACTTATGTCTTTAGTGAAGGAGAACGCCTATCTGGAATACCCTAATGATGAGAACAATAGAGCAGAATTCTGGAATTCACTAAGACTAATAGTGAGAGAAGCCGCTAAAGCTGATTAACAAAACGAACAGAATAAAAATCCAATAAAATATCACGGTGATATGTGCAATAGTCAAAAACACTGTTGACTTTTTTTGGAAGAGTTAAATGATATGTCTAAAGTATTGCCTGATTTTTCCTGTCCTTAAATTAGTCGTTTAGAATGACAACTGTTTGTAAATTGCAATCTATTGTTTTTTGCACCTGCATCTTGAAGATGCTCTGTTATTATTTTTAGAAATATTATTTTTTTTCATAATTTTGAAATATATTTCAACGTATTAACATTTACGCATGTGGTCAGTATGACATTTATCCAGATAAACTATATATCACGTTTTGTCTTGCATTTAATAGAATACAATTAATGATTCAACAACCGATTTCTTTCCTGAACATTGCCTTCAATTCAGTACTTCCATGGCACTGGGAACCATTCAAGTTAAACGATTCCTCAATTTAAAGAAATAATCTACAGTGACAAAAAAATAAACACTACAATGAAGCTCAAAATTATGCGAGAATAAAATATTAAAGATTAAAAAAACAACAAAGTAGCCATCGAGGCAAAAACTAGTCAAGTAATTTTGAAATTGTCTTGTTGCATATTATATTACCATGATTAAATACTTCCTCTTTTTGTTGTAAATATCATTTTAATATTAATGTGATAATTCTACAATTTGTATGAAGAGAATTCATTCTAATCATTCTAATATTCATATAAAAATTGTACTATTTGAGGTTGATAATGAGAAATTTGGAAATGAGGATTCATCAACATTGATATATATTGCTTTCCTGCAATGTATGTATTTGTCAAATAAATGTTTGGTTTAATAATTATTGGTGCTTATTATTTTGATACGATTACGTTTTGATTTTAAACAGTCTTCATTCACTAATTCAACAGTCAATTTCATCTTGGCATATAAGGTGGTGGATGCGTTGATTTACACGTCGATATGGAGATGTATCTACCATTAACTCCGTCGATATTAGCAGAAGATTCTCGATGGAGTATATAAAAAGATGTGAAATGGGTGATAAATGAAATAATGAAATTCATAACTAATTATTTTGTATTGGATGAAAGGTAAAGTGAGCGTGACTCCTCTGATTCATTTCATTGTAGAACATTATTGTGAAGATTTTTCTGGAATAAACTGCATTCATTGACTAGAACATTTTTCATCCTTCAAGGCCGCACTTCTCCAAGAACGGTTTTAGTCGAAGCTTGTAAAACTTAATACGACCATTTAGTTTAACTTTGATCTGCTTTCAGCTTTGGCCATCCAAAAGTTGCCGATCGATTTCAGGATATTGTGGGTCTTTACAAATTAAGAATAAACGTCAGTTAAGTTTGTCAATAATCAGAAAATTTACGATGTAGCTAGCATAGATTTTACGGTAAAAAGTCGCCCAAACGTAAACTGTAATTATATGGAAACTTTTTAAAAATCACACTGGCTTTCACAGAAGAACACAAATGTAGCGCAGGTAAGATGTTAAAAGTTATACTCTGAATTGATATGCTCAAATAATTTAATCATGAAACATTTATCTCTTTGTTTTTCTTAATTGAAAGAGCGAATAAACTTTTGGCAATTTCTTTTAAATTCTTACTGCGTTTCAAAGACGTTTTTTGAATTACTGAGAACAGTCAATTTTTATGATGTTGAGGATAAAATTCCTTGGACATCACTTATTATTTTCGTTAATTTTTTCTAGTGAAAGCAATTAGTTTCCGTACAGAAGTAATGGAAAATGGCAATAAAGAAAATAAGCTTGCATTAGATGACCTCTTAAGGACGTAGACAATCTAGGGTAATGCACTGTTTCTGGCTTCGCGTATTAAGAACCGATCAGAGAAGATTTCTCCCGCTACATTAGAGCTACGATTTATACGTTTTTGCATTTATTTGGCCCGCTTTCTTGACAACGATTGTAATTTCCAAGATGACCACAAATACAGTTCTAATAAATCGTGAGAAAATCTTCATTTTCAGTCTCTACAGGTTACTATTTGGCTTCATTTCTTCCTTTGGTCTAAAAGATGAAGTTTGAAGTTCCGCTTGCTTTGTTTGGATTGGTTTGCGTTTCCTTCACCGACAGCAAAAATAAAGGCGGTGGATTGAAATCACGTCTTAGGAACCAAGGGACGTGTCGCTTGGAAGTGACGTGTGATGACGGCATATCCCTCCCTCTCAAGCTCCCCTTAAGAGGTCCCCGAGGGCCCCCTGGTACCCCAGGACCCAAAGGGGACAGGGGCGAAAAAGGAGATAGGGGTGATCCAGGGGTGCCTGGCGATTCAGGTGAGTAAATAAGCTTGATGACATTTGAACATGACGTAAATATGCAACATTCTTTCCTTGAATCATTTAAAAATTGTACGAAAGAAAACTATTGTAAAAGAACAAAGCCCGATGCAAATAGTGGCTCTCCCGTTATTGTTAAAAGTAGAAGTAAGCATTTACTGCTGGAAGTAGGATTCTGCATAGCCGTTAAATGAACAAACGGACAAAACCGGAATGAATCTTCGTACGATCAAACAAAAAATCTAAATGATTTAATGAACGAGTTATAAACTTTCCGAATAAGTTTTAGTACGATATAACAATTTTTCGAATTGTTTTTAGTATACGAGGTAACTAATAACTTAAACCACTGTCGTGTATCCGCGCCGGTAGTGACGTGTTTGGATAGAGTGAAAATGGTGGTTCCGTTTGCTTCTTGAAAAGTTTTCGTGTTATTTAAGGCATACATTGTCTACTTTTACATGAAAAAGATCGTCAGATATATTTAAAAGTGTATAAAATCTTTAAAGTTCTACGAAGTTTATGTTAAAATTATGTAAATAAGCAGTTTATGTCGATTAATTTTGAACAACGGAACAGGTTTGGATGACCTTGTTTTTCAAAATAGGAACGGTTTGGATACGCATCTGATACGGTTTGGATGTAATTAATATGTGAGTGTAAACAATTCCTTTAATTTCCCCTCGCGAGCGGGATATAGCATCGCTACTGTGCGATATACATGCCCTCATTGAAAACATGCTTTCAATGTTATGGATATCATCATGTGATAGACATATA
Organism: Magallana angulata; assembly: GCF_025612915.1. Lineage (NCBI taxonomy): Eukaryota > Metazoa > Mollusca > Bivalvia > Ostreida > Ostreidae > Magallana > Magallana angulata. Next base: position 48,047,618 of record NC_069111.1, read on the forward strand.
CTATAAAGTCACATTGTTTAAAAAAATAAACATACACGTTAAATACTTGTGCATTTAAGCCAACAGAACTTAATATACCGTAATTTGAATTTAAATTTTACACACGCTCCAAGTAACTTGCAATTGGCTTATAAAGATGACATACAGAGTGCTTTACAAATATGTTAAGTCTGTTGTATAATCATTCCATCGATATAATTAATTTCGAAAGATTCAGCCTTACCAAAATCTTTACCGACACAAAAACACATGTGTTTACGACAGTTTCAATTGTTATGCTTCTATAACGTTATCGGCTTTAAACGTGAAAAAATAAAAGAGATCAGTCAAATTCAGAATTATACCAATTTTAAAAAATGTTAAAGTTTGTAAAATCAACTAATGATACAAATATTTTTTTTTCTCTTTTAAAATTGAAACGATATAATATATAGATGCACTGCACAGAACAAACCGTGATAACGTGGATTTTTAATTATTGGTATCCTGATATGGGTTTCATGAAAATGAAAATATAATCACTTTTGATACAGAGTATTTAACTTATCAAATATCATACTTGCATGTCTAATTTTTTAAATTAAAAATTGAAACGTTCCCAAACAACTTTTTAGTTTTGCAACAGCCTAACAACTGCGCTTTGGCAAATTTTTAACTATGAATTTTTTATCATTATACTTTCATGTTAAATACTAACTCGGGTTTTGTACATTTTCTGCAGTAACGCCACCTTCATTTCCCGCATGAGTCACCAAAACTTCTTGATATACATTGATACATATGAATCGTTTTGATTTTCTGGTGAGAATTATGATTGAATAAATGTACATATAAAATGGCTATGTTTACTTAGGTCTCGACATCACTTGAATTTTTTGGACCAACTATTTCTAACAACAGAGTAAATATATGACTTGGCAGACATCTATGGTACTTCGTATTATACATGTATCACTGGGGGTGAAATAATTGTAGAAATTTCTTTGTCTAGCGATGTACAGGCTTGGTGTTGAATGAAAACGAGGCTCACTTTCATAATATTATTACCAAGCACGTTCTCCGTCCAACGTACTTCACGATTATATCATTTCAGAATAACTAAAAAACACATCATATAGTCGCTTGCCATAAAAGTAGAAGATAGTTGTCTGTTAAGGTGTTAATATAATGTATTGCTTTTCAGGTTAAAGGTGAAAATCTTTTTTTCCTTACATTTTATTGTGTACCTCATGTTTCAACTCATATTTTCTTTATAATTTAAAATTAAAGAAAGTAGTCTTTTGAAATGTTAGTAAAAAAAACTTGATATAACTATATTTACATTTTTCAGTGTTTTTTTCATGTGATAACACTAAGTATCAATTTGTTCATATTCAGTCCAGTAAATTCAAATGACGTTTGCTTATTCAAATATTTAAAAGTACAATTGCTTTGAATTAAATTAATATAAGTAATAAGAAATCATTCTTTCGATATTGTTAGGTGTAATTTCGTTTCGAGCTTTATTGGGTTTGACCACGCCCCGACCAAAATAATCAACTCATGATATTCGATCAAAGAATGATTCCTTATTTGTTAAATAATCAATTTCTGATCAATTATATACTAATACATTTGTATACCATTTAATCAGAGGAAAAACATGCTTGTCTAAAGAAATGAACTCATCCAGTTTTAGTTCCCTTCGAACATGTGGAAGTATTTTGGTTTCATCACATTTATAAAAATGTCGAACAGGAAGGAATTCATCGTCTGTACATTATGTTCTTTTTACCTGACTTAAAATACATCTTTTGCATGCTGTGTAATTGAATGACCCAATATTTTAAAAAAAAAAAAAAGATGTATCTTCGGCTGCACACCGATAAAATGCAAACTGCTCTCTTTATGTCTAAAATATCAAAAATGCTATAACTTTAAATCATTCAAACCGTACCATTTGCACAATTTATATATTTTAGCATCCAAACCGGAATAATTTATTCATCCAAACCGTACTACTTCTTTAGCAGGTGCATGAAGTTATTGCTATTTTTATACATATTAATGTATTAAAAAAAATTGGTTTGATTTTATTTGGTTAACTTAATGTTTTAAATAAATTTTGGCTGCTTCAGATTTTTAGTATGTGTTATATTATCTACGTAATCTAGAAATAGTTCTTGGTTTTAGCGTTAAAATGACACGTTAACGATTGATTTTTCTACAAATAAGTCGTTTTTATTAACGATGAACAAAAATAACGCACACTCTTTTCAACTGCAAAACCTTCAGAAAAATATAAACGACTATTACGATATTTTAATTAATATTTACCTCATTGACGATAGAAAAAAGGACACAACACTCATTGTTTTTGCAATGGATACGCCATTTTCACATTATCCAAACATGTCACTACCGGCGCGGATACACGACAGTGTTAAACCGCGGGAATTAAATTGCAAGAAAAATCTTTTAATTTTTTACTTTCAAATCTCTGCAATACTTTATCCGATTTTAAAACAGATTTCAGATTTGATTTCAGCAATGATAAATTCTACATATAACACTAATTTATTCATGCATTTTGGTTTAAAAAAAACCTGAAATTTTCAAAAAATCGGATCTACTTTAGGTTTTGGGCAAAAATGATGACCGAAAATTTAAAACCCCTTGTTTTACCTTTAGCAAACAAATCCTGTCTTGTACTCCCTCCCCCTTTCCTAATTCTGTGACTGTGTTTACTGCACTATCATAGCATATCCACTAAAAAAAAAATCAAAATTCGTTTACCTTTATCTTAACAATAGATGCTATGTAGTAATGCATTACCAAATTGCTGCAACGCTGTCGCACCACCTAACCTTTTAGTTGACACCGCCAGTTAAATGTACATACAATATGTTAGAATGTATGTTTAATATGCCCAAACTATTTTTTCTAAATCTAAATTATGTATAATTCGTTTTCATTTTATTTGTAGGTAATTCAACATCTGTAACGAGAAGTCGTGCTCAGAGAGTGGCATTTTTTGTTGGTCTTAACAGCAATATAAACGGCGTCCAAAATGATGAAGACGCCAAGTTTGAAAACGTCATCACTAACGTTGGTGATTGTTATAACCCTGAAACTGGTCGATTTAGGGTACCAGTTGACGGAGTGTACCAGTTTAATATTGCTGTAGCAGCTCAGGGAAGACGTAAGGTATTGTTCTCACAAGGAGGGCGAATGTATGACCTCAATCTCGTTAGAACCAAACATTGGTCTTTACTTCCTATATTTTGACAAATGATATTTATATTCACAAACCTACGAACATTTCAAATACAATTAACTCATTGGTTGCGCGTGATATCACTCCTTAATACTTTCAAGATTTGTATATTAGTACATTAAGACACGACATACGTATCTTTAGGCTGCAGTGGATCTAGTGACGTCACTTCCGTCCCCTTTCTCTCGGAACTCCACACTCTATCCCGAGCAGACTACACAGAAAGTGAATTTGATAGAAGTTCCCAGGGAACAGATGATTATAAGAGTGTGGGCGGAGAGTATACCACTGTGGTCCACAGCGACCAACACCGCCATCTTGAGTCTGCGCCAAGGGCAGGAAGTATGGCTGCGCATACTGCAAACAGCATCCTATCTTCATGGTTATATGTATTCCTCCTTTTCGGGAACTATTTTGTTTTCTGATGATTGAATGATCACCGTCCTTAGATCTCGCATAGTGTAGTCTGAAAGAGGTCTGAAATGCTTCTGTCAAGAGATACAGACGAACTGTTGCTGCTTTAAAAAATTTCTGAAAATACAAATTAAAGTGTTGTTGATAATCATATTCATTAACCACTGTGTTGAAAAAAGTTTATTTTAGAAATGCTTTTGTGAACAAAGTTGTTAAAAATTAGTTTCTTCTTCAAGAGTGAGTAAAGAAAAGTATGTTCAAACCAAAAAGTTTTTTTTTTCGAGTCGTTTTAACAAGAGCTTGAATTTCGGTGGGATGTTACTACATGAATCTAGTTTGCTCATCAAAACAAGCTGAATATGGAACTCCTAATAAGAAAGGCCCATTAATAGTTGTAGACTATCAAAATCTGCTCTGTTCTGTGAATTTGAAATATACAGACCTGTCCCCGGTGCCAAAAAACTTACATGAGGTCACTTTTGATCTTTTTACAGTGAGACTGGGATCAAAAGTGAGCTTGTCTAAATTTTGTGGCCCCGGGCCAGGATGAAGTCGGACAAGTGTCGTTGCTTTCGTTGTATTTAATTTCTTTATCCAATGACTGGACAGTTAGAGCTTGTTTTAAAATATCGTCGTTTTACCCATTTGGTTATACTTAATGTAAGTTTACGTTAGCGGCTTGCTAGACTCAGTCGCATCAAAGACATGCTGCCGCCACAACACCGCATGCGGTTGAAACAGTGCAACTGAATTAAAAATGGTAAACTTCAGATCGATAAACAGCTATTGTCCATATGTATACCCATTGTTGAAATTATCCTTATGTTTGAAATGAACTTGTAAATCATATGAGAGAGAGTAGAGAGAGAGAGGGGGGATCTTGGCTGATCTTGGCTAGGCTAAGCGAAGTAAGGCTTCATTAGATTTAAAACAAAAGGTTCCTCAATTTTCTTGTTATAGCTGCAGCCAAGTTTTACTTATTAGAATGCAAGTTACATATTTATTTTTATTTAACTACTTTCATCCACTAATATGAAAAATGTCCAGATTATCTGTTTTGAAACGCCCCCTCTACCGCTTCAGGTTTCAATACACATCCAAAAATTGAAAGTCTACGGAGATTTTGCATTGCTTCAGCCATTAATAAGCCCGGATGATAACGTTGAAAAATTGCGCGAGGTATCCCGAGTACTTCCGAATGGAGAAAAGATGTTAACATTTCCCATTATAAATCTCCGTAAGAAATGTGTTTTCGTTCCAGTGAACTTTTATGAGTGAAAAATGATAATTGTTCAATGAAGATATCTTGAATAAATTCCCTTTTATCGATTTCAACTGTATTTCTTTCACAGGTATGTGTATTTTTATTAAAAATCATCAAAAAGTGATGGAAGAAATAACTTGAGACAGACTATAAAAACATTTACTGTTGCTTTTACAAATAGACCTCGATGCGAGTCTGAGTAAGGAAGAGGCGAAGCGACGGGCGCCTGAATTTAGCAAGCTGCTGACAAAAAGAAGACTGTCACCAAGTGGGAAATTAGATGATATTTTGAAACGAGCTCCAACTTCGAGAAGACACTGCCTTCATCAATTTTGAGTTTGTCACGCACTGCCCAAAGTCCAATCTCCGAGTGAATCTCGTCAGTGTTAAAACAACTCTATGAACTTCATTTCCATGAGTCTAATATGTTCATGACGTGTAAATATTATAAAGCGCGACTCAAAAGTGGAGTTGTTCTGTCGGCTGATTTAATATTGACTACCTATATTATATTGACTACCTGATTGTTCTTTACGTCTGACGTTCTAAGCTTTTATCAATCTGTCAGTGGTTTAAAGTCCTTGCTTTAAGAAACAGTTTTCCCGATTGTCAACTCGTTATAGGCCGTTTAAACACCCTAGATTTAGATTTTCTTGAAATTTATTAATTCTAATAGGAGAGTGCGTGTAGATCAAATCAAAGATTTCTCCTTTCGTAAAAATCGATTACTGAAGATAATGAAATATGACAGCAAAGAAATGTGGATGAATTAATCGGATTGAGACTTTCTCCTTGTAACAGCTTATTTGGCAGAAAGTCTTATCGGCATGGTCAATGCAGTACGATGGTAAGTTTTTATATCCGTCTAAAGGAAAAATCAAAACGAATAAAGATTATCTTTATAAAATGAAGGTTCTTTTGAGCATGGTAAAATTTTAGATGTACTTAACAAAGTTTAAAATAGAACCATTCAATGCATATCATCAATTTCTCTCTTTCTTATTCTCTCTCTCTCTCTCTCTCTCTCTCTCTCTCTCTCTCTCTCTGTAATTTTAACAGCATGCAGTGTTTCATTATTTTCAGCTGAGAAATCAGTATTACCTGCTTTTTTGTCTCTGTACGTTTGTTATCGCAACATTGTTCACTTACGTACTACAGCGGCATTGCTACAGTAAGATATCAATTCATTTATCTGTTTTCACCGCTATTCTTGTACACGTCTATTCCGCGGTCTTTCATACATGTTCTGTGCAGAATTTGCTGATAGATAACGAAAACACGATTTTACATTTTTGGTGAATTAGAGTATATTATAAACATCTTGTAAATTTTTATACTATATTCTGCAAGAACATTTTTCAGGTCAAATCCATGTTACCAAAAAATAATTTAAAGATGTAATTTCATTTTACAAATACATTTTATTTATATATTTCAATGTTAGAGATTTATGAAGTTGTTTTCTTTCATTAATATTGTATTTATGACTTTCTAATCTATCAAGACTGCCCATTGCTCAACCATCGGGCCTCTGACCCTGACCCGACCTTGATTCTGGTCTTGACCTATTTACGCAGTGGCTCGACCTTGACCGGGGATATTCTACAGCAATCCCCAAAATCTTTCTACATGTACGAACCACTTCGGTCATACAAATCGAACATCTTTTTAGACGGTCAAATCTGCAATATCTTCACAATGAACTGTTCGTGAGTATCTTCACTATTGCTTACCAAATGAATCGTATGTTAGTTTATCATTTTCATACAAATATCAAATCGAAAGGAACCTTACTGGATTTAATCCACAGCTTAACTAAATGATAGCCACCATCAAAGTCAAAGAATGATACTTGTACTTATATTTTTTAATCGTTAAATGATGGCATGTTAAATAGATATATCGACGCCTGTCTGTCTCATAATTAAATATATGACAAAAAGACTTCAAACTGAAATTTATATGTTTTAGGTACATCTTAATTTGATTTAAATCCCTATTTTTCTAGCGACAATAAGAAAGTAAGGAGCGGATCGAGCTAGGATCTGAGGTGCATTGTCGGTGCGACATTTTATTAAATTCCAATTACATTTTTAACTATTTTAAAATATACAAATATATTCAGTGTAAATTTCCCCTTATATCTGCATTGGAAATCTGCGACGTTTAATTTCCTGTATACACACTTGGTATTATCCCGGCCGTGAGCACAAGTATAAACGCCATCACGTGTTTTGAGTATACTTGTATTTATCATTATACATGTAAGATAGAGTTAAAGGTTCAAACTTTCATAATTAATTTGATATCATATAATGTACTAATGAAAAATAATCGTGAAATCGTATCTATTCCTTAAAACGATTTTCGACAAAAATTATGGCACTATATTTTTAGTCATGGAAGCGAACTAAACAACATGTTTAAATTATGGCTGTTCCATCTATGTTTCATATCCCTGACTATAAAGAACGTATATATATAAATGGTCTTAAGGCGGCGATATAGAAATATTTCATACAAATAAACATCAATATCTGTTTCAACGTTGAACTTTTGTTTTTTCTATTGTTTTGTTTTGTAGGCTCTAATTCTTTGGACCATGTAAACTTTAATTTTCATTTGTCGTGATTAATGTTTTAGAAAACACAATACGGAAAAAACATTAACAGTAATGGAGGATCTCTTTAGATGTCGTCTGCAACAACATAAACTGCAGGTTCTTCTTCCGCGCAAGCACAGTGTCGCCGTGATGAGTGTTATACCTTTCTGCAAGTCAAGACCCGGATTTGACACCTGTATGAAGAAACTTCAAACGCTTTGTTATCAGTCGCAGTCTATTATCTTGAAAACAATCCGACTTTCTATGGAAATAATGCCAAGACTTTTGAAGAAATTCCCAGGTCTCAAGATTGTACATTTATTAAGGGACCCGCGGGGAATTATTGACTCTAGAAGACGTGGAGGATTCCTCCGAAACACTGGAAAAGCGCAAAGTTCTAAAAGTCTGTGTACATTAATTAGAAAGAACGTCCAATATTCCAAAACACTGCAAAAACGGTTTCCTAACAGCATCACAACCGTCTTATACGAAGACATAGCAAAAAATCCGGTGGATTTGTCAAACAAATTGTACAGGGATTTAGATTTGGAGTATAGTGATAATTTTAAAGAATGGATTTTCAACCATACTTCGGCGGGAACTCCAAATAATTCGTATTATGGAACTGTCCGATCAAATTCTTCAAAAACGTCGCAATCTTGGAGGAAAAGGTTAAGTTTCAAAGACGTCAAAATAATTGAAGACGAGTGCGGGGATGTGATAGATTTGCTGGGGTTTAGAAAAGTCATTGACGTTGAAGATCAGAAAAATACCGATCAAACTCTGAAAGTGCGTGATGTCGACCTATAGGTGAAATTTTATCTCCATATATTTACATTTTCCAGTGTCTTTGCCTGTGATAACATTACGTATCGATTTTGAACTATATAACCCATAATTCAAATGACGCCAAATTGAGGCGCCAGCGGGGTTTGCTTATTTATATTTAAATATTTAATCGTGCGATGGCTTAATATAATATAAATATAAGTAATAAGGAATCATTCTTTGAATATTATGAGGTGATTATTTCGGTCGGGGCATGATCAAATCTATCATAAAGCCCTTCGGGCTTTACTGGATTTGATCACGCCCCGATCGAAATTATCACCTCATAATACTCAAAGAATGATTCCTTATTCCTTATATAAATCACTGCTGTGACGTCATTCTTGTTCTAGCAGTCTAAAACTTTACCTTTGGCAGTCTCATATTAGCTACTGAGCTTACCATTTATCAGATACAACTCATAATATCAATACGTCTTGTTCTTTCAAAATCAGACTGTCTCGGGTAAATTCATCCTAGGAACTCAGATTTTTTTCATTAAGAAGTGTATTTGGGGTATATATCCAATCTATAAAGTACGAGAGCCACATGATGGACATCTGGATACTGCAGCAAAATTGAATCAAATTGAAATTCTTGATTCCTGTACTAGCCAGACTTGTTTCAGGTTTTATAAACGTTAACTGCTTGCTAGTGTCTCTTCAATATCGAAAAATCCAAGAGAGTTGTCATTGAAATAACTAACTTATAGCTGTTGTATGTGATATATATATGTGAGCTGATATACCATGGTTCACCTCTGCCAAATCGGCCACTTATGTAATATTCTTTAAATAAATTCTAATATCTCAATTCTTACACATAAACACCATTCAAGATTTCTAGAATATGTGTCAAATTTACTGGAGTATACGAATTTCAAAAGAGCACCAAGCAGTCAAAGATTACCTGCAAAGAAAAGGTATGACTCCCGGTGAAAAATGATGGTTTGGACACTTAACGGGGACACCCTCTCAGCCAGGGACAGCACAAATCACAACGACTGATGACAATCATGGCGTCCAAAATTTTAAGTATAATTTAGTTGAGCCTTTCATGGTAAAATTTTGGATGAAGAGAAGCTCTTGACCAGCGTAAGATGTCTGGTCACTTTGCTTTTGTTGTGGAAGCTGAATCCGCCAAATCTGGCTCTTTATGGAGACGCCATCAGTCTTTCTTGCCACACCTGGTCCTAATTAGGGTCCCGCTCTGCGGGCGCCCTATTGTGATCAGTCTGTCCGTCAGTCCGCCCGTCCGAGATCTCTTGTCCAGAAAATATCTTTTCTCCCCTTTGCCCAATATGGCTCATGCTTCACCCACAGAGACCCTTTGGGTTAAGGGTGAGCAGTGACCTTGAACCATGCTTCTAGGTCGAAGCTGAAGGTCATAGTAGATTTATTTGAAAAATCCTTGTATGGAGCATATCTTCTCTCGCCTTGGTCCAATCTGGCTCAAACTTCACTGAAATAGTACCTATGGTCAACGAGTGGGCAAGTGACCTTGAATGAAGTTTGTTCGTCAAGGTCATATTTGATCATGCAAAAATTCTATATTTCAGAGCATATATATTCTCCACTTAACCCTATTTGGCCCATACTTCTCATAAACAGAGCTTTTGAGTAAAGGATGTGCAGTGACCTTGAACCAAGTTTCAAGGTCAAATGTGAAGGTCATAGCAGAATATGGAAAATTTCTAAGTTATAGGGCAAGGTCAAAGAAAAATTCTCTGAAATGCTTTTCATCCTATAGTCCATAATTTAAGCGGGGACCATTAAGAAGGTCACCATCTCAATGTTGTGTAGTTACTTTTTGTTTCCTGAACTAAACTTCCATCCACCTGGCTGATGTGATATTAAACGATGTGGAAGAGAATTTTAGAACCCGTGGCCAGAACAACAATAACTTTAATTGTACATGTGATACATGTAGGTTTTCAATGCTCTAGCGACGTCATTTTTTTTTTTTTTTATCTTAAAAATGTTGATAAATTTTTATTTTTGGTCCACTATGCTCCCCATAAACGTTTATGGGGAGGTAGAATACCAAATGCCTTTGGATAGCAAAGATGTATTTATTCAATTCCTGACAATTCAATGACACTGGACTTTATCTTCAAGTTTGTCCAATTATTGTCCCCTTTTTTATTAAGGTTGACTGCCCATTTCTATTTAGTGAAAACCAGATATACTGTACCAATAAACAACATTGTCATCTTTTATTATCACAAAAGACACCATAAATTAAATTACCAACTGTTTAAACAAAAAAAAAAACAAACTAAACACTTAAAAATATGTAAGCAAAGGTTCAGAAACATTATCTGAATACAGTTATCTTCTGTGTGTTTACTGAAGATAATTTGTTAGGGAGATAATTACAAAATCTCACACTTCCACTATGAAACATGAAAATTGTTGGTCCAAAAGCTTGCATTAACCACTTTCTGGTTGGTTAATGTGGAATACATTTTGTAAGCCTCTCATTGATTGGTTGTTACATTTGCTGGGTAGAGTTCCCATTCCAAGTGGCATTTTCGTCGTCATCATCCCTCATGTCTGCCAAACGTCGAACATTCCCGTCACCCCGACTGATGGGTCGCCTTTGGTAGGCTCTACAAATTCAAAAATTCATTAAAAATTAATTTAAAAACTATGAAAAAGTGTAATTTCTCTTCATTCCATTTTCACTATTTTATAAGAATGTGATACATGAATATTGATGAAGTAAATTCTCTTATCAAACAAAAAATACATATTTCATAAATTATATATATGATGAATGAAAAAATACTGTGCAAGCCAAATACATGTGGTACAAAAAATATGTTTAAATGCTGGCAAATGTTTTTGATAAACAAAATGGCTGCCATCATTGTGCGAATATTTTTGTCCCAAGTCTGTAGTTTATTGAGGAAGTACATTAATGTCTGATAAAGGGTGGATGGTATTAGGTGTGTACTTACGTCTGGGGTCTGTCCCTCCGTCGTGTGGACTGAGATTCATCGGGAGTTTCTGTTGCGTCTGGAGTGTCCTCGCGCTTTGGCTGGGATGATCTTTTGTCACCAAACAAGAATACACGGATCATGTTCCACAGAAATAAGAACGGAGCAAAAAACAAGGCCAGGATTCCACCCCCATTGTTTCCTTGCTTGGATATCACAGATGGTTTTCCCTGAAAATGTTTGTCAACGATGATAAGTTTTTACATCTCTTGCTAACAAATCTCATTTGCATAAATAATCCTTTCCTTTTGTGATAATTGAAAAATGTGTCATACATATATTACACAAATATGCCTTCTTCATGTATGAAATATATGATTTCAAGAAATTTCATCCAAAAAGGTTATATTGAGCAGTGTCGCTTTAATTTGGTATCATTAGCGAAAAGTTACTGTAAACGTATTATATTTGGCGTGTACGATATTTTGTGGAAATTAGTTTTTGAACAAGTTAGCGTAGATTTGAAATAGTGCATTCTTGAATGTGACTATTCTTATAAATACATCCATGTCATTTAGCGAAGTCGCATTCCGCCAAAAGCGCTAAATAGAATACACAGCCAAATGTAGTACGTTTACAGTAATTTAAATATATATGTAAATACACAAATATACTGGTACCATACATTTAATATCACTAAGGAAAGTATATAATATATAAAAATATAAAATGAGTTTCAAGTAACACCAAATTCAAAAGATGCTGACAGGTGACAAAACAATTTTTTCTTCATAAATCTTAAAACATCTTTGAAAAAAATTGAACAAAATTAACTTTTTCACATGGGAAAGAGAAACTAAGTGTTCACACACCGGTACAGCTATCAGTACTGCAGAAGGGGCCAGATTTAGAGACAACAAGGTCTGGGAGAGGTCGTCTGTGGTGAAAGTTCTCTTGGGATAGACTGTGGATAGGGTCACATCAGAGCCGACATGCTGTATAGTGGAAAACAAATATAACTTGGAATGTATTCAACTTTAATCACATCTCCCTCTTTTTTAATACATCAATATCTAATAAACCCTCTGAAATTTTTTAAATTTGCAAGACCAATCTTCAGGGATGACTTAAAGAAAATGTATATGTGGGTGTGCAAACTGTCACTTCCTTAATGAAATGTTTTCAGGAAAAGTTACAGTATCATTTCTTTTTTATGTCTATGGGGATATAAATAAATAAAAATATATTCCCAGGGTGTTCAAGTGATAAATTCCCATAAAGCTCATACAGTACATTTTTTTTTTTTAGAAAGATTAAACTTTTGTGATTTATTAAATATTAGAAATAATCTTTGTATGTGGTATACATGCACAAAAAAGAAATTGAAAAAGGTGTCATAAATAGCATTTGACGATATAAAATGGCATTTGACGATATTCAAAACTGCCTTGTTCTGATAAATTTTGCAAATGAAAATTTCACCTTCACTTCTTTCCCCTTTTACTGTAATCATGAAATCTACATATATTGCCCCATATGAAATTAGAGGCGTGTTCAACAGAGCGCTCGTTGTGTTGCAGGTATATGAAATTTTGGCGAGCGCTCGCTCTGTTGAACATGCCTCTGATGACTTGGGTTACATGAATAATTAAGTTCAGCAAGAGTTATCCTACCTGAGAGACAACTGAATGCACACACTGGAGAGTGTCGGAGGAAGGGAATGAATTCAACAGAGAAGTTCCATCCGGGAGTCGCACTTGAATTCTGGCTGTCTCCCTGAAAATAATTAGATTTCATTATCAAAGATTATTTCATTATTAACTCTTTTGTCGATTATTAAATTTGAGACCCTTTCTAAAATATTGTAGTTGTAAGAGTGCACACGAAAAACTTTCTGTAAAAAAAAGATATACTTTAAACCAAGAATTATACACATAATTCTTTTTTTTCAAGAATAATTAACGGTAGTTGAAAACAGATCACCGCAAAAAAGCAGTCATTTTATTAATTTCTTAAAAAACTGACTCTGATCCAAGACAATAATCATCTAAATGCAGAACTTGCTTGCAGATACTTATCGCACATACACAAGTAGTACTTGGTTTACAGTTCATTGCAAATATTTTGAGTATTTTCAAAACTTGTCTTAAATTGATTATCTAAACAATCCTCTACATTTTCTTGGCTTCCTCCTCCGAGGACTGTTTCTGTCTGGCCGCGAGCTTGGCCTGTTTCTTCTCTTCCTGCGCCTGCTGTTGCTTCTCCGTCTCTTTTTTAAACCGCGCAGCTCTTTCCTCCCTGTCAATGTAACCCTCACAACTAAAAATCAAGAACTGTACAAAGTTCATGACTTAAAAGGTTTTCTGAATGTTAACCTGAATGTCCATGAGATAAATGTACCGGGTATGTGACATTTTTATATCATAGGACATGGTTCTTATCATGTATGGCCATTACCTTTCTTAGTAGTCATAGTATTCAAATACATTCAACATTGAAAAGCTTTATCACTGACAATTAGTTGACTGTTTTTGCATGCAATTCACTTATTGTTTTTTTGTTTTCCCTTGGACTGAAATGTCACATTTTCATTGGTTTAAACATAGCATGTGATTGCCTCATATATCTCTATATTTGTTCTTTGAGAAATAATATTAGGCAATATGGCCGTCATTTGTCGACGCTTCGCTTACTCATTTCAACATTTCATAGTATTTCATACATAAACCGCATGCCGTAAGTTCTTAAAGTATCTGGAGTAGTTGCCCTTTGAAATTCTTTAAAAATTAGAGTAGTTGCCCTTAGAATATTGACGTCACATTGTTTTGTCTGGACAGAACAAAAGGGCAGTGTCGAAATTTGCTCAAATCTCTGCAGAGGAAAGGCAGAAAACATTTAAAATTGAATAGCAACAAAACATTGTAAGTAAACATGGGTGAAGCAAAGATTTTTAAAGAGTATTTGAAAGGTGAGATTAAAAATTTTGAAGAGTTTAAATGAGTTAAATTGGACGAGATGTAAGGCATCTTGTACATGGCTTTGCGTAGATCATCGCTATTTGTGAATAAATATGTCGCTTGATAGTCCTCGGGAAAACAAAACACTTATTAGGTTAGTTACTGACTCACTACAGAAATATATTGGGTTGATCAATCTCATAGACGGCTCGGCTTCGCCTTGCCATCTATGAGATTGATCAACCCAATATATTTCTGTATTAAGTCAGTAACTAACCTTATAAGTAATAACAGCTTCTGTTTGATAAGTGTGTCTAATTTTCATTCTCTTACGTCAGCCTATCTCTGGGTATCCTGTCACTAGATTTCATCTTTCTTACATTTCTCTTTATCTACCTATTTCTGGCCATCTGTACCTTGATTTCGTCTTTCTCTCATTCTTCACTTACTGTAGACGTATTTTTTTCCACGGGGTCATAATTCCGCGGAATCACAATATCAATTTAATCCGCGGGTAAAAATTTACGCGGATTCTTTGAATGAAAAAAAAAATCATTTGAATAATTATTAGTTCTGAGCGATTTTCATTACCTAGAATTTGTCCAACTTTGGACTTAAATTGTAAGAACTGTTCACAGTGAACAGTAATTATCGGTTGTGCACTGGTCGGTAGTCATTAGTTAGCCAGATGTTACGATGCTAGATAAAATCGTCTTGTGATCTTTATTAACTGTCGATTTATGGGTTCACATGTCGTTTAAATTATGAGTTGATCAGTTTTATCAATTAAAAGTCAGAGCACAAAGGGATCTAAAAATTGCAGTAAAAGCACGGGTCTTAGCGTGTAGTAAACTGGGTCATTGAAAGACAGACCCGCTTGGGGCTGTTTGTCGTCTGACACGTGCCGTTACCGTTATCTCAACCTGGGAGAATTTTTAATTTCATGCAAGTAAATTTACCGAAAATTCAAATCTTTAGGAGATTAAATTATTTATTATGTAAATTTTCAATACAAATTTGTTTGACAGTTTTTATAGATAAAAATGATATACATTGGGTACACGTATATGCAAGTGTTCTATAATGTAGTAACTTCCGATTATCCTTATTCATGTAATGCAATTTCAAAATTTCATTCCAAAATGCACAAAAAGTACACTGGGAAAAAATTCCGCGGAAAATTTGTGCCCGCGTTCATAGCGTAAATTAATACCACGCGGACAAAAGTACGTCTACAGTACCTGTCTCTGGCTATTTATTTCTCCATTTTGTCTCTCATTCCTCTTCACATACCTTTCTCTTACAATCTGTTCCTTGATTTCACCCTTCATTTATTCATCTATACATACCGGTGTCTTGCTATATGTATCTTGATTTTGTCTTTCTTTCACTCCTCTTCACCTACCTGTCTCTGGCTATCTGTTCCTTGATTTTGTCCCTCTGTCGTTTCTCTTCAGCCTTCTCTTTCTTCAGCTGATCGACGGTTTCCTTCATCTCCCTCTCCTTTTGGAACTCTTTCAGTTTCTGTAGGTCTCTCCCTAGTTTTCTTCTTTCTGCTTCCTCTTGTTTCTCTTTCTATCATGAAGAACATGTAAGGTTATGTGATACCACAGTGTATTAAATTTATCAAATGTTTTCTTCATTTCCATTAAACTTATGGATACTATTACTGCTTCAAACATCAAGAATTATTACATAATTTTGATAATTTTTTTTTAAATGTACCGTACGTACTCTGTGTTAATGTTTTTATCCTGCATCTATATCTGAAATGTTTAAATTATCTGTCCCAAAACATTACAATCACAAATTATTAGATTACAATTTACATAACATGGTTTTCTTTGATTGTCAAAATCTTGATTTTAAGAAGTGTCCATTCAGCTTATAAAATCCATTTACAAGTATTCATACCCCTACACATTTCACATCAACACCCAATCACAAGCTTACGGTTCTGTAGCTTCAGGTACAGTGTACTTTCACTATTATTGAATTTCCTTTTATAATACCTCTTTTTCTAGCCTCTCTTTTTCTGCTTTTTTCTGTTCTAATTTTTCTTTTACTCTGAAATTAAAAAAAAATTCATAAAGTATGATGTACAATGCAGCTCCAAGCAGATTACCAGAAAAAGATCTGAATTCAATGCTAAATTTTGCATTTATCTAATCCTTGCACTTGATTATATACAAAGCCTCCAATTTCATGCTAAATTTTTCATGCTTTTAATCTTTGATACATATACAATGCCCCCAATAGATTAACATAACATAATAAAAGAAGCTTCATTTCCTAGTCCACAATATATCCTGCTAGGCTGACCATTATGCAGCTAATATATTAGAGATAAGAGCAATGTTTACAGGCATGATTTATGTCCCCTTACTTTTGTACCCTCTCCTCCAGTGGGGGTTTGTCCTCTGTGTTGGCCTTGGGCTCTGTGGAAGGCCCGGGCTGGGCCCCTTTAGTTGGGAGGTTAGACTGGGCTGTTCCAAGTTGGTCATTGTGTAGCTGTAAAATACCCCATAAAAACCATTCATTTTTTATTAGGTATAAACAATCTTCCTAGATAGTCTGAAATGTATCTTCTTTTTTATTTACATGTCAAATATAAAAATGCAAGTAAATATTTTGAAATTCACATTACAATACCCTATCATGTGATAAACTATTTAATTTTACAAAAACTATAGAAAAAAATTCTTAAGAAAATAAAAAGGTTTTTATGCGGTATTTAAGCAAGCTCATACCTTGAGAACATTTTTCAGGACTTGGATGAAGTCCGGCGTATCTTTGTGTCCGGCTGTTACTTCAATGGGGGCTCCATTGACCCCAATAAAATACGTAGAGGGGACTACCACTACTGGGTCTGATTATTGTCAAGGGCTTACAACATGTACATGTGACAATCAAAAAATATCAGAAAAAGAATTTTCGTACTTAATGTTGCCAGTCTTGGTAGAAGGTTATCAAGTATTCCTTCCTTCCCTATACTATGTACCAGTACGTGGGTAGTCCCAAAATAGCGTTATTCTCTTAATTGAATACACAGGAAGATGAAACTTGTGCAAAACAGGGTTCAAGTAATTTGCATTAAAATTATGTTTTGATGTCAAAGATTGTATAAGATTAAATTATTACAATGAAAGCATTCTACATCATAAATTTGACATGCGGTGAATTGTTAGAAATGAAAATTTAAAAGCAGCATTAAGAAATAAAAGGGTTTAGCAACTGGAAATTATTGACATTACACATTGTGCAGCCTGGCAGAACTTGTCCTTACTAATTTTTCTTTTTCTCCATAAATAAATAAAGCACTGCTTTGATTTATGCTGTATTGTTTGACAAAGTGTCATGGAACAAAACAAAGTTGTACTATAAAATATCAGTAGACAGATTCAAAAGTTTTGAGATCTATCTACATAATTTTGGGACAACCCTCCTATACATGTACAGTTATACAGATATATTGTGAGCACTTTGATAAAATGAACCCTGACGAAAAGCTCATATGGCTAATAAACAATGAAAACATTTACAATCTTACTCAAATATGTAAGATGATTCAGGACAATGGAATATGATTTTAACAAGACTTGAAGTGTACCTTGTAGCATTTTATTCAACTTATGTTTATCATTTTACACTCACAAGCTGTGTTGACTGCATGGGGTACAAGACTGACTGTCAAGTTGCTAACACTGCACTGACTGTTCAGTAGGCCTTGTCCCTTGGTGCCCCTTGTAGTCAAGACAACACTTCAAAAACTTTTGCTCCTTTAAGCTGGCCTGAGTGCTTAGGGTATAAGAACGCACAGATACGGCATAGCCATATGCTGCAATAGGCACTGTCCTCTGGTGCCCTATGTGGTCAGGCCAACAAAATACAGTTTTCACCTCTCTTTATAAAATTCTATACTTCCACTCACTTTCCTACCTTGAAAATATATCCCAAATGTATAATTATATAATATGTCTACATACAATTGTATATGAAATACAAATACATATCGGGGGCTGTATATAATGTGTCTGTATCAATACTAATGTATTGCTTTAAGGGATTGTGTATTTACAGCTGTTTCTTTCTGTACTTACAAATACCGTAATCCGGTGAATATAATACGCAGTAGTGTACAATACGCACCCCCACTTTGGGCCTGAAAATGGTGAAAAAAAGCTTGTTGGGATGTATAATACGCATCAAAAAAATTGACCAAACGGTAATCTTGAGTATCACCAAAGCAGTTTTACTTTGTATGCACGCTCAACTTCATCGCGAGAATACGCTACCGGAAATAAGAAAAACACAATATTTTCTTAGATACGGATTCATTGTAACTAATACATCGCAGTTATATCTTTATTTCGTAATCAATGTTTTTAATAGACCTAGTATTAAATATTCTACCGTAAATAAAATCAACTACTTTTAACAAGCGTGATATAATTGTTTAGTCATTACAATCCCTGTGAAGTGAAAAACGGACGATGTACAGGTATGGAGATAACGGACCTACATCCCAGATAGCATGACTACGTTGGGCCAACGTTGGCCCTTAGTTGTTCATTACGTTGTACCAACGTTGGCAGACTACGTTGGGCCAACGTAATTTTGCTCATCGGCCCTACGTTCGACCAACATGTTGGGCCTACGTTGGTCCAACATGTTGGACCAACGTAGGGCCGATGAGCAAAATTACATTGGCCCAACGTAGCCTGCCAACATTGGTCCAACTTAATGAACAACTGAGGGTCAACGTTGGCCCAACGTAAAGATTACGAGGAAAATTACATTGGCCCAACGTCCTCTGTCAACGTTGGTCCATCCTAGTAAACAGGTGAGGGCTAAGTAGTGACAACGATCAAACTTTCAATGGCTAAACGTAGCATGTCGGCACTTATTCAATGTAATCCCAATTTAATTTCAACACTCTTGTTCAATTAATTCCTGTTTGCTGTTTGGCTATTAAGATGCAGGAGTTCAAATATTCTATGCAACGAAAACATAGTATACAGATTTTATTTTTTCTTAGTAAAAATTTACAATACATTTAAACACTTTTTAGAATTAAAAAGAATCGCTAGCATATTTCTTTGTCTATGTAAATTCCTTAGTAACAATCGAACTGTAGGGTCTGATCACTGTCCGGGTCACTGGCTTCAGCATGTTCAGTGGCTTGGGTTACCTCCTTGCTTTTTTTTCTTTCTTCCCTTTTTTCCCTTCACCTTCACGGTCTTTGAAAAACGGAACCCGTCCTTCCCTATCTCTACATCTGTTGCAGAGGCACACAGTCTGTTTTTTTTCTTACTGCGGCTGAAAATGTAAATTTTAGTTGTTATTTTTATTGTGCAATATGAATTAACGTTATCTGTTATACTGTAAAGGAATGTATAATATGATTATGAATGCTTCTATATTTTTTTAATTTAACTCATTGACAATTCAAACATTATATAATATAAAGAAACATTGCACAAGCATTCGATTTCTTGAAAGAAAACTATTACTTACATAAGTTAATATAATAAATTATCATGTACTTACTTTTTGTAGCATATATATCCCCAATCTTCTAATGTATAATTCGTAGAGTAGAAAAAACACTATTTACTATAGGTGTACACGCACAACGGTTGCAATATATTCAAAATAAAACGTGGCAGTTTTGACCATCCTGGTTATATCAGATAACCGATCTCCAAGGAAACTGGCCAGTCCCATGCTGTGAGTAGCACTGACCTAGATACTTGGGCAGTAAAGGAGCTCCGTCTGCCTCTTAATTTCGACACTTTAAGAATCGTTATGCAATAGGCGCTCCAGCTACACGTGTACATACAGCTCATCAGATTTATATAAACAATAAACATCCCTCAACAACAGAGCAACAATGGCCAACATCTATGACTCAACAGTTTTTAATAATTAAGCCCAATACAATTTACAATGCTCCACTAAATTTCTCAAAAAATAAAAAATTCATTGTCGGGTTTAAAATCTAACAACGAACCAACGTTGGGCCAACGTTTGACAGTTTAAAACTTTTTATATTAATAACATAAGTTAACTATTTTTCAACCCAAATTACTGAGATCGATATGCATACAATGTATCATGATGATGTTATGTATTCCAAAGTAAGAAAAATAGATTAAACTCAACTAGTTATGCATACAAACTTTTTAATTAACATGTTCATGTGTTAAAACATAATTAAGACACTATAAATTCCTTATAATTGCAATCAAAATTAACAGAGCAAATCACATTATTTACTCACCTATACCTTAAATTTTTGTGGTTGTGTTTATGTTATCTGTTTGTTTCTTTTAACTCTGTCATAATTCGTAGCATGTAAAAATAATGACCCAAAGTTGGCCCAACTGCCCATTTCCAACAATTAAATGAGATTACATGTTTTACCTACGTTGGCCCAACCATGGCCCAACAATGTTACGCCAACAAACACTTAGTTAGAATTCATGGCATGTTAAGATGTTGGCCCAACGTCAGGCCAACTGCGCATCACCAACAAATATAGATCATATGTTTTACTTTTGTTGGCCCAACGTTGGCTCAACATTGTTACACCAACAAACACTAAGTCGAAATTCATGGCATGTTATTATGTTGGCCCAACGTTGGGCCAACTGCGCATTACCAACAAATATAGATCATATGTTTTATTTATGTTGGCCCAACGTTGGCTCAACATTGTTACACCAACAAACACTTAGTCGAAATTCATGGCATTGTAAGATGTTGGCCCGACGTTGGGCCAACTGTGCATTACCAACAAATAGAGATCACATGTTTTACTTATGTTGGCCCAACGTTGGCCCGACGTTGTCATGCCAACAAAGCAATCAATGTGCTATGAAAGATGTGTAATAATGTTGGCCCAACGTTGGGCCAACAATGTGTGCCCAACGCCAACCATCGACCAACGATACAACCAATTACCAACGTTGGCCCAACGTAGTCATGCTATCTGGGATGTAATTAAATTCTTAAATGACTCCGATCAAAGTGATCAATTAGAGGCCTGGAACATAATAAAATATATGCACAAATAGTTGTGTTGTGTATAGTACACATAGCCTAAGGGGGTGTCTGAGATACCCAAGGTGTCAAGCGTTAGAGGTGGGGAACCACAACTGATTCAATGGCTTCAATTAACGGAATAGGTTATAGAATCATTCATATTCATAATTATTTTCAATAAATCAATTAGCATTAAATGAAAATGGTTAAAAATGAGCCAAATGATGTGTAAGCTGTTTTCAAAGATCGGCGTCAAATAGCACGTGGCCATCCAAGTCCGCATTCTATTAATAACAGCTGTAATGGCGGCGTACACGGAGATAAAGAATAGGCAGTTCAAATTAATTTTTAAAGGCCATTTTGAAACAGTTTATTTATTAACAGACTTAAAGTGTACATTTTCTTTAATTACATGCTATAACAATGATTTCCTAAAGGGGTTACATAGTAATATATATGTGATAATGAAGGAATATTACGATGTATAGCGGGGTATCGGTTCTGTCTGTGAACAGCATAGGTAATACGGCAGTATGATACCCCGTGCTTCAGCTAGGAAAAAATATGCCCAAATCCTATAGGGATGTATAATACGCACCCCTTTCTGAAGGTAAAAAATGCTGGGAAAAAAGTGCGTATTATATTCACCGGATTACGGTAAATGTATATCCTTGCATGCATGTGTATGACAACTTGGTTTGTGTTATATCAAATGTACCTCCCATTGTAACTTACTATGATTACTTAACCCCCCCCCCCCCCCCCCCCCCCCCGGAGGGGCCTTGATTATTGAATATCTATAGCCCAGTCACATAATAAACTTATAATATTCTACACACATAAAGGATACAGATCTGTGAGAAATGTGCACAATCATTACTGTAAAAAAAAAAGAAAAAAACATTCTTTAAATGAAAATTCAAAAACATAATTAGTTTTTTATGACATGTAGATTTCAAAATAAACGTGCATTTGTTTCACACCAGTTAAACACTTGCATGAATTCTAATTACATGTACATGCACAAAATCTTTTTTTCAGAGACATTTACATTCTTCATATACACATGTAAATCCAAGGAAAGAAACTGTCACTATGTAGTATGTAATCACACAAGTTGTCTCAACTAACTGTGAGCACCCTGTGTTCTCTATGACAAGTAATGAGGATAGGAATCACTAACATAATGTTAACTGACTTTGTTTGCTCGACTACTTTATTTCATGATTGACCAAAAACAAAATGACTAAAAACAATTTTTTCCATGAATAAGTTTATAGATATTCCTTAAAAAAAAAAATACAAGAAACACTTATAAAGAGCAGATTTGCAGTGATCAAGAAAAACATGATTGTATTCTTAATAATGAAACTCTCTGAAACCTTCAAAATGTTCATGCATGTGAATAAAAGTTGGTGTACAGTACATTACCTGTTTGCTGCCATTTTGATAGCAACACATCCACCATTATTGCACAAGTTCACCACCTCAGGATCATTCCAAACTTTGTCCATTTCATTTGTCAAGTCATTCTGGCCTATAAAAAAATAACAATAATTTTGTAACAGTGACTCTATAAGACTACTAAGCATATCAAAGTTTGAATTTTATCACATTTTTATGTAACGGGATGGGAGAAATAATGATTGACCCATCTGGGATTTGAACCTGATATGACTGCCCCTAAATCTCTTAACAGGTACTCCTTGAGCTATCTAGCACCCGTATCACTATCACTTTCCTCCCCCTGAAATGATCATCACCTTCAATGATAAACATCTAAGGTTCTTTCCTCTGGCAAGAGATAACCAGTCAATTCCACGGGTTGGCACTACTGTACCTAATGTAACGGGATGGGAGAAATAATGACAGTCACAGACCAGATCAGGAATTGAACTAAAGCCCCTGAATTTCTACTCAATTGTTCTACCCATTGAACTTTCTGGTGCTGGTGATCAAACAGATCTGACTGTCTGATGGATAATCAATCCTTGCTACGGCACAAAGTTAAAACATTAACTTTCAGATAAGCCTGTCGATCATAATTGCATAATCACATAGTTGGCAAAACTCAAAATATAAATTAAACATTAATATTAATTATACAGTAACATTTAAATATAAGGTATTGGTATATCAACAGAGACACTTGAAAATTTTGCCGACAACCCCCCTCCCCACCACTTCTGGATATGACATCAGATCTAATTAAAAGTATGGAATTCAAAAAGTTGCACCAACCGTATACATAAACAATAAACACAACTTTCTGTTGTTTTGATCTCTGGATGGCATCAGGTATACTACCATTAAACCAGTTCATCTTAAATTACGATCGCAAATTGCAAATCAATGATGATGTTTTTAGAGAAAGTGAAACCGGAAGTAGAGTCATCATTTAATTTTGCAAACAAGTTGTACTGATAGTCTTCGCTTCTTTACCTTATTTAATTTGTCCCCCAATATCTGTTCTGCAACATATTCAATTTTTTGATGAATGCCATTATTTCAAGACTCATAGTGTCTTTGTTGAAGTGTTGAAGTCAATTTTTTGTTTTATGTGTGCATTTCTGCAGTACTATTGGGAAAACCAACCAAATTTCCATTAATATTTCCTGCTGTTTTGAGTAAATATAGATTACATGTATTATGCTAAAAACAGAGAGATATAGAGAGATTAACAGAGAGAGGATAAAACTATATACATAATATTATGTATTAGTAATTGTATTTTATTATAATATTGTCATTAGTAGCTAGGTTTTATCCATTTTATACATGTAACTTGTGTAAAATGAAATTGAAATGTTCTGCATTTATAATTCACTGTGCATTGCATCACTAAGAGACCATATATTACTTCCTACAAACCATGCCTAACCCTTTAATAAAATTAGATTTATATGAATTGAACAGAAAAGTGTATTACAGCATTATAATACTTCTAGCAAATGAGTCAATAAAACAAAATCTCCTTCACTTTTTTCTATAATATAAATATCAAGATTTTTCTGATTAATATATACTCTTGGTGTCTATCAAAAATATGCAGCATCCAATTGTTCAAGGATGCTGTTATAGTCTATTTCAAAATAAAATATATTATTCCATATACGAAGTAATTGAGTATTACAATAGTTACTAAATTATAAGTGTTGGTGATATTTCTTCGTAGAGAGTTTAGTTCTTCACTGCAGATATTTATGATACTATTGCATCTGATATCTTTGCCTGTATGTGTGGGAAAGTCATAAAACATGCATAAAGTTCAAACTCAGATACTGTGTAAGATGAATTCTCAGATAGCATGCTTGCCATAAGTCTTAATAACAGATCTTTTTGTTTTTTATCCAATAATGATTATCTTTAGAAAATCAATAATAAAATTTTATGTACAGAAATTTTATGTAGTACATTGCATGTGCAAAATAGCTATTAAGGAAAATTTTCCCCTATTTCATACAGAAAAACTAAACTTTAATGCCATTTAAAGAAACCAATACAATAAATTCCCCGAAACCACAGCCTCCCCCCTTTGTCGATGTATCATAAATAACAATTGAAATTGTGATTCATACAGACTGGAACAATACTATCAACCTTGCCCATCTACTAGTAAACAGTGGGTAAACAATGGATTCGGTGTTTATTTGATAAATTTTAACACAAAAAAAGAACAAGAATTAATCAAGCAGACACACCGACTTCCAATGCTAGTACTTTATACATTGAGAGTTTTAATATGAAAAAAATGATTGATACTGAACAGAATTAAGTTTATCTTTTATTATAACAGCAAGAACGCTTCATTTATGCTCACTTAAATAGTGTGCTATGAAGTCATACTTGTCACTGGCCAACTTGCCACACATATTACAACACCGAATATCCATTTTGTCATGCATGCTGCGATGAAGATGATACATTGCTGCATCTTGAAATATCACACAGCAATATTCGCATTTGTACACATCATCCCGCGACATCATGTGCGTAAACAAATCCTCGTTGGTGAAATTGACTAAACAGATTCTGGAGTTAGTTCCAATAGATGATGGACTTAGAAGTGTAGATGAGGGTTTATTACACAAGCTGTTGTAACGAGCCATCAATTTAGAGTTTTTACTCATGGCAGAAAACAGCTGGGTTTTCTGTGGAGAAGATGAAAGACTGATCTCGGAACCAGACATATTGCTTTCACTTGTGACACTGGCTCCGTCTCCAACATCAGCCTCGTCTCCAGAATCCTGATGACCTTCGGTGAAGGTCATCTCTTTGTCATCACCTTTTTCCTGTTTAATGCTCTTTTTTCTCGACTTCTTTGGTTTCGATTCAGAGCAGCTGCTTGGTTCTGAGAAATTGACACAGTCAGGTGGTAGAGCAATCATGTCTGTGTCCGGTGATCCAAGCTGAGAAGTCTTTCCTATTTTATCTGTGCCATCTTCTGCATTATCAGAAGAGCCCACAGAACTAAGATCTTCAATACTGAACCGGTTTACAACGTTGGGTTTTCTTCTGTGACTAGCTGCTACTGGATTGACTTGGCTGACTGAATCAGATTTTAACTCCGTGAAATTTGCACTAGAAAATCCTTCCATAGAAGGAAATTCTGAGGATGAGAGGTTGGATAATGGTGTCTGTTGCTCATTGTGGACGTCTCGCAGATGTTGTTCCAGCCGTTGTTTTCTACAGAAGCCCAGACTGCATATCACACAGTAATACGGCTTTTCTCCAGTGTGAGTTCTCTTGTGGGAATTAAGATGTGAGGACTGCGCGAACCTGTCAATAAAACACCAGATCAGTCAAAACATCATTAGCAAGAACAACATACATACTCCCTTCTGCCAATTTTAATACATCATCAATAAGGAACATTCTTTTTCATCACACAATTTGAACTCTCACATTTGCTTTTCAATGCCAAAATGAAAATGAATTCATTAATGTATTGAATGTAAAAATGAATATCCAAGTTAGTGGATTATTCGATAGTGTGCGGAATAGGCTCAGTTATGCCACACTCCTATACACTGGCGAGTGGATTAACCCTTTAGCTCAGTCATTTTTTACAAAAGGGTCATGAGTTTGAACCTAGTTGTGGTTTAATATCACCCTTATATGTTGCCCCCCCCAAAAAATAAAATAAGGATGGCATATTCAGTCAAAATATTGTAACTGGTTAGTCAATTTGTTTAGGCTGATTAACTGGTAAATTGTGCATGTGTTATTGTTAATTGTTCATTATTAATGTGATTTTACAGAGATAAAGAGGAATAATACAAAATTCAGAATGTTAAAGAATATAAAATAAAATTATCAGGCCCTGTGCAATCTCTTGATTGAACTATATATAGCTTGAGAAAACTATATAGCATTCATAAGCTAAGCAGAATAGCTTGAAAAAGCTAAATATCTGAAAAAACTATTCAGAATTGTTTGGTAATTTTCTTAAATCTGTAACATTATCGACAGGAATAAAAAGTCTCTAAACTTTAAAAAAGTAATGGTTTTTAGCTTGAACTGTTCTCTAAAATATTGGATGTAAAAATCCCTCATCAAACCACATCTCCTTCAGAGAATTTGATGTGACTTTGAGATCTAAAGTTCTGGGACTACATGCATTTGAAGCCATAGATTCATGACCATTCATGACTACAGTACTTCTTGTCGTTCTTGAAGGAAATAACAAAGCAATACAGTTAACAACTTAGCGTGATAATTGATTGGTAATAACTGAGATTATACCACGCCTTGTCGCACACAAGGCAGTGTATAGTGGTTACCTGTACAGTTAGCCAAACAATGAGTTGTGCTTTTTGCTAAAAAGTGATCAAAAGCTGAAATGGTGAAACTAACTTTGTTTTTGGATGCTATTTGAATAGTCAATAGTACATATACAAATACTAGTAATCATGCACGTAGAACGATTTTTCTATTTCTTACAAAATAATTGTTGAAAAAATCTACATAAAATAGCTTAATCAAGCTATTTAGAATAGCTAAAATGAGCTCCATAGCTAAATTTTTAATCAATCTACAAGTACATAGCTATACTCTGTCCCAAGAGTCTGCTTCCACCACTTTTTGCATAATATCTCGATAATCATACCTTTGTGCCCAAACTACATCAATTCACAGGAATGAAAAAAATTCCAGATTATCCGTTTTGAAATGCCCCTTCTACCGCCTCAGGTTTTACTACACAACCAAACATGCATTTCAAAAGACATAAAAGTACCCGTGATGATAATGTTAAAAAATTGTGCAAGGTGTCCAAAGTCTTTCCAAATGGAGAAAAGATGTAAACATTCACACTTTGAATCTCCAATGCTTGTTTTCGTTCCTGTGAAATCTCCAATGTTTGTTTTCGTTCTTGTGAAATTCTCCAAAAAACACTTAACAGATGATGTATGATATCGATGAAGAAGTCTTGGATTTTTCCCTTTAATTGATTTTAATTGTACTTCATTGACAAGAATGGTTATTTCAATTAAAAATCATCCAAAAATGATGGAAGCAATAACTTGGGACAGACTATAGGCCTACATCAAGCTATATTGCTAAATCAAGATATTGCTGATATAGCTGATAATTTTATAAGCTAAATAGTGACCTCTTTTGACAGATGTGACAAGCATAAGGTTTTTCCCCTGTATGGGTACGGCGATGGGTGGTCAGGTGAGCTTTCTGGGTAAACCTCTTGAAGCACACATTGCACTGGTACGGCTTATCTGCCCCCGTCAACAGCAGTCCACTGGTATCCATTTAGTGTTGCTGTCAAGTCTGATTGTCTTGGACCTGAAATCATAACAATCATGATTAATTTTCCTCTAATCAGAAGACTTGCAATTCAAAAAAGAGACTGCTCCAAGGCAAACTGCATGGTACACCCCCCCCCCCCCCCCCTCCTTTAGATGAGACTGTACAGTCTCACATACATGTGTATAATATTTGGCACTATTAGAATCAATAGGCATATCTACAAACAAGCAAAGTGCATGTTTGTTGCATACGTAAGTAATTCATTAAATGGTTCATTGAGTATATATATAAACAGTATGTTAATAGTGGTAGCATTATTAAATAGAAAGGGAAATTTGAACATCGATAGGATCAACATGAACCAGAACATATTCTCACAGAATTACTAATTTTAAAATGAAGCATTCACTACTTCACAGCCTTTCCGTGTTTTTTACCGTTTTGTAGATGCTCAAAACATTCTTCTAATTTTATATCTTGCATGTAAAGAATTAAACAAACCGAGGCACTTCCGAGGGAAGTAGATCCACCAAACTTCCGAATGAACAATGAACAACATCATCGATGTCTAAAATCCAAAACGTTCTAGGAACAATCTATCCGGAAAGAAACACGAGCATATGAAAAAAATGACCAATTTGATAATTAAGCTTCTATAGAGAATGTGCATCCATGCCATACCCAATTTCACAGGGAAAAGGCACAACCCTTTCATCTGTTCATATGTGTCCCATGTAAGTCTCTCAATTTTACAAATCATTTCTTAATTTTAGATATCTAAATATCAACGGAATTGTATATGGAATACAAATAGTTATACATATTGGGGGCTGTATATGATGTGTCTATAACAGTACTAATGTATTGCAATTGCTTTAAGGGATTGTTTATTTACAGCTGTTTATATCTGTATACCCTTGCACATGGGTATGACAACTTAGTATGTGTTATATCAGATGTATTAATTGTACCTCCCATTGTAACTTACTATGATTACTTAATAGTACAATATTTATGAATTTCATCCATTATTTGTTATAATCATGTTGTTTAATTGTTTTAATGCATATCCCCCACCGAGGGCCCTCGATTGGTGAAACATATCTATATCTATAAAAAGATAAGGATCTCAATTAATTTCCCGTCAATCACCCCCGGTGGTCTTAAATCGGAGGGGGGGGGGGGGGGGGGTCCTGTCCTCAAGTACATGTACCTGTGGTAATTGGTACAGCCAATGACAAAAAATGACAAAAAAGGGGTTTTGGACGTGTATCAAGCTAAATCTAACTCTGAATAACAAACTTACTGGTAAATTGCGGACGCCGGTAGACTAAGTACATTTAGGACACATTCATCTAATAAAGAAAATCAATGGGCGTGAATAATTATGGTGTGCGCACGGCATAATATGCCGTGGGTACGATTTATGATTCCGAGTCCCTTATTTGATACATTAATTGAGTTTGGGATGCATGTTATTCATTCCATACACCGATCGCGATATAGTATTGCATTGTATTTAGAGGGAAATCATGTACCATCGCCAAGGTTCAGGGTTAGACACAAAATCACATATCGTCTAAAACTATTAGAGATCCTATATGCATGGGAGAGAGCGAGCAATTGACTTTTCTCCTTCTATCTGGAGATGGATGAGTTACATCTTGTGAGATAAAAATCACATATCGTCGCAAACCATGATAGATCCTATATCTATAACCCAAATCAAATATGCAATATCATGATCAAGGGGAAAACTACAAAAAATAAATAAAAATAAAAATGGTATAAATTAAGCTACGTGTACCGTTATGCAGTATAAAATGTATCTTGTATTATTTTACGTCATATTTGCCACATAGTTAACAGTAACGAAGCAGCATGTTTGACATACTAGTAGATTCTCCGATTAAAAAGAACTAGAGAATTAATTAAATTATTCATGGTATAGTTTGCGTGGAGTATTTGATATACTCATCATTAAAATGAAAACATTTCTTTTTTCGGTATAGTGACTATCGAGATCTTCATTTCTTCTAAAATTAAGCACAAATTTAAGTGTTATGCAAGTTTAACCCCGAGTAATAGATAATAAAAGTGACATGGAAAACCCATATACTACGGTCGTTCATTAAGAAGTATATTTTTTTTCCATATATTTAGCAAAGCTATTTCGTTTGCAACAGAGGGAGAGATATCATTATCATTGTAATAAATCGTTCGAACGAGATATTAAGTCGTGTGCTCGAGATAATAATTTAAAGTCGAGTACATGAGATAATAAGTCGCGTGTATGAGACAATACACGTAAGTCGTGTACATGAGATAATAAGTCGCGTACACGAGATAATTAGTCGTGTACACGAGATAATAAATGAATGGGCCATATTAATCCTGGTCCTTCATCAAATGACAACAAAAGCAATAAGGGTCACCTATTCCCTAGAGGTAACGATGTACCGAATTTGATATCTGTCCAGAAAAAGATCATAGGTACTAGTAAACAATATTTGACCTATCGAACGACTACGCCCCCCAACCCGTGTGGCCTTGAAGGTTTGAACATTATGTATTCAAGCCATCAATACTGTCTTGACATAAAAGCGAGATTTAGGCGGGGCTAATAAAAACTATCACTGTTGAATTCCGTTACCCTCGAGCGAGCTTTCTTCACCTGGGTCTCAGTGTGAAGAACTATAATAGACAGCAACTGCCCTAAATATATCATGGCGATCGGAGAGACGTTTTCTTCCTCCACAGTGTTTCTGAAAATCTGCTTGGTGCTGACTCCATTGCAAACCCTTCTGTACCTGATAGGATTTTCCAGCTACCACTGGGTCACCCGGATAATATCCATTAACCCCTATGAGGCTACTGGGATAATTTTAGGGACTCTGCGCACCACCCAGGGGCTATGGGGCGGTTGTATACAGGATGAATGCAGTACCGCCGACATAGAGGATGCATCAGGCAAGAACTTTCCTGTATCAAAAATTATTTAAAAAATTGTTACATAATATGTGAAATGCATTTCTAGGCCAAATTTGATCAACCAAACCAAACTCCAATGTTGCGAGGTCACGTTAGGGTCAATGAATCCAGGTCTTAGTGTTTGTAGAATTCTCCTTCAGCTTGGGTGAAATATTGTGAGATATTTTTGTAAACTAAGTAATATATAGAGTACTTTTTAACGAGTGTATCATCAGATAACAGACGAGGGGGCTTGTCCCCGAGTCTGATATCTGAAGATGCACGAGTTAAAAAGTTACTCTATATGTTTTGTATCGTTGTTTTCAATGCACTGAGTTGCCCGTGATCTATCAAAATTTTGTTATGTTCCATTTTATATGACCAATGAAAAAAGAGCACGTGATTCTAGAAGTTAAGCGTAATACATTTTATGAAAGTTCCATCCACCTCGCCCTTTTAAGCAAAAATGCCGTGGATGACGGTTGTTATTTTATGCTCTCGCAATTCTTAGGATATAGTTTAAACCGAATTCCTTAAATAAATTAGGAAACCTGAACATTCACAATCTGTTGATATGCATCTCCTGGAAGAAGATCCTAAACAGAATCACTGGTTACGGCGCTTTGTGTTAGAGGTACAAAAACTTTTTGTTGCGAAAGGAAAACATTAAATTTGAATTTTCTTGATGAACATGACGACCTTATTGTCGTTTTCCGCAAAGTTTTAAGGGAATTATTACCAAAAAGCTCAGGTACCAAAGTGCGACAAGTTGATTCGATAATGCCAGAAGATGAGGAAAAAATCTGGACTCGTGGAGTACACCGGATTTAGATAATTGTGTGTTTCATTTCGAGCCATAATTAAGTGGCTGTTTAAGCAGTAAAAAATGTTTTCTTGTAATAATTTTTATAGCTGCTTAAAACATTTCACAGAAACTGGTATGTTCTTTGAACTTCATGAAGCACATGAATTTGTAAATGATAAATAAAATTTTCTTATTTTTTTGCTACTCTTTATTTTTTTTTTAAAGTGTGATCTATCAGAAAAAAAAGTGTGATCTATCACAGATACACCACATAAAACTGTTGTGTATCAAGAAAAAATGAATTGCTGACATCAAAGGAAAAGCTCACAAACAATGATACAACTTAATCTAATGTTTGTTCTATGTCGATATATGCTCATCTACATGTACACATGTAAACTATTCAAGAACCAAGCACAGGGGCTCGGTTGTCAGACACTGAAATTTATAACAATTTATTCCCGAAAAAAACCCATACATAAATGGTCATTCAATATATGTTCTATGGTATCGAGATAAAATCCGCCGTTCAAATCGTGGAACCAAGAACACTCTATCAGATAGCAAATCTAATTCAGCTGTTTTATTTTATTATATGACTAGAATTTGACCCGTGCGTGCACTGGCTGACATATTGCATAATATTATGATATCGGTTATTCACGAAATAGATACATTGATACACCGTATTGTTGACATTTACATAACCAGGCTTTAAGCAGCTGTTAAGCCTACAATAAAGCCAGTAATTTCACTTCACACTGCTTTAGTTAGAATAATCTAACTGTGCCTCGGAACAAGCCTTCACCACAGTTAAAATGTACCCGTAATGAAACAAAAACTCGATAAAATTAGTCAAGCTGCATTGAAAATGACAGTCAAATCATTCATAACAAACCAGTATTACAGTATTTGAGGCTGTAAATACCTTTCATCTAAAAATTTAATTCATATTAAAGAAGAATTTGACATTTTTTCACCTACGTTTTTGGGAGTTAATTTTAATCAACTCCTCTATGCAGTTACTCTGGCAAGCCGAACGTGAAACAGTGTTTGGACCTAAGCACAAATCATCACCGCTGACAAGACGTAGATCTTGAAAATAATAAAGTCGTTGTACTGTATGCTGTACCATTGTTTTTCAAAAGAAAAGTATCTATAAATACCTTGAAAATAGTAAGATTTTATATAGAACGAACAATTCAATTGTTTTTGTAGTTGCATGTAATCCTACGCTAGAGTTCAATAAAGTCTCGTTCAACTAGACGCTCGGCTGTCTCCGCAAATCTCCGACAAGCAGAGAGTCTCTCTTGGTAGTCGGAGATTAACGGAGACAGCCGAGCGTCTGGTTGAACGAGACTAGAGTTCAATATTGCTTGGATCCAGACGTGTAGAATTTTTAGAAACATTTTGATTACGGAAACACAGTTTGATGGAATTAATTCTATCTTTAAATATTACACAACATGATTCATATGGGGTTTTCTCGAAATTCTTGTCAGAAAAGTTCGAGAATTCATATTACAAAAATTTGATAAATTATCGTTGATTTTAAAATAGATAATAATCAATAAAATCAACTCCCGACAGTACTTCAGTACTTTGATTATTACTCTACACACACCATGTTGACATTCGGAACTCTCGGAATTTTTCATATTAGATGCACCGAGTTAGAGTTATCTCTCGTATTTTCTTTGATGAACAGAATATAGTAAATTTTCAATGAAAATTTACACGTATCGGTTCTGAGTTTATCCATACAAATTTGATATTGTATAAACATAAACTAAAGAGCCTCCCGTGATTTAGCGTGAATGTAATACGCATGCGCAAGATTGTAAATCCCAAAAAAAAAATTCACATGATTTCCGGATTTTTAAAAGGAATTTTCGTTGATTATTAATAAGCGAAGCTTGATCGTATGGAACGCCAAATTAACATATATTCAAATATTTGTACCTATCTTCAAATAATTGTACCTATCTTCAATTCAATTGTACCTATCTTCAATTCAATTGTACCTATCTTCAATTCAATTGTACCTATCTTCAAATTGAATTAGAGATAGGTACAATTCAATTATACCTATCTTTAATTCATTTGAAGATAGGTACAATTGATTTGAAGATAGGTACAAATGCAATGAATTGAAGATAGGTACAATTGAATTAAAGATAGGTACAATTGAATTGAACCTATCTTCAATTACTAAAATATTGGCAATAATGAATACTCCCTGTATAGTACGTCATTTCCGTTAAAGTCTTTTCATAAGCAGACTAGGTTTTAAATACAGTTGTAAAAGATATATAGTATCTACTACATCTAGTATCCAAATATGGGCCCTAGTATTACTATTAAGGAGGGATGCCACATCCAAATTTTTATTCATAGATCTTTAAAATATTCCTATAAAGTTATGGTTTCAGCACCTAAAGGACAATATCAGGTCTTAATTATTTTTGTTATACTTTCATGTTAAATACTGAAATCTGATTGGTTAAGACGCAGTTCATAATCCGTTCTATTACCCTCAGCGTTAGCAACGCACTTAGCAACGGGTAACATTACAAATTGTTACATGTGCGAAAATTATGCGCGTACGGTTCGCTGTACAATTCACGTAATTCCTATATAAAAGCAGTAAAATTTTCTTAAAAATTCAGACATTCAGTATAACAAAATAAATAGTGCCTGTTTGGGAGGATAACAGTTGAAATTGACACCCCTCGAAAACCATTGTCAACCTCCGCTTCGCGTCGGTTGACAATGGTTTTCTCGGGGTGTCAATTTCAACTGTTACCCTCCCAAACAGGCACTATTCATATAATATGATTTTTTTTCATAATAAATGAAAAAAAATGTTTCATTTGTAAATAAGATGATTTAAAATTAAA
Organism: Magallana angulata; assembly: GCF_025612915.1. Classification (NCBI taxonomy): domain Eukaryota; kingdom Metazoa; phylum Mollusca; class Bivalvia; order Ostreida; family Ostreidae; genus Magallana; species Magallana angulata. The sequence goes on from NC_069111.1 coordinate 48,082,364, forward strand.
AATCTGCTATTATGAAATGCATCATATGAAAATCTATTAAATATAGTTGATGCTTCCCTCGTTTCCCTCCATGTTGAAATGTCTTCAAGGGAGCGTTCATTATTTTCAACAATACATAAAACGAATTGAACCTAGGTATAATTGAATTGTACCTATCTTCAAATCCTTTGTAGATATGTCTGAATTGAACCTATCTTCAAATCAATTGTACCTATCTTTAAATGAATTTTACCTATCTTCAAATGAATTAGAGATAGGTATAATTCAATTGAACCTAGGTATAATTCATTTGTACCGAGGTATGATTATTTAGAGATAGGTATAATTATTTACACCTATCTTGAATTCAATTGTACCTATCTTCAAATAATTGTACCTCTCTTTAATTCAATTGTACCTATCTTCAAATGATTTGAAGATAGGTACAATTAATTGAAGATAGTTACAATTATTTGAAGATAGGTACAAATGTTTGAATATATGTTAATTTGGCGTTCCATATGATTGAGAAATAAATAAAAACACATTGGTAATCTTCAAGTACCAATGGTGTTTAAAATACGGAAAACAAAAGACAGAACTCTTCTGATTTCTTCGGTATTAAAGCCCAAAAATTCGAGTCTATTATTTTATTATAGTAGTATAAATTGAATTTTAGCTCTCTGATTAGCTCATATCCAACTATCTCGAAAAAAACCCCTAAGAACGTTATGTTCACCTGCACGTAACCTAGGAGGTCAATATAACTAGAATCTTCGCTTGATAACATGCAGTTTATTTGAAACGTCTGTGTCAATTCGTTGCTGAATCATAATATAAAATAATAATTGCTGGGTTTTTTTTAGCTACCATCGAAGTACAATAATTTACCTCGCCTCCGACTCGGTTAATAATGTATTTCTCGGGTAGCTAAATCATCGGATTGACCTAAAAAAACCCGCAATGATTGTATAGTACATTGTATTTATAAAGAAGAAATAAAAAAGAGCTTTTGACACAGATATATATATATATATATATATATATATATATATATATATATATATATATATATATATATATATATATATATATATATATATATATATATATATATATATATATATATATTAGTTAATGACAATATTTCATGTAATTGAGCTTTCTTTTTTTTTTTACAGAAATTCTACACGTGACAAGACTGTTTGCAACGCTTGCTCTGATCGGGTTTGTGGTGACCACTGTTGGTGTGTTTGTCTGTCTGTTCGTGACACATCTATCACAGAGGCGGATCCTACACATTTTAACGTTAATGGTGGCGACTGTAACAGGTAAAGAAATAAGGAACACAGGTTTTTTTTCTAAAAATTCTTCTGATTTAGTGCATATATATTGTATAAGCATTATATCAGCCTATTCAATGAAAACCAAAACTTGAAAATTTAAGAGGTTGTGGTTCAATACTGGAAGTTATTTATGGTTCCTCGACACACCATAATGTTATGTGATAGATCGATAAAGTTTCTTTTTTGAAATATGATTTCACAAAACAGAGACTAATATCGGCTTTCAATTATTTTATATGATTTTTAGCTCCCCTGAACTGAAGGTTCAAGTGAGCTTTTCTGATCACCTGTTGTCTGTCCGTCTGTCTGTAAACTTTTCACAATTTTTACTTTTTTTCTAGAACCACTGGGCCAAATTTAACCAAACTTGGTACAATGCATCCTTATGGGAAGGGAATTCTAAATTGCTAAAATAAAGGGCAAATCATTTGTAAAAGGGAGAAGATTGCGAAAATGCCAATTTTTAAACAAAAGCTTGTTTATACCGGTAAAGTGAAGATTAAAAATTTTAAAATCGTGACAGCCGGACAAATATTGGGGCCCTAAGAGGGGTTTTAAGTTTAACATAGAAATATATAGGGAAAATGTTTAAGAATCCTCTTCTCAAGAACTCCAATGCTACAATTTGTGATATTACTATATAAACATCCTAAAATAATGTAGATTATAAATTGTTAAAGAACAGTGCCGTGTTGATATAAAACATATTTAAAAAATTGCTTTAATTCCCCGTAACATTTAAGCCCTGTTGAATACTTCTGATTTACATGCACGCTTGGATTTACCAAAATTAGCATACAGTTTAAAAATCGAGAATTTTGAACTGCATATACATGTAGATAGTCTAAATCCGGAAATAACGTACCGAACCTACTTGAATGGTGTCTATTTAAATCAGAGGGAGGAAAAATTTAAATCAATATTATTCTGTTAGTGGATCGATTGACGCATTTGTTGAATAATACTTTATGCATGATTTTACGTCTGGAAAAAAAAATCGAATAAAGCTTTGAAGTTGCATATTACTATAGTGATCAAACAAACATTCCTGGCCATAAAAAGTCGATGGAAAGCGATTTAAAACGTGTCAGTGTTTTACAGTGAGCACATTTTACAAGACTACATAGAACCCACGTGACTGTTTGAAATAATTTATTCCATACGTGGGTTCAAACTTGGGTCACGTAGGTAATAGCTGTCACTTGCCATAGGAAAAACCTTTGAAATTTCATACGTTTTTCATATTTTAGGTACAAGCCTAATGTTGTACAAATTTCATATTTTCATAGGAGTTTTCTAAAGGTATAATGCGTCTTTTGTCTTTTCAACAAGTTTGTAAACGGTTAGGCTAACAATGAACAAAGGCTTTGAATAAAATGCAAGTTCTCGATTTACTATATAAAATCAAATATAGTAGGATATGTTAATTTTTTCAAAATATCGATCTAATGCTCCATTACAATTACTAGAATGTGAACTTCAAACTGAATATTTTTCCTTTCCTTCTAGGTGTGTCTGTGTTGATTGCAGTGTTGATATACGGGTCACAGTACAATAACCCCGAAACCATCCGAATAACCGTAAGCGTGGATCTTGATTGGTCATTTGGCCTGTGTGTGGCCGCCCTTGTTCTGGATATTATCACCACCATTTTGCTTGTTTTAAACGTGGTCAAGAAACCCAGGCAATGATCACAGAAGAAGACACGCAGCATAATCAAATTCTTCGCCGTTTTTTTCTCTCTCCCATAACTGATGTAACTTTATGAATGTCTATCATTATATCATCCCTGTTTTTGAGCTATAATTCATTATATTACAAAGTGTGCGTATTGACCGTTTTAACCATTTATATCTATGAGAAATAAAAAATATACCTCCATTTGAAGAAATACTCTTTTAAAGAAAATTGTGCAGAGAGAGAAAGAAATAATTTGAACACTCATTTCTTTACATTAAATTATTTGCATATACATATACTACCGAGTAATTGTTAACACACTTTGCATGCAAATAAAAAATCAATTGGATTGAAATAAAAACTTTCTGCATATAAAAATTATGATATGGACAGGTACTAGTAGTTGGTCGCACAATTTGATAGTTGCAATTGAATATAAATTTATAATTTCATATACTTTAGGCAGTTGTTTTAATATGGGGTTGTCGATATTAAATAATCTTGATGTTTAAGCGAATAAGTGTTGGGTTTCCTTACATCAATTACGAATTTCTTGAAGATATTATTTAGCAGGCTCATTGATCATTCTATATACATGTACATTGTACTAGTAATAGGAATTGTGTTCTTCTTCTATCTGATAATTTATGGCGGATTTTTTTTAATAACGGGGACAAATTGGCGTTTAGAAAATAATAGCCTAGTTACGGACGTTGGTACATGTAGATGTACATACATGTATTTTGATTTCAGATATCAAAATTTATGCCTAAAAAAGTTGTTGTGTTTAGGATAACCCGACCTAACATACAAAAAATGCCCTGATCCTACCATTTTTAGATGTCTGTTTTTATCCGATTGTGAATTTTTTATTTAAAAATCCGTTTTTAAATATGTCACAAACATTCTTAGGATTCATGCAGAAAAAACATGATAAAAACACAGGGACCAAGCCTGTTTTAACATTAATTTCAATGTAACCATAAATAAAGAAAGGGGTCGAACTCTGACCAAGATAAAAAAAAACTACCAGCTCGCTTCAAAAACCTAATAAATCAATCATTTTTTAAAACACTCGTAATATGCTTGTATTTTTTTTTTTTTTTTTTTTTTAGAAAAGTAATGTCTGAGATACATTCATGCCGAATTTCAAGTTGATGGGTCTTAAAATAGCGGAGATATACGTCATTATTCTCTCGAAGTCGCCAGTTAATTTTTACTCGGACATTTACCGGTCCAGGGCTCACGATGGGATTTTGCCTATGACAACAGCAGTATTGCAACAAGTCGAGAAACATTCGCATTAATCTTTTAAAATCTCACATCATACGTATGCTACTTACATCCTTAAATTCCGATAAAATTCCTTAAATTCTCTCCAAACTGAACTTTTATTCTTGGCCCCTGTGGATAAAAAAAAAATCCCTACCTACTTAACCTAATTTTTTCATCAGTGTTACCCTAAACACACAATTTTTTAATACATGAATATTAATCTTAAATATTTGTAAAGGACACATATAAAGGAAAAGCATATTCGTGAGAGAGAGAGATCTCTCTCTACATCTTTATGAATATTTTTCGGAACCGCGGTACAATCTCGATTGATTTGTTTTGCACAATTTTCCGACGATTTGTACGTACATAAATATTAACGGTATTATACAAGGTCTTAATCTGCGAAGTATATCCGGGATGTTTACATCTACTCATCTCCCTACTTGAATTAAAGAAATCTATAATAATTGTTTTCCTAGAAAAAAAAATCACACATATATTTACGAATCTAGGTCAGATTCTTTACAGGTGGATGAAATCAGGGTAACGGATGTTAATCTTGTCAGAGTAACATTTTATTCAATTGATACATTTTAAAAAATAGTAAAATTCACTTAATCAATTTTCTATTTCAAATTAAAAAGAATTGAATACTTAAAACATTGAAGAGAAAAGACAATTTGTAATAAAACTGCTTAAAAATTGCTTTGAAAAGATAACAAAGTATTTCATTGAACACTACTTTAAGTAAACCTTCAAGTAATTGTCTCAATAAAGTATACGTAATGCATGGTTCATGATTGAATACAGATTGTTAGGTTTGATAAATCCGTTAATCAAAAAGACTGGTACAAATTTGAAGTGAAAAGTAACGGATGTTAATGGAAATATAAGAATAGTATATTTATACAATAATAATATATATTAATGGAAAAAATACAAGTTAACAATGTCTTGTAACAGTAAAACAGTTTCAGTTTGCCAAATAAAGGGTTTGATACAAAAATCAATTAAAAAAATTAAGATTTGCATTAAAACATTTCACTTTTTTCAATATTGATTGACAATATGACTTGTATTTGTTCTTGAACAAATATTGGAATTTTAATATATATATTTTTTTGGTTTGGCTGAATGAATGAATAAAGAAAATTTTAGCAGATAGCGGTGTACATTTCATTGTTTCGCATGATATTTTCAAATCATAATTTGGTAACAAATTTTAAAGCATGGGTTTGTTAACCGCAAATAGTTAATGCTATTGGTTATTCATCAACCATTTCTTGAAACACTGATCAATAGCTTTGATTTCTGATACTTGAAACATCCTTTTGCTTTTCCTTTTGCCTGGAGCTCGGGAATACAAAACAAAATTGCGTCATTTGTGATCCACAATGCATCCACTTTGGTTGGCCATTTGAATGTGTCATTTAGTTTTCCAGCTTTTTTTTCCATAAGCTCTCCTTGAATTTCTTTATCATTTGAGTCCTTCTCTATGATTTTTCCAATGTACAAATTATTTTCGTATACGCCAGAGATAAAAACTCCAACTTCAGCGGGAACATTCTCCCATTCTCTATCTTTGTCATTGTTCTCCTCATCTGCCACGCCATCAAATACGTCTTCTTCTTCTTCTTCTTCTTCAGTGTTTTCTTTCCTCACTCTGTGTAAGTTACATCCTGTGCATGATGTCAATGTTACATCGATCAAGCATTTAGAACAATTACATGACATGTCTCTAATTGCAACATGACTTGTTCCTACAGGTTCGGCAGCATGGGCCTTCATGGCTCCGGACACAGTAACTATATTATCACACTTGGCTCTAACATCTCTATCGCATTTATCGTAGTCCTCTTGTGATATGTAAAAGTATGAAACAGTAGAATTATTTGAACAGTTCTTGGCCCAATCAAAAAATCTTCAGCGATTTGTATTGTCGCCTTGCTCTGCTTGATGGCCATATCTACTGACCTTTTTACACTAGCCCCGAGGCCGTCGCATGGCCCTTTCCCATGTCCAGCCTCAAGGTAGTCCAATTTTGCATGAATTCTTTCAAATTCATTTTGAGGGTTACACAGTAAGGTGAAAATAGTCTTGTTTTGATATTGGAACGTCGGTGAATCTGTCAAGTAATTAACTTTTTCTAACTGTGGATACTTTTCTTTAATTAACGGAATCAAATTCCTAAGCATCGCTATTACATGCATCAATTGCGTTGTGACAGAGAAAACTCGACACTCCGACCATACTTGCATGGAAATGCTGTGGCTTTTCGGGAAATAAATAACACGAGTCTGAAGCGTTATCATTTCCGAGTTCCACTAGGCAGATTAAACTTCCTCGACAGATGAGCAGTTAAGATTCTCGGCAAAGTCCATCCTAACCAATACCTCGCCGGCTTTCAAATTTTCCCTCAAATTTCTCACCTCTGCATACTGGGTGTTTACTCTTTTACCATGTTCTCGAAATTCCAATGAAGACTTGGTAAACTCTGTCATAAACTTATCTTAAGTTTCTGCAGAACTGCCTTAACCTGCCTGCATCTTAATTTTTGAAGGTCTTTAACCTTTTTCCACTCTGTGAATTCTATTTGTCCTGAGGTTATTCTATTGCTCTTCTGTAGAACTACTCTCTCTAATTTCTTGTTCGAAACGATGATTATGGCTTTTTTCTGCAAAACATGCACCTACCTTTTGCCTCAACTTCAAAAGGGGCGCTACAGCCGTGCTGATTGTATATCAACAACTAAATCTTCTACCACTCTAAGACTATCATTCGTACACTCTGATATGGTATTCATTTGTTATTCCGATCTGAAACAAAAACTACAAACCTTGAGCTCTGATTCATTTAAAAGGTTTGATTTGATAAAGTTATCTGGATTGACGTTCATATTGAGTCCAATATTCTTTAGAGCTCTGAGTCTTAGTGACATATTTTGGTGGCCCATATAAAAGCATATGTTGAGCAACTGAAGAAGCTTACGAGCTTAGTATACTAGTACGTTGGATGGAGTCGATAAAATCCTGCCCTGCTGATTTTGATGTCTGGATATTCAAATCTGAATTTGTCGTATAGATTATAGAATAACCTTTTGACACGTTTCTTTTCCGACTTTCTTTGTATCCCTTTTTCCATGCAAAACAGTATAGTTATCCTATCTCAAAAGAAAAGCAATGACAGTGTTCTGATGTCTTTTATTTTATTTTTTTTTTCAAATGTGTCTACCATTGATTTCCGTGGAGTTTTCCTGGTTATGCCTACCCTCTTTTCGAATTCGATGGAGCACCGGTATTTCTGGATGATTTTTCCCGAATAAATCTGTATAGAGAGACTTTGGGTTTTTGTTTAACGTTTCTCTGTATTGAGTCAGATTTCATCGGTTATTACATTTGCAAACAACAGCCTTTTTCTAACATTTTGATTTCTTTTATTGTTTTATTCAAGACCTGCCTCTGACATCTGGAGACTAGTTATTGATCTAGGTGTCCCTGGTAAGTTTTTGATTCCCTCTTGTTCCCCATATTTATTTTGTTCTTTCATGGTTCTCTTAGATATTTTCTGAATTCTTTTATCCCGTCTTTTTAGGAAAGTGTTTTTGAGTTCAAGATCGTGAAATTTTCTGTAAGCCATTCTTAGAGATGACCGAAAGCATTTCTTCACACCAACCCTTTTTTTATATTATGGAGATCTATATGGTTGCATAGTTATGATGTCCATGAAGCCCTCTACCAAAATTGTGAAATTTATGGCCCCTGGGTCAGGGGTTCTGGCTCTAGGGTGGGGCCAATATGGCCATATAGTAAAAATGTAAATCTTCTTCTCTACTCCCATATATAATTTTTAAAAACTAAATGCATGATTATGATGTCCATGAAGCCCTGTACAAAAATTGTGAAATTCATGACCCCTCGGTCAGGGGTTCAAGCTCTAGGGTGATTCCAATATGGCCAAATAGTAAAAATGTTTTAAATCTTAAAAAATCTTCTTGTCTACTCCCACACATGTGGGCAAAAACTGAATACATGATGTGCATGAGGGCCTCTACTAAAATTGTGAAATTCATGATTCCTTTGTTAGGTGTTCAGGCTCTAGGGTGGGGCCAATATGACCATAAAGTAAAAATGTTTTAAATCTTAAAAAATCTTCTCTACTTCCACACATGTGGGCAAAAAACTGAATACATGGTATATCCACAATCTCCTTTACCTAAATTGTGAAATTCATGGCTCCTGGATCAGGAGTTCAGGATATGAGGGGGGGTGGCAATATGGCAATACAGTGTTAATGCATATAATGTTTCAAAATCTTCTTCTCTATTCTCACACATCTGTATAAAAAACTGACTAATAATTATGTTTACCAGGAATTCCTCTACTGAAATTTTAACTTTCATGTCCCATCCGGTTATGACTCTAGGGCAGGGCCAAAATGGATGTATAGATGTTAATACATATAACGTAAAAAATTATCTTCTTTACTCCTACACACCTGGAAGGAAAACTGAATTCATGATTTTGTAGACCAGATCTTTTAGTTTTTCACCAAAATTATAGATTTCACAGTTCTTTTCTCAGGTGACCGTTAAGGCCAATTGGCCTCTTGTTTTCTGTTGTTTTATTTCCTTATCAACCCTGGATGACTAAATATACTGTTGTTTGAGTTTAAACCCGTATTTTATCGTATAAAAATGCCGAATTCGGAAAATTGTTTGCTTTATGAATTTAGTCAAATGTGTAACACATTTTGCATATAAAATGCACAGCATATGTAGCAAATTGACTATTAATCAAAGCACTATTGTTAAAAGAAACATATTTTATTAATTTTGTCATTCTTTCGAATGATTTTTCTGTGACATTATTAACTGATTGATAATATTGATAATACATATTTCGTACAAGGTAACGCGGGGTCTATTCCTCGTATAAAGCATATAATTACAAATGATGTCGCCTGATTCAATAAGATTGATATCGGACCAATAACAATCAAAATAGTAACAAACACGGGATTATGAACGGATCAAGGCGAAAGTCCATGATGGCTGTATGATTAAGTCTGTCTCGTATTCTTTAAAAATACGAGAATGGAATATCATTTTACATCTATTTACATCCTTTGTCAAAATGTTCAAGTTTATTCAGATTTCATAATGATTCGTTGTCAGTATAACAATTTAAGCTATATAGAGTTAAAACGTTAAATTCCTGACCATAGCGCTCGAAAGAAAGTTGCACTTTATTAAATAAGAAATTAAGACCAACGTAATTACTTCCGAAATAATTACTTGATCTCATAAAAAAGGTTTAAATTATGGAATTGTAAATTTGGTCATAATTTAAGTGGTTAGATAAGTAACAATAAAGGCATTTACTTCGAACAATAGTTTTACTATTGGATAGTCTCATGCATGATTCTTTAATCACTGATTGACGGACTATACACATGTATTAGCTTACGAATGCCTGATTTTACACAGTCTAATTTATTTTTCTGTTTTGTTTTTTAACAATTGAGTAGCTAATTATACACAAATTAATTTACCAGTCTAGAGGTGTTCAAGTTCAAGTTCAAGTTGAACAAGTGTGAAACACTCTCTTTGTTCACCCGACTCGTGTACCATGCGTATACATACCCCAGATAGACGTGTGTCTGGAGCAGTGGCTTCGTTAGTTTACCTGTTTACCTGTGTCATTGTTTCGGATCACTCGTGTGTGAAAGGATATTATGTAATAAAAAATGAATAATGAACATAAATTTGCCCATGGAAGCGTTTTAAGATATCGTATTCATCGATAAAAAGGGGACGAGAATAGCAAATTTTAAAATCCTTTGAAAAGAAATCTGATTGTAATAAAATAATCATACAAATGTCTAAATCAACAATACTTAAAATAACTAGATACGTCAAAACATCAGACCTATATCAATCATTTTAGCTGAAAAATCGAATTTAATTTCTATAGCTTTGTAAATGAATTTCCCCCTGTTGACCTCGTGACGTCACTTCCGCTGAAGCCTCGTTATCGCCTAATTCTGTTTTCTCTTGATTAGATTTCCCAAAGCAGGTAAAAATAGTCAATTTGAGGCGGCGTTACTCCGATATTTTTGCATCGATTTCGATGCGGTTTTTTGCATTAAATTTTGGTAAATGAACTCTTTGACATAAGTTTCACATCGGCTGGACTGCAGGTACCTTTTAAAAAATCATGTAAAAAGACACATTATGAACATTGATACAGTTGATCTGAAAGCAGTACTGAAGCATACCTGGCTATCGATCCCTTTACTGTACATACAGAACTTGTATTGATTTCCTCAATTCCCCGTCGACTGCAGTTAGTTATCAGATCAAAGGGCCATACATGTATTACAAAATATTAGGACAAAACAACACTCAGCAGAAAGGAAAGTAGTTTTTTTATTAACTTGATTTGTTTACAATCAGAATTCAAAATAGCCGCCTATGTTAGTTTCTTAAAATTTGGGAATTTAGTACATGTATTTAAGAAATGTATGTTTTGCTTTTTTTCGCGACTTTTTTACTTCACAAAAATAAACAATCATTACCTTTACCCTATGTAGCAACATACGAAATTCACCATGCGTCTACTTTTCGACTTCTAAAATATTAAATGCAATTACAAAAATAAAGGGGGATATGATTCATTGACTGCAAAACACGGTCGAATTGCATCCTTTTCTTCTTGAAAATAAATCTAAACACAAGCGACAGTGATATTTCATAATGGTGTCATAAAAATACGAATATTTTATTGGCACAAACACAATTACAAAAATTGTATAAACAGAAGTAATGTTTTTATTCCATATCAGTATGAAAGATATACAGTATAAAATTTTATTTTACATTCACATGAAAATAGTTCTAACAATAAAGAGTGTGCACTGTTTCTGTATGATGTACATTAATTAATAAATGAGAGTTATTTCAACACTTTCGAAGCTTTACTATTAAGAATGACTGTTACATATTATTTTTTAAAAATGTTTCGGCATTTCTTTATTTCAATAATATATTTCTCAAGACATTTGTAATACGACCACATTGAATGGCGAGATAATTTTACAAGGTAGCCTGCCCGATACCCAACCCTAAATATGAATGTTACATTATTGTTAAAAAGAAACCTATGTGATTCCAAAAAACCAAAATCATTATTAACCCATGCGTATCCGGCCAAAAAAATCGTTTAGTTGGTTAAACATAATATCCACAATATCATAAATACACTGTGAAATCTGTTTATCATTCATCATGTCACAGGGTGAAGTTGAAATATTTGCATAAATTTATTCTCCCTTTAAAAGCCGGAACACTGCCTAAGGCATTTACAAGAATCAACGGATCGGTAGCAGATTGTATGAAAGTGAGATAAAATGGCGTGGAAAGAAACTTTTTCAGCCTCCTCCACTTCACTAAAAGTGTCCATGGCTCTTGCTCCTCTCCAGGCTCTAGTTTATATCATTGGATACTCAACCAACTACTGGGTGAGAGCAAAAGTTACATCAGTAAACACTGGTTCCTTGGGGGGTGGAGATAGCATATCCGGGCTGTTTAACCAGCTTGGATTCAAAGTCTCCAACGGTTTATGGGGAAGTAAAATGTGTCTGCTGGACCAGTGCCAGACAAGTGAATTCGGTTCCATACCAGGTAAGAGAACGACGGACATTAATATGTATGTCTTAATTTGGATAGATTTACACTTTCCAGTACTAACGTCTTTGTCTGTAATAATACAACGAATCGATTTTGTAATTTATACTATAAGTAATTCAATACATCTCATTACTTACTATTCTAATATCAAATGGTACAATTGCCGAATATTATATAATATTATATAAGTAGTAGAAACCATTTGAATATAACGAGGTGATCAAATACGGTCAGGCGTGATCAAATCTATCATAAAGACCATGGGACGTTACTGGATGTGATCATCCCGACCGTATTTTATCGCCTCAAATAAAACTAAAAGAACAAATCCTTATTCCTTAAGAAAGTACTATATACAGGGAAATATTCGGCCCCGAATTATTTTCGCCCCCCCCCCCCCTTTTACCCTCGTTGTCAACGAGCGAATTATGACTGGGCGAATTCCAATGTTTTTCAATTTTCTCTCTTTAAACAAAACTATGTCTCGGACGAAACTGTTTGCATGTGTAACTCGTACGGGGCGAAAGTAACCTGTATACGGTACATGTTTAGATTATACTGACCCGCCAATTTCGTTTACAATAGTTTTAAAATACATTCGTTTTGAATTGTTCTATTAGATGGAGGTGTATACTTTTCAGTTACGAAAAAGTAGATAATTTCAGGTGCATTGGAGTTTGTGCTTTCTAGGTTGGAGATGGGGAAGGGGACGGTATACACGGTATTTTCCGACATACTTCATGAAAATTTTCAAACTTGTGTCCCTGTTTATGGCTTGATTATAAACAATTGAAAAATGATTCTGCTGAAAGTTTATAAGCATACGTGAATAAAATAAATTCTAAAATACTGAACTGATAAACACATGCAGATCAAAATTATATGGAATAAATAGAAATTGTTGCCCCATAGATTTAATTCAAAATTCAAAACACAAAAATGTCCCATACATGTTTTACTGAAGACACTCCATCGCAAACCAATCGATCATCTGTTTTATGCGTTGAAACGATAACAATCACTTCAGGGAAAAGGATTGAGCATTGTTTCAATTGGTGTCGTATTGAAAACCATCAAGTGAATTCTCTCTCTCTCTCTCTCTCTCTCTCTCTCTCTCTCTCTCTCTCTCTGTACACCATTTCCGCAAATAGTTCGGGACTGGGTCTAATTTATGGGTTCTCAACGTCAGTATAAAAAACAAACTTGTTTTTGTTTACTCTAGTTATTTTGGCATTGTACAGACGCTCCAGTATTCACAAGTTTGACCTTTAACTTTGTTCTTTTGCATTTACTCTTGCAAGAGATTGGCGCCATTGCAAACTCTTTTTGTGTACCAACTAGCATCTTCGCTAGCCAAGGAATCGGACCATTGACTATCAAAGATGAACAAATACAGATGACGGATAAAATATAGTGTCAAATGTTAGCCTTGTTAAGATAGAATATGAAAATTTCTGGTGGTGTTTATAGATGTTCAGTTTATTGATTATCCAGTTTGTGTTGTTTAATCAAAACGTTATGCATCATACACAGCGTCGATCAAAGGATGCGATATCTCCCGTTATCTTTACCTTACCTGTCTACACTTATCAAACCTGTATAGGGTTCTTTTTAATGTAATGTTATATACTAATATATGTCAGATGACGTAATTTTTCTTGACGGTTCCAGGAAAAAAAAATCAATGGAATAAATTATACTACATGTATTTTTCATTTGATCTCAAACCCATTTGTGAGATTTTATTTTGTCTGCAAGTGGGTTCATTATTCATACTTAGTGAACAGTAGTTCCTGATGACAATTTTGCATTCAACACAATTGCTAACCAGATACTCTTGCCGATTTTCAATTACAACTCCGAAAATACATTACAATTACCGTGAAAATAGATTATCATGTGTTACAACAATTATGTCAATGATTTTGCACAACGACTTTTCAAGAAGATGGCTTACATGATTTGCTTTTAAAAAGGCTGATCTATTTTTTTGAGTTATGTAAGAGTCTATAGATTTCAAGTTCATTTTATTTCTCTCATAACATATATAATGTTACTTAAGGTGCAGAATTATAAAAATTCAAAAATATAAGTGGAAAGAAGGATGGTTTAGATGCGTTATCTACATCTACAAATTAATATACATTAATCTACAAATTAAAATACATCATTCTCCATAAATCACCATGGTAAGGCGATAATCTATTGAAACTATTTCAAAACAACCACAATATAAGGTTATAACTGGTAATTCCCTTGGTTTTCTTGTTTCTTCTTGTTCACTTGTTTATTACACAACATATATGCTACAATACTGTATTTTACGTAGTTAAAATCCGAGTGAAAGAATTTCATTTAAACAATAAAATGCTTTCTTTGGTGATTCATTCGGGATATGAAGGTAGCGACATTGCAGAAAAATATATAACTCGCGTTAGCGGGTTGTGTAATATTTTCTGCAATGATCGCTACATGTACCTACCCGCATGAATCATAAAAAAGCATTTTATTGTTTAAAATAATATCTTTCTTTTAGTTGATTGATGAATTGATTATGAAAAGTAAGTAGAATTCATAAAATTACTGTTAATATACATAGGTGCGTTAGAGGAGCTAAAAGAAACAGCAAAAATCATCTCCTGTGAGACTTTGAGTATGACATCATCATGATTATTTCGTGCCGTACGTTTTTTTTTCTTAGGTCGCTGTAGGTTTCGACCAATCGAAAAACGGGGCGTGTAGATTTTAGTGTGGCTCTTTATATAGTGCTATGAGTAAACCGTAAAGTTCCGTAAGAAATAGAGGGAATAATACTTGGTCGATGTAAATATAAAAGATTATCCAAAGTCCGCTATAAGACAAATTAGACTATTATAAACGAACATTTCCTGTTTATTGCACACTTGTGATATCATTTATTTAAAAAATGAATTTAAAAAATTGATTTCTTTTTAATTTCAAACGAATTAATGGCTTTATTGGATAAATCTGACATTCTACCTGGTTATAGATCTGACCATTCTATGGTTTATATAGAAATTTATTTTACTAAATTCGAAAAGGGTAAAGGCTTTTGGAAGTTCAATAATTCACTCCTCCATGTTCAAACTTATGTTAATCTAGTGAAAAGTAATATACAAAAAGTTAAAGAACAATATGCTGTGTTTCCATACAATCCTGCAAGTATCCATACAGTTAAGAATGACGAATTACATTTAGTTATTGATGATCAAATGTTTTTTGAACAACTATTGCTGAGCATAAGAGGTGCTACAATACAGTATTGTTCCAGAAAGAAAAAATTAAAAAACGAAATAATAAAACTACTGGAAGAAGAAATTAAACAACTAGAAATATCGAGGAATAGTAATGATTCAGAGGACAGTCTTCAAAAATTAACCAATGCACAGAACAGTTTGGAAGAATTCAGAAAAGATTATATTAAAGGTTTATTTATCAGAACAAAACTTAACTGGATTGAACAGGGTGAAAAACCAACAAAATATTTTCTTAGTTTAGAAAAAAGAAATATGTCAATAAAACTTATGCGCAGCAATGGTACTGTTATTACCTCACAGGAAGATATTTTAGCAGAAATTGAGACGTTTTATAAAAATTTATATTCCTGCTATGATAAGGAATTACAAGATGTTGATATTGAAATTACTATTGATAAGAACTATATTAGAGTACTTGATGAAAACATGTCAAATAATTTAGAGGGTTATATAACTAACGAGGAAGCCTTATTGGCATTAAAAAATATGAAAAATAACGAAAGCCCAGGAAGTGATGGTTTTAGTACAGAATTTTTTAAATTTTTTTGGAAGGATCTTGGATGCTTTTTATTAAGATCAGTAAATGTGGGATTTGATGTTGGCGAACTTTCAGTCACTCAAAAACAAGGTATTATATCTATACTGCCAAAAGGGGATAAAGGAAGGGAGTATTTAACTAATTGGCGTCCAATATCTCTCCTTAACGTTACATACAAAATAGTTTCAGCATGCATCGCAAATAGAATTAAAAATGTTCTTGATTTCTTAATACACGACAGTCAAAAGGGCTTCCCCAAAGGTAGATTTATAGGAGAAAATACAAGAATGATTTATGATGTAATTGATGTAGCTCAGGATAAACGTATTCCAGGCATGATTCTACTCATAGATTTCGGAAAAGCTTTTGATTCTATATCATGGAAATTTATGTATAATACATTACATTTTTTTAACTTTGGTCCTGATCTTATCAAGTGGGTCAGGCTTGGGGTAATGCTAAATGTAATGGTAATGCATTGCAATGCATTACATGTTTTCGAAGTAATGCTAGTAATGTGTAATGCCACAAAATTAGCATTACAAGTAATGGTAATGTAATTCATTACTTTCTAAAATTTAGTGTAATGCTGGCATTACATGGCATTACTTTGCATTACTATGCTTATTTATGCATGTTCACTTTAAAAAAATGTGATGAATAAATGAATAGCTGAAATTGAATTTTATTAACTTTATTAAAAAGAAGAAAGAAATAATTCTTGAAATAAAAATGTTTTGGTTGTATTAAAAAAGATTTTTAAAATTTCATTTTTAAATTGTTCATATTATACTAGATTTAACAACACAGTTTCATAACATTTTTATGAGTGTTGTTTTTAAGAGTTTTAAATCATTTAAACAATTTACTCCAATTAGTTTGCACTTCAATAAAGATGTGTCAACAACACACTATGCCCCCAGGATAACCTAAGTATCAAAACAATCTATTGTTATAAGAAGTGCTAAACACCCCAATCCCCTTCCCTATGCCATATCCCAATAGACAGACATGCACCTTTAATGGCGAAATGAATGCACTGTCCATCCATGATGAAACTCAAAATCACTTCCAATATTATAACCCGTTTGAAAATAATTTTACTCTCTCTCTCTCTCTCTCTCTCTCTCTCTCTCTCTCTCTCTCTGTTGTACATGTATATTAAGTACATTAGTTTGGACTGATAGAAAATACAAGATTCATGTATTTTTTCTATTTTTTCACTTAATATATCCCAAGATAAAGGTTGTCAAACAATCTTTCAGTCCCAGCTTCCACTGCACCTGTAGAACGTTTATTTAGTATAGCTGGAAAGATTTTCAAACTAATAGGAAGCGGTTAAAAGATGAAACCTTTGAAACTTTGATCATAAAGTTCAACAGCAATCTTTTGTCTTAAAGTGTCCTCAGCATAGAGAAATCCGATTAAAATATATTAAGAAATATAACTTGGCAAAACCCTCTGTCTATAAATTAATACAATTAAGTGTCCAAAATTATAAAGATTTGTGTTATCTGGAGAAATATCTCTATTTAGCTTTTTAATAACCGCAACATTATTCCATAAATTGTTTTCTATCATGCACGAATCTATGTCTCTATATCATATCTGATATTGTATCATGCCAAATATCTATAAATATCTTTTTACTTATGTAATATGTTGTTCATAATGCCACACGATTATTATATATTGAGCAAATAAAGAATGACTCTTGTATACATAGTCATCGAATTTGAACCTGATACTGAACATGAACCTGTAGATATGTTAAAAGAGTGTTTTATATTTGAAACATTTGCAAAAACTCTTTATTAGCTTTACTTTTTTAAAACAAAGTAATGGTAATGGTAATGCATTACTTTACTCATGTAATGGTAATGTAATGCATTACTTCAAGAAAATCAAGTAATGGTAATGGTAATTTAATGCCCAAATTCATGAAGTAATGGTAATGTAATGCATTACTTTACAATGTAATTCGCCCCAAGCCTGAAGTGGGTATCAGTACTATACAATGGGGCCAAATTATGCGTTATTCAAAATGGTATTTTTTCAAAAAAATTTGAAATAGGCAGGGGCTGTCGACAAGGTGACCCAGTATCCCCATATTTATTCAACTTATGTGTAGAGATATTAGGACTTTTGATAAGACAAAATAAAAACATTAGAGGTATTAAAATAGGAAAAGAAAAAGTATGTTTATCACAATATGCAGATGATACAGTTCTTTTTTTGGATGGATCTGAAAAAAGTTTAAAAAGCGCACTTGATCTTCTTTTTCAGTTTTCAAAATTTTCTGGACTAAAACCCAACATTTCCAAAACAAAAGCAGTCTGGATTGGCTCAAAAATTAATTCAAATACAATTTGCAGTGATAATGGTTTACAATGGACGACAGAACCTTTTACAATTCTCGGAGTAACATATACTGCTAACCTAAAAAACATGGAACAACTGAATTTTGATAATAAACGAAAACTAGTTCAGAAAGAAATTAACCACTGGTTAAAAAGAAATATTTCAACATTGGAAAAAATTACAGTTGTTAAAAGTTTACTTTTATCAAAATTCACACATTTGTTTACCTCTCTTCCAAAACCAAGTACTCAATGGATACGGCAATTTGAAAAAACACTATATAATATTATTTGGGGAAATAAAATAGACAAAATATCTCGAAAAACATTGCAATTAAATTATGAAAAAGGGGGATGCAGAATGACAAATGTTGAAATATTTATTAAGTCTCTTAAACTAAAATGGATTAGGAGACTTTTAACAACTAACTCAAGCTGGATAAGTATTTTTTCTGAAATAACTGGGTGTCATACTTTTAAACTATGTCAGTTTGGACCTGAATAGTGGAGACAGAGGGCAAAAGCCACTCGTAATAATTTTTGGAAAGAAACCTTATTTTATTTATGTGATGTTTTGGAAACTATAGAGACTGATAATATCAATATCATGCTTGAGCCACTATGGTACAATAATAAAGTAAAGATTTAAAATAAATATGTCTTTTGTAAGGCTCTTTATGAGAAAGGATTTCCTATTGTTCATGATTTATTTGATACTCAAGGTGAATTCATTAGTTATGAGAGAATCACTAATGAATATCCAGTTAAGATTCCATTTTCTACTTATGAAGGTTTGAAACGTGCAATTATTTGTGCTTGGCCAAATGTTAAACAGTTTTCACATCAAGTAATAATCAAACCATACCAACCTGAATCTATCAAAATACTTTGCTTGTGTAAAAAAGGAGCACGGAATATCTATGATCACTTGATGGCGAAATCTAATCATAAACCTATTTGTGAAAACAAATGGGCCTTCAATTTAAATTTACCTCTAGATTTTAACTGGAAACAGGCTTATTCAAACCCTAGATCTGCCACAAAAGATTCAGGACTGATATGGTTTAACTATAGAATTATCCACAGAATATTAGGTACTAACAAAATACTACATATGTGTAAAATTAAAAATTCCCCACTATGTTCAATATGTTTTTAGAACCAGAAACAATTACACATCTCTTCTTTTACTGTCCATATATTTTTCGGATATGGTTATTAATGTCTGATTGGATTTTTAGAAAGTCTGGTGAAAGAATTGTATTTGATGCCAAAACTGTTATTTTTGGTATTCCAGAAAAGAAATACTTAGCTATAAACCTAATTATCATGTTAGTTAAGAGACATATCTTTAGTCAATCCAGAAAATCTGCTAATATTGCATTTGAGAATATTGTGAAATATTTACAAAATTACTATTCTTTAGAGAAACTAATGTTGGAAAATAGATTTTACCAAAAGAAATGGTCAAGATGGGTATGCCTCTTTGACGTGGCATAATGTGTAGTAAGACCCTATCATTATTGTATTATTATTTTTATATTTACTTTCCCAATCTGTGTGCGAGTGGTGTGGTGTGAATGATGGTATAGATCTTTTTGTATTGAAAATGAATAAAAAAAAATTTAAAAAAAAAAAAAAAAAAAATGTGTCAATAATTAAGTACTAGTACCTGTAAAATATAGCCAGAATCCGGCTTACTAAAATGAACAAAACAGAAACGTTGGTATACTTTAATGATTGCTCATATATGACAGGCACGTAGCATCGTTTTTGAAAGTGGGGGGGGGGGGGCAGACTCATCCAAAAAATCTTGACAAGCAAAAAAAAAAAAAAAAAAAAAAAAAGGAAAATATTACGTTTTCCAAAATGGCTTACTATATAACTTCAATTTCACTACTCATTTCCTTATTTTCATATCAATTTTTTTACATACTCCCAAAAAAGTGTGGGGGGGAGGGCCAACTCAATGATAATTCCATTTTTTATATGTAAATTTTAAAAAATTTGTTGCTGCGAGAAAAAGTGGGGGGGGGGGGGGGGCAGGCCCCCCTGGCCCCCCCTCGATGCTGCCCCCCCCCCCCCCCCCCCCGATGCTACGTGCCTGTATGATTCATATATCCACACCTTATAGTTAAATCTGCCTAAAAACCTTATAAAACTAGTAGTTTTTATATTTTTACTCTTTTAACAGACTGGCTACATGTGACAAGACTGTTTGCAACGCTTTCTCTGATCGGGTTTGTGGTGACCACTGTTGGTGTGTTTGTCTGTCTGTTTGTGACACAGCTATCACAGAGGCGGATCCTACACATTTTGACGTGTGTGGTGGCGACTTCAACAGGTAAACTCAACAAGAAGGTGCCTAACCAAAACATGTATAATAATCTAACAAATAGAAATATCAATATGTTCTCTGCACTGCATATCTAGCAGATTGTCAATGATAAATGGAAGACTTTTAAACATGTTGATAGGAACAGGTGATGCGAACCAATTCTTATCAAAGTGTATTCAGATTAGTCTGTGTTGTTTAAGGTTTTATTTTAGTTTGATAAACAAAACTATGAATACCAAATATGAACACAAAAGACATATTTTAGATTTGTAAAAAAAAACTTTCAATAACAATCTACTGGCTTTCAAAATATTTCTGTTTATCGTAAGATAATGCATTGTAAGTACTAAAACCCTGTGACTAAAATCATAACTTCGATCAAAGTTCAGGAAATTGTCGTACTATAAAAAGAATTGTTTTAAACGTCAAGTGCCTGCGCTTTCAATGTTTCAGGTGAATAACTCTCTACATTCGAGGACAAGAAATTAATACCATCGATTGCTCTTGAATAAGTCTAGTTAGAGCTTAGAAATAATGTTAGTATAGCTTAAATAAAAGAACTTTTCTTTTTGAATCAAAACTGCCAACAATAGTTTTGAGTCGACGTCTTCCGTAGAGTTTTCATTTCGAACTACATGTACATGTATACACTTTTATCGATTTTAACAATCTTATGAATTTTCATAAAATGTTGATAAGTTATTCAAACAAATAGATGACACTGTATTCTAGATTTAACTAGTCACTGTAACAGGGTAAAAAACCCGAAACAAAACAAAATGTTTTCAGACACCCCTGAAATTAAGATGTAAGAGGTTTGTCCACCAATCTAACAAATCTTTCAAAAGAAGGTTATCTTTCCTACGTGCAACTAAGCATACTGGACATACGTTAATTGTACACGTTAAAATAGCCATAACGTGTACACCATTTTATGTACACAATTTTCTTAGATTAAATTTCAACAAGACTATGGTTGTAATATTTTCAAATGTTTGTGGTTGTTATACCGACAGTTGTTTGTGGTTGTTATATTAAAAGCTGTTTGTGACTGTTATATTTTCAGCTATTTGGGGTTGTTGTGTTTACAGTTGTTTGTGGTTGTTTTATTTACAGCTGTCTGTGTGTTGGTAGCCGTGATCATTTACGGTACTCAGTACAACAATCTGGATCAACGGTTCCTGACCCAGACAGACAAGGACCCATCCTGGTCCTACGGTCTGTGCGTGGCGGCTCTAATTTTAGACATCATCACCTCCATCCTGTTGGCCATCAACGCTCTGAGGAAACCCATCATCTAGGGGTGTACTTCAAATCTCACTGTACATATCATCTAATTTTGTACTTAAAATAACATTGTGCCTATCCATTATACCATTAATTAGTGGTGTATTATAAATCCCGATGTACTTTTTGTTATAATAGTAATAAAACATCATCTACCGGTGAACTTCAAATCTTGCTGTACATTTCTGTTATAATTAGGTCACCTATTTATGTCACTCGGGTGATTTATTGCGATCTGCTTTCGTCCGTCGTCGTGCGTTAACATTAGAACATTTTCAGCTTCTTATTTGAAACTACTAGACCAAATTTGATGTCTAGCATCTATAGGGGTAGGGGGATATGAATTAAGAAATTCATGACCCCTTTCCCCCAGGGAAGTTTTGATAAAACTGTAAAAATTAGTGCACATGCAATTGTTAAAATTCTTCTCTATTAGTGGCACTCACCAGAAAAAATAAATGTATGTTTCTAATGAGCAGGGATGTATCTATCAATATTGTCCCGAGGTCATGGGTTCAGGCCCCAGGGTCATGCCAATATGACAATATATAGTGAAAATGTATTAAATTAAATGAATGATCCTAATCCCTATGAAAATGATTTTAATCTCATAGAATGCATGATTATGATTTCCATGAAGCTTTTATCTATGTTGTAAAATCCACAGCCTCTCTGTCAGGGGTTTCAGGCACTGGTGTGAAGTTTATATGGATATAAACTTAAAATATATTAAATCTTAGAATACCGGTATTCTTCTCTTCTCCCACATATAGTTGAGAGAATTTAAGGCATGACCTATAGAGGTCTGTACCAAAATTATGAAATTCATGGCCCCTGGGTCAGGGCTTTTTTTTCGCGACTTTTTACTTCACAAAAATAAACAATCATTACCTTTACCCTATGTAGCAACATACGAAATTCTCCATGCGTCTACTTTTCGACTTCTAAAATATTAAATGCAATTACAAAAATAAAAGGAGATATGATTCATTGACTGCAAAACACGGTCGAATTGTATCCTTTTCTTCTTGAAAATAAATCTAAACACAAGCGACAGTGATATTTCATAATGGAGTCATATAGATATAAATACAAATATTTTATTGGCACAAACACAATTACAAAAATTGACAAAGGCCCAATATATGCATAAACAGATCTAGAAGTATTGTTTTTATTCCATATCAGTTTGAAAGATATACAGTATAAAAATTTATTTTACATTCACATGAAAATGGTTCTAACAATAAAGAGTGTGCACTGTTTCTGTATGATGTACATTAATTAATAAATGAGAGTTATTTCAACACTTTCGAAGCTTTACTATTAAGAATGACTGTTACATATTATTTTTTAAAAATGTTTCGGCATTTCTTTATTTCAATAATATATTTCTCAAGACATTTGTCATACGACCGCATTGAATGGCGATATTAATTTACGAGGTAGTCTGCCCGATACCCAACCCTAATTATGTATGTTACATAATTGTTAAAAAGAAACCTATGTGATTCCAAAAAATCATGTCACAGGGTGAGGTTGAAATATTTGAATAAATTTATTCTTCCTTTAAAAGCCGGAACACTGCCTAAGGCATTTACAAGAATCAACGGATCGTTAGCAAATTGTATGAAAGTGAGATAAAAATGGCGTGGAAAGAAACTTTTTCAACCTCCTCCACTTCACTAAAAGTGTCCATGGCTCTGGCTCCGCTCCAGGCAATAGTTTATATCATTGGATACTCAACCAACTACTGGGTGACAGCAAAAAATACATCAGTAAACACTGGTTCCTTGTTAAACAAGCTTGGATTCAAAGTCTCCAACGGTTTATGGGGAAGTAAAATGTGCCTGCTGAACCAGTGCCAGACAATTGAATTCGGTTCCATACCAGGTAAGAGAATGCCAGACACTAATATACATGTATGTCTTAATTTGGATAGATTTACACTTTCCAGTAATAACGTCTTCGTCTGTAATAATACAACGAATCGATTTTGCAATTTATACTATAAGTAATTCAATACATCTCATTACTTACTATTCTTATATCAAATGGTACAATTGCCGAATATTATATAATATTATATAAGTAGTAGAAATCATTCTTTGAATATAACGAGGTGATCAAATACGGTCAGGCGTGATCAAATCTATCATAAAGCCCTTGGGACGTTACTGGATGTGATCATCCCGACCGTATTTTATCGCCTCATATAAAACTAAAAGAACAAATCCTTATTCCTTAAGAAAGTACTATATACAGGGAAATATTCGTCCCCGAATTATTTTCGCCCCCCCCCCCCTTTTACCCTCGTTGTCAACGAGCCAATTATGACTGGGCGAATTCCAATGTTTTTCAATTTTCTCTCTTTAAACAAAACTGTGTCTCGGACGAAACTGTTTGCATGTGTAACTCGTACGGGGCGAAAGTAACCTGTATACGGTACATGTTTAGATTATACTGACCCGCCAATTTCGTTAACAATAGTTTTAAAATACATTCGTTTTGAATTGTTCTATTAGATGGAGGTGTATACTTTTCAGTTACGAAAAAGTAGATATTTTCAGGTGCATTGGAGTTTGTGCTTTCTAGGTTGGAGATGGGGAAGGGGACGGTATACACGGTATTTTCCGACATACTTCATAAAAATTATCAAACTTGTGTCCCTGTTCCTGTTTATGGCTTGATTATAAACAATTGAAAAATGATTCTGCTGAAAGTTTATAAGCATTCGTGAATAAAATAAATTCTAAAATACGGAACTGATAAACACATGCAGATCAAAATTATATGGAATAAATAGAAATTGTTGCTTCATAGATTTAATTCAAAATTCAAAACACAAAAATGTCCCATACATGTTTTACTGAAGACACTCCATCGCAAACCAATCGATCATCTGTTTTATGCGTTATAACGATAGCAATCACTTCAGGGAAAAGGATTGAGCATTGTTTCAATTGGTGTCGTATTGAAAACCATCAAGTGAATTTTCTCTCTCTCTCTCTCTCTCTCTCTCTCTCTCTCTCTCTCTCTCTCTCTCTCTCTCTCTCTCTCTCTCTCTCTACACCATTTCCACAAATAGTTCGGGACTGGGTCTAATTTATGGGTTCTCAACGTCAGTATAAAAAACAAACTTGTTTTTGTTTACTCTAGTTATTTTGGCATTGTACAGACGCTCCAGTATTCACGAGTTTGACCTTTAACTTTGCTCTTTTGCATTTACACTTGCAAGAGATTGGCGCCATTGCAAACTCTTTTTGTTTACCAACTAGCATCTTCGCTAGCCAAGGAATCGGACCATTGACTATCAAAGATGAACAAATACAGATGACGGATAAAATATAGTGTCAAATGTTAGCCTTGTTGAGATAGAATATGAAAATTTCTGGTGGTGTTTATAGATGTTCAGTTTATTGATTATCCATTTTGTGTTGTTTAATCAAAACGTTATGCATCATGCACAGCGTCGATCAAAGGATGCGATATCTCCTGTACTCTTTACCTTACCTGTCTACACTTCTCAAACCTGTAAAGGGTTCTTTTTAATGTAATGTTATATACTAGTATATGTCAGATGACGTAATTTTTCTTTACGGTTCCAGGAGAAAAAATCAATGGAATAAATTATACTACATGTATTTTTCATTTGATCTCAAACCCATTTGTGAGATTATATTTTGTCTGCAAGTGGGTTCATTATTCATACTTAGTGTCGAGGTACTGTTCCTGAAGACACCTTTGCATTCAACACAATTGCTAACCAGATACTCTTGCCGATTTTCAATTACAACTCCGAAAATACATTACAATTACCATGAAAATAGATTATCATGTGTTTGCCTGAACAACAATTATGTAAATGATTTTGCAGAACGACTTTCAAGAAGATGGTTAAAAAGGCTGATCTATTTTGAGTTTTGTAAGAGTCTACAGATTTCAAGTTGATTTTCTTTCTCTCATAACATATATAATGTTACTTAAGGTGCAGAATTATAAAAATACAAAACTATAAGTGGAAAGAAGGATGGGTTTAGATGCGTTATCTACATCTACAAATTAAATTACATCATTCTCCATAAATCACCATGGTAAGGCGATAATCTATTGAAACTCTTTCAAAACAATCACAATATAAGGTTATAAGTGGTAATTCCCTTAGTTTTCTTGTTTCTTCTTGTTCACTGGTTTATTACACAACATATATGCTACAATATTGTATTTTACGTAGTTAAAATCCGAGTGAAAGAATTTCATTTAAACAATAAAATGCTTTCTTTGGTGATTCATTCGGGATATGAAGGTAGCGACTTTGCAGAAAAATATATAACTCGCGTTAGCGGGTTGTGTATATTTTCTGCAATGATCGCTACATGTACCTACCCGCATGAACCATAAAAAGCATTTTATTGTTTATAATAATATCTTTCTTTTAGTTGATTGATGAATTGATTATGAAAAGTAAGTAGAATTCATAAAATTACTGTTAATATACATAGGTGCGTTAGAGGAGCTAAAAGAAACAGCAAAAATCATCTCCTGTGAGACTTTGAGTATGACATCATCATGATTATTTCGTGCCGTACGGTTTTTTTTTCTGAGGTCGCTGTAGGTTTCGACCAATCGAAAAACGGGGCGTGTAGATTTTAGTGTGACTCTTTATATAGTGCTATGAGTAAACCGTAAAGTTCCGTAAGAAATAGAGGGAATAATACTTGGTAGATGTAAATATAAAAGATTATCCAAAGTCCGCTATAAGACAAATTAGACTATTATAAACGAACATTTCCTGTTTATTGCACACTTGTGATATCATTTAATTAAAAATGAATAAAAAAAATTGATTTCTGTTTAATTTCAAACGAATTAATGGCTTTATTGGATAAATCTGACATTCTACCTGGTTATAGATCTGACCATTCTATGGTTTATATAGAAATTTATTTTACTAAATTCGAAAAGGGTAAAGGCTTTTGGAAGTTCAATAATTCACTCCTCCATGTTCAAACTTATGTTAATCTAGTGAAAAGTAATATACAAAAAGTTAAAGAACAATATGCTGTATTTCCATACAATCCTGCAAGTATCCATACAGTTAAGAATGAGGAATTACATTTAGTTATTGATGATCAAATGTTTTTTGAACAACTATTGCTGAGCATAAGAGGTGCTACAATACAGTATTATTCCAGAAAGAAAAAATTAAAA
Source organism: Magallana angulata (assembly GCF_025612915.1). Lineage (NCBI taxonomy): Eukaryota > Metazoa > Mollusca > Bivalvia > Ostreida > Ostreidae > Magallana > Magallana angulata. The sequence continues at coordinate 48,109,346 of NC_069111.1, forward strand.
TACGAAAGAATAAAACTACTGGAAGAAGAAATTAAACAACTAGAAATATTGAGGAATAGTAATGATTCAGAGGGCATTCTTCAAAAATTAACCAATGCACAGAACAGTTTGGAAGAATTCAGAAAAGATTATATTAAAGGTTTATTTATCAGAACAAAACTTAACTGGATTGAACAGGGTGAAAAACCAACAAAATATTTTCTTAGTTTAGAAAAAAGAAATTATGTCAATAAAACTGTTGGCAAACTTATGCGCAGCAATGGTACTGTTATTACCTCACAGGAAGATATTTTAGCAGAAATTGAGACGTTTTATAAAAATTTATATTCCTGCTATGATAAGGAATTACAAGATGTTGATATTGAAATTACTATTGATAAGAACTATATTAGAGTACTTGATGAAAACATGTCCAATAATTTAGAGGGTTATATAACTAACGAGGAAGCCTTATTGGCATTAAAAAATATGAAAAATAACAAAAGCCCAGGAAGTGATGGTTTTAGTACAGAATTTTTTAATTTTTTTTGGAAGGATCTTGGATGCTTTTTATTAAGATCAGTAAATGTGGGATTTGATGTTGGCGAACTTTCAGTCACTCAAAAACAAGGTATTATATCTATACTGCCAAAAGGGGATAAACCAAGGGAGTATTTAACTAATTGGCGTCCAATATCTCTCCTTAACGTTACATACAAAATAGTTTCAGCATGCATCGCAAATAGAATTAAAAATGTCCTTGATTTCTTAATACACGACAGTCAAAAGGGCTTCCCCAAAGGTAGATTTATAGGAGAAAATACAAGAATGATTTATGTTGAATTGATGTAGCTCAGGATAAACATATTTCAGGTATGATTCTACTCATAGATTTCGAAAAAGCTTTTGATTCTATATCATGGAAATTTATGTACAATACATTACATTTTTTTAACTTTGGTCCTGATCTTATCAAGTGGGTATCAGTACTATACAATGGGACCAAATTATGCGTTATTCAAAATGGTATTTTTTCAAAAAATTTTGAAATAGACAGGGGCTGTCGACAAGGTGACCCAGTATCCCCATATTTATTCAACTTATGTGTAGAGATATTAGGACTTTTGATAAGACAAAATAAAAACATTAGAGGTATTAAAAATAAAAGTATGTCTATTACAATATGCAGATGCTACAGTTCTTTTTTTTTGGATGGATCTGAAAAAAGTTTAAAAAGCGCACTTGATCTTCTTTTTCAGTTTTCAAAATTTTCTGGACTAAAACCCAACATTTCCAAAACAAAAGCAGTCTGGATTGGCTCAAAAATTAATTCAAATACAATTTGCAGTGATAATGGTTTACAATGGACGACAGAACCTTTTACAATTCTCGGAGTAACATATACTGCTAACCTAAAAAACATGGAACAACTGAATTTTGATAATTAACTAAAACTAGTTCAGAAAGAAATTAACCACTGGTTAAAAAGAAATATTTCAACATTGGGAAAAATTACAGTTGTTAAAAGTTTACTTTTATCAAAATTCACACATTTGTTTACCTCTCTTCCAAAACCAAGTACTCAATGGATACGGCAATTTGAAAAAACACTGTATAATTTTATTTGGGGAAATAAAATAGACAAAATATCTCGAAAAACATTGCAATTAAATTATGAAAAAGGGGGATGCAGAATGACAAATGTTGAAATATTTATTAAGTCTCTTAAACTAACATGGATTAGGAGACTTTTAACAACTAACTCAAGCTAGATAAGTATTTTTTCTGAAATAACTGGGTGTCATACTTATAAACTATGTCAGTTTGGACCTGAATATTGTAGACAGAGGGCAAAAGCCACTCGTAATAATTTTTGGAAAGAAACCTTATTTTATTTATGTGATGTTTTGGAAACTATAGAGACTGATAATATCAATATCATGCTTGAGCCACTATGGTACAATAATAAAGTAAAGATTTAAAATAAATATGTCTTTTGTAAGGCTCTTTATGAGAAAGGATTTCCTATTGTTCATGATTTATTTGATACTCAAGGTGAATTCATTAGTTATGAGAGAATCACTAATGAATATCTAGTTAAGATTCCATTTACTACTTATGAAGGTTTGAAACGTGCAATTATTTATGCTTGGCCAAATGTTAAACAGTTTTCACATCAAGTAATAATCAAACCATACCAACCTGAATCTATCAAAATACTTTGCTTTTGTAAAAAAGGAGCACGGAATATCTATGATCACTTGATTGCAAAATCTAATCATAAACCTATTTGTGAAAACAAATGGGCCTTCAATTTAAATTTACCTCTAGATTTTAACTGGAAACAGGCTTATTCAAACCCTAGATCTGCCACAAAAGATTCAGGACTGATATGGTTTAACTATAGAATTATCCACAGAATATTAGGTACTAACAAAATACTACACATGTGTAAAATTAAAAATTCCCCACTATGTTCAATAAGTTTTTTAGAACCAGAAACAATTACACATCTCTTCTTTTACTGTCCATCTATTTTCGGATATGGTTATTAATGTCTGATTGGATTTTTAGAAAGTCTGGTGAAAGAATTGTATTTGATGCCAAAACTGTTATTTTTGGTATTCCAGAAAAGAAATACTTAGCTATAAACCTAATTATCATGTTAGTTAAGAGACATATCTGTAGTCAATCAAGAAAATCTGCTAATATTGCATTTGAGAATATTGTGAAATATTTACAAAATTACTATTCTTTAGAGAAACTAATGTTGAAAAATAGATTTTATCAAAAGAAATGGTCAAGATGGGTATGCCTCTTTGACGTGGCATAATGTGTAGTAAGACCCTATCATTATTGTAGTATTATTTTTATATTTACTTTCCCAATCTGTGTGCGAGTGGTGTAAATGATGGTATAGATGTATTTATACTGAAAATGAATAAAAAAAAAATTAAAAAAATAATAAAAATGTGTCAATAATTAAGTACTAGTACCTGTAAAATATAGCCAGAATCCGGCTTACTAAAATGAACAAAACAAAAACGTTGGTATACTTTAATGATTGCTCATTTATGATTCATATATCCACACCTTATAGTGTAATCAGCCTAAAAACCTTATAAAACTAGTAGTTTTTATATTTTTACTCTTTTAACAGACTGGCTACATGTGACAAGACTGTTTGCAACGCTTGCTCTGATTGGGTTCGTGGTGACCACTGTTGGTGTGTTTGTCTGTCTGTTTGTGACACAGCTATCACAGAGGCGGATCCTACACATTTTGACGTGTGTGGTGGCGACTTCAACAGGTAAACTCAGCAAGAAGGTGCCTAACCGAAAAATGTATAATAATCTAACAAATAGAAATATCAATATGTTCTCTGCACTGCATATATAGCAGATTCTCAATGGTAAATGGAAGACTTTAAACATGTTGATAGGAACAGGTGATGCGAACCAATTCTTATCAAAGTGTATTCAGATTAGTCTGTGTTGTTTAAGGTTTTATTTTAGTTTGATAAACAAAACTATGAATAACAAATAAGAACACAAAAGACATATTTTAGATTTGTAAAAAAAAACTTTCAATAACAATCTACTGGCTTTCAAAATATTTCTGTTTATCGTAAGATAATGCATTGTAAGTACTAAAACCCTGTGACTAAAATCATAACTTTATTATGATCAAAGTTCAGGAAATTGTCGTACTATTAAAAGAATTATTTTAAACGTCAAGTGCCTGCGCTTTCAATGTTTCAGGTGAATAACTCTCTACATTCGAGGACAAGAAATAAATACCATCGATTGCTCTTGAATTAGTCTAGTTAGAGCTTAGAAATAATGTTAGTATAGCTTAAATAAAAGAACTTTTCTTTTTGAATCAAAACTGCCAACAATTGTTTTGAGTCGACGTCTTCCGTAGAGTTTTCATTTCGAACTACATGTACATGTATACACTTTTATCGATTTTAACAATCTTATGAATTTTCATAAAATGTTGATAAGTTATTCAAACAAATAGATGACACTGTCTTCTAGATTTAACTAGTCACTGTAACAGGGTAAAAAACCCGAAACAAAACAAAATGTTTTCAGACACCCCTGAAATTAAGATGTAAGAGGTTTGTCCACCAATCTAACAAATCTTTCAAAAGAAGGTTATCTTTCCTACGTGCAACTGAGCATACTGGACATACGTTAATTGTACACGTTAAAATAGCCATAACGTGTACACCATTTTATGTACACAATTTTCTTAGATTAAATTTCAACAAGACTATGGTTGTAATATTTTCAAATGTTTGTGGTTGTTATACCGACAGTTGTTTGTGGTTGTTATATTAAAAGCTGTTTGTGACTGTTATATTTTCAGCTATTTGGGGTTGTTGTGTTTACAGTTGTTTGTGGTTGTTTTATTTACAGCTGTCTGTGTGTTGGTAGCCGTGATCATTTACGGTACTCAGTACAACAATCTGGATCAACGGTTCCTGACCCAGACAGACAAGGACCCATCCTGGTCCTACGGTCTGTGCGTGGCGGCTCTAATTTTAGACATCATCACCTCCATCCTGTTGGCCATCAACGCTCTGAGAAAACCCATCATCTAGTGGTGTACTTCAAATCTCACTGTACATATCATCTAATTTTGTACTTCAAATAACATTGTGCCTATCCATTATAATATCAACTAGAGGTGTATTATAAATCCCGATGTACTTTTTGTTATAATAGTAATAATACATGATCTACCGGTGAACTTCTTGTTGTACGTTTCTGTTATAATTAGGTCACCCATGTCACTTGGGTGATTTATTGCGATCTGCTTTCGTCCGTCGTCGTGCGTTAACATTAGAACATTTTCAGCTTCTTATTTGAAACTACTAGACCAAACTTGATGTCTAGCATCTATAGGGGTAGGGGGATATGAATTAAGAAATTCATGACCCCTTTCCCCCAGGGAAGTTTTGATAAAACTGTAAAAATTAGTGCACATGCAATTGTTAAAATTCTTCTTCTCTATTAGTGGCACTCACCAGAAAAAATAAATGTATGTTTCTAATGAGCAGGGATGTCTCTATCAAAATTGTCCCGAGGTCATGGGTTCAGGCCCCAGGGTCATGCCAATATGACAATATATAGTGAAAATGTATTAAACTAAATGAATGATCCTAATCCCTATGAAAATGGTTTTAATCTCATAGAATGCATGATTATGATTTCCATGAAGCTTTTTACCTATGTTGTAAAATCCACAGCCTCTCTGTCAGGGGTTTCAGGCACTGGTGTGAAGTTTATATGGATATATACTTAAAATATATTAAATCTTAGAATACCGGTATTCTTCTCTTCTCCCACATATAGTTGAGAGAAACTTAAGGCATGACCTATAGAGGTCTGTACCAAAATTGTGAAATTCATGGCCCCTGGGTCAGGGCTTTTTTCGCGACTTTTTACTTCACAAAAATAAACAATCATTACCTTTACCCTATGTAGCAACATACGAAATTCACCATGCGTCTACTTTTCGACTTCTAAAATATTAAATGCAATTACAAAAATAAAGGGGGATATGATTCATTGACTGCAAAACACGGTCGAATTGCATCCTTTTCTTCTTGAAAATAAATCTAAACACAACCGACAGTGATATTTCATAATGGTGTCATATAAATACGAATATTTTATTGGCACAAACACAATTACAAAAATTGCATAAACAGAAGTAATGTTTTTATTCCTTATCAGTATGAAAGATATACAGTATAAAATTTTATTTTACATTCACATGAAAATAGTTCTAACAATAAAGAGTGTGCACTGTTTCTGTATGATGTACATTAATTAATAAATGAGAGTTATTTCAACACTTTCGAAGCTTTAACTATTAAGAATGACTGTAACACATTGTTTTAAAAAATATTCGCATTTTTTTATTTCAATAATATATTTCTCAAGACATTTGTCATACGACCGCATTGAATGGCGATATTATTTTACAAGGTAGCCTGTCCGATACCAAACCCTAAATATACATGTTACATAACTGTTAAAAAGAAACGTATGTGATTCCAAATAACCAAAATCATTATTAACCCATGCGTATCCGGCCAAAAAAATAGTTTGTTACGTTCAGTTGGTTTAACATAATATCCACAATATCATAAATACACTGTAAAATCTGTTTATCATTCATCATGTCACAGGATGAGGTTGAAATATTTGAATAAATTTATTTTTCCTTAAAAAGCCGGAACACTGCCTAAGGCATTAAAGAAAGAAAAGAAAGAAAGTCTGTGTTTTTTGTTTTTTGTGTATAATGTGCGTGTGTGAAATTCCAGCTTGTTGTTTAGCTTTGTGACGAATACTGTTTTCCTCGTTTCAAAAGAAATGGGTGTGTCTTATGTAACAATTGACGTTCGATACAAAGTTTAGAATATTCCATTCAAGCGAACATTTTTACCACTTCAGTGCGCTTCATTGTACAAGAATCAACGGGTCGGTAGCAAATTGTATGAAAGTGAGATAAAATGGCGTGGAAAGAAACTTTTTCAACCTCCTCCACATCATTAAAAGTGTCCATGGCTCTGGCTCCGCTCCAGGCTCTAGTTTATATCATAGGATACTCAACCAACTACTGGGTGACAGCAAAAAATACATCAGTAAACACTGGTTCCTTTGGGGGTGGAGATAGCATGTCCGGGCTGTTTAACCAGCTTGGATTCAAAGTCTCCAACGGTTTATGGGGAAGTAAGACATGTGTGCTGGACCAGTGCCAGACAAGTGAATTCGGTTCCATACCAGGTAAGAGAATGCCAGACACTAATATACATGTATGTCTTAATTTGGATAGATTTACACTTTCCAGTACTAACGTCTTTGTCTGTAATGATAAAACGAATCGATTTTGTAATTTATACTACCAGGTATAAGTAATTCAATACATCTCCTTACTTACTATTCTAATATCAAATGGTACAATTGCCAAATATTATATAATATTATATAAGTATTAGAAATCATTGTTTGAATATAACGAGGTGATCAAATACGGTCAGGCGTGATCAAATCTATCATAAAGCCCTTCGGACGTTACTGGATGTAATCATCCCGACTGTATTTTATCGCCTCATATAATATTAAAAGAATGATTCCTTATTCCCTAAGAGAGTACTGTATACAGGGAAATATTCTTCCCCCTATTATTTTCGCCCCCCCCCCTTTTACCCTTGTTGTCAACGAGCCAATTATGACTGGGCGAATTCCAATGTTTTTCAATTTTCTCTCTTTAAACAAAACTGTGTCTCGGACGAAACTGTTTGCATGTGTAACTCGTACGAGGCGAAAGTAACCTGTATACGGTACTTGTTTAGATTATAATGACCCGCCAATTTCGTTTACAATAGTTTTAAAATACATTCGTTTTGAATTGGTCTATTAGATAGGGGTGTATACTTTTCAATTACGAAAAAATAGATAATTTCAGGTGCATTGAAGTTTGTGCTTTCTAGGTTGGAGATGGGGAAGGGGACGGTATTCACGGTATTTTCCGATATACTTCATTAGAATTTTCAAACTTGTGTCCCTGTTTATGGCTAGATTATAAACAATTGAAAAATGAATCTGCTGAAAGTTTATAAGCATTCATGAATAAAATAAATTCTAAAATACGGAATTGATAAACACATGCAGATCAAAATTATATGGAATAAATAGAAATTGTTGCACCATAGATTTGATTCAAAATTCAAAACACAAATGAATGTCCCATACATGTTTTATTGAAGACACTCCATCGCAAACCAATGGATCATCTGCTTTATGCGTTGAAACGATAGCAATCACTTCAGGGAAAAGGATTGAGCATTGTTTCAATTGGTGTCGTATTGAAAACCATCAAGTGAATTCTCTCTCTCTCTCTCTCTCTCTCTCTCTCTCTCTCTCTCTCTCTCTCTCTCTCTCTCTCTCTCTTTCTTTGCATTTACACTTGCAAGATCTAGAGATTGGAGCCATTGCAATCTCTTTTTGTGTACCAACTAGCATCTCGTTAGCAAAGGAATCGGACCATTGACTATCAAAGATGACCCAATACAGACGACGGATAAAATATAATGTCAAATGTTAGCCTTGTTGAGCTAGAATATGAAAATTTCTGGTGGTGTTTATAGATGTTCAGTTTATTGATTATCCAGTTTGTGTTGTTTAATCAAAACGTTATGCATCATACACAGCGTCGATCAAAGGATGTGATATCTCCCGTACACTCTACCTTACCTGTCTACACTTCTCAAACCTGTATAGGGTTCTTTTTAATGTAAAGTTATATACTAGTATATGGCAGATGACGTAATTTTTCTTGACGGTTCCATTCATTTGATCTCAAACACATTCGTGAAATTATATTTCGTCTCTTGGGTTCATTATTCATACTTAGTGTCGAGGTACTGTTCCTGAAGACACCTTTGCATTCAACACAATTGCTAACCAGATACTCTTGCCGATTTTCAATTACAACTCCGAAAATACATTACAACTAGAGCAAAGCTCGTTGCAAAGCAACGAGTGGGTCTTCCGTTAATGTCGAAAGTAAAGCTGGAAGTTCCTGTAAGAAGCAGAGCTCTTAAACCAACAACAAGAGTAACTAAAATAAAAAAATATGAAAAAAATCGAATTATTCCTGGTACGACTTAACAAAATACGAATCATTTTACGTACGACTTAACAAAAACCTTTCCGATTTCAAGAACGACTTAACAAAAAAAATCCGAATGTGTTCAAGTACGACTTAACAATTATTTTTGGTACGGGTTAATTTTACTTTGAACATTACGCTATTTTTTAAACCAAGGACGCGGAATCAAAATTTCCGGAAAAATCAATTTTTAAACCCCGATATCTCTGTAATGCATCGTCCGATTTTAAAACGGTTTTCAGTGTTAGATTCAGCTTAATAAGCTCTACAAAACACATATCTCGCTACATCTCGCTAATATAAACATATTTTGTTCTACAAATGTTCACGAATGGTTAACCGTTATCGAGATATCTAAACAACTGTACTTTCGGGGCTGACCCTTTAACTCTTTACCGGGGCCACATACAACAAAATTTATGGTATCATATTGTTCAGAACATTATTTTGAACAACTTTTGTTCTACATTGCTTTTAAAAATCTTTCTCCTTTTTTCAGATATTAATGATCAAAGTTTTGAATTCTGGCCCCTTGAAACCCCTAATTACGTAATATATGACTTAGGTATGAAACTGTATCGATAAACAGCTGTACAATGAACATTTTTGCTTCTATAATTAATAACAAATTATTGTTCAGTAAAGAGTTCTTGTAAGAAGATTTAAGACCCCTCTTGACCCCTAATTGGAGGGGCCAGCCCTTTTTTTTTTATATAAGATGAAAGGTCTTGCAAATATAAACATATTTTGTTCAACAAGTGTTCACGAAATGTTAACCGTTCTTAGGATATCTTTACAAATGTGTTTTAGGGGCCGGCCCTTTATCTCCTAAATGGGGTCATGAACAAAAAATTCTAAGGTGGCATATTGTACAGAACATTATTTTAAGCAACTTTTGTTCAACAATGCTTTTCAAAATATTTTTCCTTTTTCATATGTTAATGATCGAAATTTTGAATTTCTGGCCCTTAAAACCCCTAATTACGTAACATATGACTTAAGTATGGCACTGTATAGATAAACAGCCCAACAATGAACATTTTTGCTTCTATAATTAATAACAAATTATTATTCAGTAAAGAGTTATTGTAAGAAGACTTTACAGCCCTCTTGGCCCCTAATTTGAGGGGCCAGCCCCTTTTTCTTGAAATCAAACGAAAGCCCGTGTAATTTGAAACAACTTTTGCATTACATGTTTTAACAAAATATTTATACATCAAAAGATATCACAGAAAATGTGCAAAAACTTCGTGAAAAAATTTGGTGCCAATTTTCAGGTTCAGGCGAGCTTTAAGGCCTTTTGCAATTTTCATCATTGGAAGCATGGGGGTACATCTACTTACATTCATCTACAATTCCTGAAAATTTCAAGCTTCTATCTTGATTAGTTTCAGAGAAGATGCGTGGACAAAATGACCCTTAAAAATTTACAAAATCGGCAATATCTGAAACCGGAAGTGACGTCATCATTTAGATATTTTATAATATGTAGCGCCGATCATGTTCTATCCGTCCTGAAAATTTTATGCGAATCGGTTGGATAGTTTTTGAGAAATAGCGCTCCAAAAAAGTCAGAAAAAGAAAAAAAAGAATAATAAAGAAAAAGAAACCGTAGAATAACAAGAGGGTCTTCCGTTGGAAACGGAAGACCCTAATTACCATGAAAATAGATTATCATGTGTTTGCCTGAACAACAATTATGTAAATGATTTTGCAGAACGACTTTCAAGAAGATGGTTAAAAAGGCTGATCTATTTTGAGTTATGTAAGAGTCTATAGATTTCAAGTTCATTTTTTTTTCTCTCATAACATATATAATGTTACTTAAGGTGCAGAATTATAAAAATACAAAAATAGTGGAAAGAAGGATGGGTTTAGATGCGTTATCTACATCTACAAATTAAATTACATCATTCTCCATAAATAACCATGGTAAGGCGATAATCTATTGAAACTCTTTCAAAACAATCACAATATAAGGTTATAACTGGTAATTCCCTTAGTTTTCTTGTTTCTTCTTGTTCACTGGTTTATTACACAACACACATGATATGCTACAATACTGTATTTTACGTACTTAAAATGCGAGTGAAAGAATTTCTTTTAAACAATAAAATCCTTTCTTTGGTGATTCATTCGGGATATGAAGGTTACCGTAGCGACTTTGCAGAAAAACATATAACTTTTGTGTAATATTTTCTGCAATGATCGCTACATGTACCTACCCGCATAAAAAAAAGCATTTTATTGTTTATAATAATATCTTTCTTTTAGTTGATTGATGAATTGATGATGAAAAGTAAGAAGAATTCATAAAATTACTGTTAATATACATAAGTACGTTAAAGGAGCTAAAAGAAACAGCAAAAAATCGTCTCCTGTGAGACTTTGAGTATGACATCATCACGATTATTTCGTGCCGTACGTTTTTTTTCTTAGGTCGCTGTAGGTTTCGACCAATCAAAAAACGGGGCGTGTAGATTTAAGTGTGGCTCTTTTTATAGTGCTATGAGTAAACCGTAAAGTTCCGGAAGAAATAGATGGAATAATACTTGGTAGATGTAAACATAAAAGATTATCCAAAATCGGCTATAAGACAAATTGGACTATTATTTTGAGCATTTCCTGTTTATTGCACACTAGTGATATCTGATTATGTAATTAAACAAGTTTAGCTTTTTAAAAAAAGCTTACCGTCTTAAGAGCGAACCCGAAACAGCAGTAATTTTTCTTTTTTTTTTATAAATGTCACCTTCCTCATGGCGTGTGGAACATTTTTATGTCATTATGTACCTTTTAAGCCAGCGTGCACAGGGGCTCGTCACGAAGTTTTTTCAACATTTTATATCTACCACCTCTATACAATTAAATACACAAGGGAGGAATCAAAACTGTAAAAAAAAAATCGCTACCTCCCGATTTCGGTCGCCTCGTATTAATCCTTCTCGGACGTTAAACCCTGCACTCTAGGTATCATTAGATCGGGAGAGGACCATAGTTTTTAGGAATACCTGCAAAATTTAAACATCGGCAACAATTTTAGAAGTTTTCACGCATTTTCTTCCAGTTTACTCTCCGGTGACACTTTCTTCGATCAGATGTCGCGCACCAAATTTATTCATGCGTTCTCATTGGTTAATTTTGTTGATCAAGATAAATCGTACGTTGACTCGTATTTTAGAGGGATATTCAAATGATGAGTGAAGAAGTTCTTATTACGTGGTGAGTATATGTATTAATTTTCATATTTATGTAGAAATATTTTAACCATACCTCGGACATTCGGTAGGTCGTGACTATGTATTTCTTGCATCAAAGCAAGTTTGAATATCGTTTGAAAATCCCTCTAAAATACAAGTCCGCGTACGAGTTATCTTGAGCAACATTTAATTGACCAATGAGAGCGCGACATCTAATCGAAGAAAGTGTCACCGGAGAGTAAACTGGAAGAAAATGCGTGAAAACTTCTAAAATTGTTGCCGATGTTTAAATTTTGCAGGTATTCCTAAAAACTATGGTTCTTTCCCGATCTAATGATACCTAGAGTGCAAGGTTTAACGTCCGAGAAGGATTAATACGAGGCGACCGAAATCGGGAGGTAGCGATTTTTTCGAGTTTTGATTCCTCCCTTGTGTATTTTATTGTATTGAGGTGGTAGATATAAAAGGTTGAAAAAACTTCGTGACGAGCCCCTGTGCAGCGTGTCTAAAATTGAGAAATGCGTACCCGAGCTTCTTAGTTGATATCGACTATAGTAGGGTAAAAGAGGTCTTAAGAAGGGTCGTAGACTCGTATTATTTTGATAAAATCAAAGTTATATCGCTGCATTCAGCATTTTGTTAAACAAATATTACATGAAGTTTTACATATATAAGGTGCAAACAGCTTTACCGATATTAACCATACTGCATCATTTCTTTTTTTTTTTTCATTTTTGTATCTAAATAAAAATAATAAAAGAAAAGCAAACAGTTTCAATATATTATAGAATATTGCTTTCATCTAGTTGGACCTGAAAATCAAAGTCTGAATTTCATTCATTATAATAGCATTTTATATTGCTTTTTTTCGTTTTCTCACTTTTTAAGATTTGAAATCTACGAAATTTGTTAAGTTGTACGTGAAAATGATCATCAGAAAATTACCTCCCTTGTGCCGAACACTATATCAACCAATGAAATAAATGTAAATTTTCACATCAAGTATTTTCTACCAATCACAAAGGAGAGGAAGTGCACAACCCGGAGACTGTAAATTATTTCAACTCTTTATACCATCTTCCTTGGAAGACGGTAAAAATGTGTCAATAATTATGTTCTAGTACCTGTGAAATATAACCAGAATCCGGCTTACTAAAAACAACAGAACAAAAACGTTGGTTTACTTTAATGATTGCTCATTTATGATTCATAAATCCACACCTTATAGTTTAAAGCTGACATGAATTCATAAAAGCATTTGGTCGCCATATTAGTTTCGATCGCTCCTCTACTGCCACTGGGGTACATGTATATATACCGGTTGAAAAAGTTACGGTCGGTTGCTTTCCGTTCGATGCATTCAGGTTGCACGGGCTTCTAAATGCATGAACTACACATTGTAGTAAAATTTTGAAAGATATTTATTCTTCGAAAGGATTTCCGAGGTATCCGTATTATTTTGCACAGACAGTGTTGCATTATTTCGCATGCACATCGAACACGTGTGTCGTTCATACAGAGAGCGTAGCGTTTGCATCTTCTTGAAAACCCTGGCGGGACTACATGTACATCCAACACAGTAGCTAAATGATAGTAAATCGAAGAAAGTAACAACGTAACATCGATTCCATCCGGTCCTACAAAAACGCCCCGTTTCTTAAATCCATGCGATAATTGACATTGCTCGATCTGCCACAGTGTGTGGCTTGCGCATGTGCGATGTTATAATATACACAGGAAAACGGTCTACAATTATCAACGAATTTTTTAAGAATCTGTGCCTAGCTGCATTTATGTCTGTCTTATTTCGCCGTTTATTGGATATATCTTGCCAGTGCAGTGGTTGTCATATTTTAAATTTTCTTCAAAACGCGTTTCTCCATGTCTTTTCGTCCAAGGTAACGTGTTCGGGTGTACGAAATTCCTGAATGCGGTGAAACATGAATAGTGCTTTTGGTCTTATATAGGGGGTGTGTAGCGATGAGCAGAACACTAGAAATCGACAACTTATATGGCGGTAGTTGGGGATAAAAAGGGAAATAATGCGTATTAATGAATTCATGTCAGCGTTAATCAGCCTAAAAACCTTATAAAACTAGTAGTTTTTATATTTTTACTCTTTTAACAGACTGGCTACATGTGACAAGACTGTTTGCAACGCTTTCTCTGATCGGGTTTGTGGTGACCACTGTTGGTGTGTTTGTCTGTCTGTTTGTGACACAGCTATCACAGAGGCGGATATTACACATTTTGACGTGTGTGGTGGCGACTTCAACAGGTAAACTCAACAAGAAGGTGCCTAACCGAAAAATGTATAATAATCTAACAAATATATATATATCAACATAAGATTTTAGAATATGTTCTCTGCACTGCATATCTAGCAGACTGTCAATGATAAATGGAAGACTTGAAACATGTTGATAGAAACAGGTGATGCAAACCAATTCTTATCAAAGTGTTTGCAGATTAGTCTGTGTTGTTTAAGGTTTTATTTTAGTTTGATAAACAAAGCTCCGAATAACAATTAAGAACACAACAGACATATTTCAGATTTGTAAAAAAAAACTTTCAATAACAATCTACTGACTTTCAAAATATTTCTGTTTATAGTAAGAAAATGCATTGTAATCACTAAAACCCTGTGACTAAAATCATTACTTTATTATGATTAAAGTACAGGAAATTGTCGTACTATTAAAAGAATTATTTTAAACGTCAAGTGCCTGCACTTTCAATGTTTTAGGTGAATAACTCTCTACATTCGAGGACAAGAAATAAATACCATCGGTTGCTCTTGAATTAGTCTAGTTAAAGCTTAAAAATAATGTTAGTTTAGCTAAATAAAAGAACTTTTCTTTTTGAATCAAAACTGCCAACAATTGTTTTGAGTCGACGTCTTCCGTAGAGTTTTCATTTCGAACTACATGTACATGTATACACTTTTATCGATTTTAACAATCTTATGAATTTTCATAAAATGTTGATAATTTATTCAAACAAATAGATGACACTGTATTCTAGATTTAACTAGTCACTGTAACAGGGTAAAAAACCCGAAACAAAACAAAATGTTTTCAGACACCTCTGAAATTAAGATGTAAGAGGTTTGTCCATCAATCTAACAAATCTTTCAAAAGAACTCAAGGTTATCTTTCCTACGTGCAACTGAGCATACTGTACATACGTTAATTGTACACGTTAGAATAGCCATAACGTGTACACCATTTTATGTACACAATTTTCTTAGATTAAATTTCAACAAGACTATGGTTGTAATATTTTCAAATGTTTGTGGTTGTTATACCGACATTTGTCTGTGGTTGTTATATTAAAAGCTGTTTGTGACTGTTATATTTTCAGCTATTTGGGGTTATTGTGTTTACAGCTGTTTTATGGTTGTTTTATTTACAGCTGTCTGTGTGTTGGTAGCCGTGATCATTTACGGTACTCAGTACAACAATCTGGATCAACGATTCCTGACCCAGACAGACAAGGACCCATCCTGGTCCTACGGTCTGTGCGTGGCGGCTCTAATTTTAGACATAATCACCTCCATCCTGTTGGCCATCAACACTCTGAGGAAACCCATCATCTAGATTTTGTACTTAAAATAACATTGTGCCTATCCATTATAATATTAACTAGTGGTGCATTATAAATCCCGATGTACTTTCTGTTATAATAGTAATGATACATCATCTAGCGGTGAACTTCAAATCTTGCTGTACGTTTCTGTTATAATTAGGTCACCTATGTCACTCGGGTTATTTATTTCGATATGCTTTCGTCCGTCGTCGTGCGTTAACATTAGAACATTTTCAGCTTCTTATCTGAAACTACTAGACTAAATTTGATGTCTAGCATCTATAGGGGAAGGGGGATAAGAATTGTGAAATTCATGACCCCTATCCCCCAGGGGCGATACAGTTTTGATAAAACTGTAAAAATTAGTGCACATGCAATTGTTAAAATTCTTCTTCTATATTAGTGGCACTCACCAGAAAAAATAAATGTATGTTTCTAATGAGCAGGGATGTCTCTATCAATATTGTCCCTAGGTCATGGGTTCAGGCCCAAGGGCCATGCCAATATGACAATATATAGTGAAAATGTATTAAACTAAATGAATGACCCTAATCCCTATGAAAATGTATTTAATCTCATAGAATGCATAGAACCTATGTTGTAAAATCCACGGCCTCTCTGTCAGGGGTTTCGGGCACTGGGGTGAGGTTTATATGGCTATATACATGTACTTAAAATATATTAAATCTTAGAATACCGGTATTCTTCTCTTCTCCCACATATAGTTTAGAGAAACTAAAGGTATGACCTATAGAGGTCTATACCAAAATTGTGAAATTCATGGCCCCTGGGTCAAGGGTTCATTCCCTTAGGATGGGGCAAATACGGCCATGTAGAAAAATGTATTGAATTTTAGAAAATCCTCTCTACTTTTACAGTACATGTAGTGGAAAAAAGATAGAATGCCATGAGGCTTTCTACCTAAATTGTGAAATACATGTACATGGCCCCTGGATCAGGGGCTTCAGACCCTAAGGCGGGGTAAATATTGCCATGTAAAAAAAATGTATAAAACGTGATATTTTCCTCTGCACGTTTACAGTCGAGAGAGATGAACTAAATGCATTTGTTATTATATCCTTTTCTTATATTGTGAAATTCACTGCTCATGGAGGAAGGGGTTGAGCATTTCTGTTGGGGAGAGAGGAAAATCTGGCCATAAAGTGAACATGTATGTTTTCGGTCACTTGAGTCACTCTATTGTCGTTGGTCGTGCTTTGCAATTGTTTGTTAACAATTCTACATTGGGCTATGGTACTCAGGTGACCGTCAATGCCTATAGACCTTTTCTATATCATCTAGTGGTGTACTTCAAATATCACTACTTCGAATTTCTTTGATGATTTTTTTAATCCTATTTAACTTATAAAATCATTTTACTTTTCCTTTATATTTTTTTGGTCTTCCATTAATTTCTATCTACCATATGTATGTAATTAAAAAGAATAAAAATCTCTATCTATCTATCTATCTATCTATCGATCGATCGATCGATCTATCGATCGATCGAATCTGCTTTCCCATTACGTGCGTCCTTTACAAATACTTAAGAGTAGGATTCGTGTAAATTTAGATATCTAAAATCAAAAATATTTAATATGTACATCTACAAATGGCCGTAACTAGGCTTTTTTCGAAATGCCAAATTTTACCCCTTTATATTTAAAAAATCCGCCATAAGAAGAAAGGACACAATTCCTATAACTAGTATTTCTAGTATACAAGTATAGAATGATCAATGGGCCTGCTGAATAATATTTTCATGAATATCTTAATTGATGTAAGAAAACCCAACACTCATTCACTTAATCATCATGATTATTTAATAACGATAACTTCATTTTAAAACAACTGCTTTCATATATATATAAATTATATACTAGTATACTAGTTAACTTCAATCCAAAATGTTATACGGTAAAATAAAAGGAAAAAATATCTTATTTAAACTGCAAATAGTTCTAATTAAATGTGCAACTTTTATTTATAGAAAATTTGTTTCTTTCTTATTATATTTATGCTATGCATGTGGTTTTTATACAAATATACAAATATTTTATTTTCACAAACACAATAACAATAGTTGGCAAAGGCCCAATGGATATACAGAAACATCATTGTATGTTTATAATAACTGCATGTACAGTGTGTGTGTGTGTGTGTGTATATATATATATATATATATATATATATATATATATATATATATATATATATATATATATATATATATATATATAAGAAAAATCCAAAATGAGTAAAGTTAATCCACACAAGTAATAAATAATAAAAAACTAGATACGATCTCGTTACGAGTAACGAGTAGGTCTTCCGTCCGATTTTGAAACTATAGGATGAAATACATGTATTAAAATCCCTGAACAAACCCCCCCCCCCCCCCCTCAATTTTCAGATAAATTTATGATTCCCAATATCTTCAACCATTCTCAAGAAAGAATCTTTTTCGTGACATGTGGCACAATAAAGGTTTAAGCTTTTAGTCCCCTAAAATCTTTTTTTTTGGACATAAATGAACTGCTGGTTTTTTTTCCAAACAGTTATTTTAAAGCTGCTTGGTCCGATTTTTTTTGGTATCAATTACAGTAACAATTTGTTTTCTATACAAACCATTTATCTTAGAAAGTTATGGACTTTCTTCTATTTACACCAGCAGAATCAGTCTCCTTTCAAAGTTAGAAATATTCAAAGTAAATAAAAAATAATTTCTTTTTGGGCAAACGAAAAAACAAACTAAAATGCATCACGGGAATGTTTAGAAAATGAAACCGTTTGGTTTCGTCCCCTGAAAAATTAGGGTTACTAGTATTCAACCCGCATGCTATGCATCGATTGTAAAGAAAGCAAACTTCAAAAATATTAGCGAACAAAACTTACACTTTTTTATTTGTAATTTGTCTGATCATTTCGACCTTTATTTAAAGTGATGTCAATGTCGTAATACAACCATACCCGTCTCGTCGTCAGGGGTGAACTTTAACATGAGGCGAAATAACGCGATACACTTTTATGTCGTTTGTTTTTTTAGCAAATTTTGTAAGAATTTTTCTTCTTTGAAATTTGGCTTAATTGACTCGGAAAACTACTGCAATGTCTATTATTATACATATACTTATCATAACCATCGTTTAAAAGCGTGCTTAAAATTTGATATAAAATCGGACCAAACAGCTTTAAAATTAAGATCATCCTCTTTGCATTTATAGTGTTTACCTAAAATTCGATCGTTTTAAGTTATTTGGAAATTGTAATTCCAAAAATAGTGCCCCTGGCGTAGAGCAACTAAATAGTGCACATCTTCAAACTATAGTCTACAGTACACGTGCTTAGAATTTCAAAGTCATTTCTGATAGTTTCTGAGATGTGCTCTGTGCAAAATTGGTCGTAAAAATTATAAAATGAACGATAATTAGGTACCGGTAATGACGTCTTTTAAATTTAAAAAGAATTAATAAAATTAAGATCAATCGCAGCTTCTCGAGCGTTTCCGGCAGAGCTCGGATAAACACCTCAAGTGTATTGATATTACCGAATGTTAGAATTTTATTCAAAATGGGGTCGCTTCCCTTTGAAATATGTATCAGCTAGACAGCATTGCACCATATGTCTTTTCCTTAGTATATTTCAGGATAATTACATCACAGACTTTAATGAAATCTAACTTACATATCTCAACAGATTTTAAATTTGTTGTATTTATATCAAGTTTAATAAAAAAAAAAGGGGGGTTGTCATGACCGCCTTTGTGTTGCATTTGATGCGTTTTTCAGAGGTCTGCGGGAAATATCCAAGGGGCTGCGATTTAATTAAGATAAAATCACGACCAATAGTATATACTGTCTATATGACTGTATATAGAGAAATAGTCAATGGCTCATATATATTTGTTTTAATCCCAACTGATGACTCTCTTGTAATAATGATAATCCAACACCAATTATTACTTACATTGTATCGTAATAGGCAATATGTTACAACTTGTTGCGATGACCCCCTCCCACTGGAAACACTAAAGCATTCTTAATCGAGTTTATGGGCAAAAAACACCGATAAATACCAGTCAATCAATGATCGGACAAACTTTTTAAAAACATTTCTTAAATAAATATTGACCAGTAAATATTTTTCGGACGATTCAATGGAACAGTTATTGACTATTTCTCTATATACAGTCATATAGTCAGTATATACTGGAATGTTTACTGGAGGAACTAAATCACCAAAGCGGGGTGTGACCCGATTTTCGTTCATTTGGGCGATTTCATTAATCTTGAAAATGGGTCATAACTCACGTGTCTTACAAAATGTACATTACTACATTTAAGAATTACTAATCAAGTGTGTTTGATAATTCGATAGATCGATCTCTTCCAAAACATCCGATCCAAAGTATTATATACATGTACATGTATGTAGCTGTTACAAAGCAAATGTCAAAAAATTCATCTGACCCCCTCCCCATAGATCTCTGCCAGTGTGTGAGTTCATTCAATCAATTGGATCAAGATCTCAGCTGTTGCGTGACTTCGCGCCATAATGTCTCATTCATAGTTTTTGCGCGCCGATTAGTGGACAAGTCCGTTGGGATCATGCGAGTACTGCAGAGCACACATCACCGGCACGTAGCATCGGGGGTTGGGGTGGGGGGGGGGGTTGCTTGCTCCTCCCCATTTTTTTTGCAGCAGGCACTTTTCGTAACTTTAATTTTGTATAATAAATTGAAATATCATGGATTTGCTCCCATCCACTTTTGTAGGAGCATGTAATAAATGAAACTGCAAATGAGGAATTGAAGTTACAGTTAGGGTTTTTTCATGAAGTTGAGAATTCATTCTTTTTTAATTCCTTGTCAAGATGATTTTGATGAAGCTGTTCCACACACATTAAAAAAAACGTGTTTGTATACCCTATCATATTTTATATTTTCGGAAATATAACAAATACAATTTTTAAAAAAATTAGTAAGTATTTAATCTCCAACTTTCACGCTTACATGCACTTATATGATATGTGTACATTCCTTAAAACATTGAATTAATAAATAATTGAAGTTCAAGTGATACCTGTATATATGTACATATCAAATACGAGAGCGTGAAGGATCTAATTTTAATTAGATTGAAATATTTTAATCTAAAACATCGCTATAATTGTTCATTTGGGTAAATAGGCGCATCGGAGAATTAGCCAATCAGCGTCATTTATCTATATTTGGATTTGTTTACAAAGAAGAACGCTATGATCTACTGCTGTAGAGCTGCGTGAGTCTGCAATTAATAAGTCCTTCTCAAAGCTATCAAATTGTGAAGTAAGAGAAACACTTATCAAGTATCGGAGTGTTGTGCAGTACAAGAATTCAGTGTAAGTAAAGTACATGCGTTTTGGATGCGAACAAGTTGTATACGGCCTGATAGGCCTACAGGGAAACTGAATCATTTGCATGCGCCATTTTGTACACAGGGGTTCATCGGATCATTTAACTATTGAGATGAATTAACATTAAAAATATTTTAATACACAATCAAAATCGGAAAGGTTGAGCACTGTGTTATGTTATTATAATTTCTTGTGTTATATTTATGTGTTAAGTGAATAGGTAAACAGAAGAGACATATATATTTAGTACATCACGTCCGCGTACTGGTTTGTAACAAAATAGGGGAGGCGCCGAAGGGGGTTGGTGTTTTAGATTGTAACAGAAATCCTCTGTCTATCAAGTAGTCTCGTTTCCGCCGTGTTTTCCGGAAACGGCGATTATGAATAGAGAATTTATTTCCTTTATTAACTGTTAAGTTTTATTTTATGATTTTGAAAATGTAATTCTGCATGTAAATATTCATTATCTTGAATGTTTTGTCAGAGAAATAGATCACAATTTGTATACGAAGTGTTTATTTGTTTGAAGGTGGCCTCTTCTCTTAGGTCGCTGGGTTTATCTGGAATTACATTTGCTTTATTTAACTTAAAAGTTTGGCCAGTATATATTGAATGAAGTCTTCAAAAACCGCTTCATGGAAATGTGTGAAATTGTTTTGCTATTTTGGATGCATTGTGCAGATGTGCATGTTATTTTGACATTGTGATTCCAGTTTATTTCTAGGAATATTGGTCTTTAGAACTTAAATTTAAATTTTGGTCATACGTTTGAAATAGTAATGAACAGTTTGTAAGCTCTCAACTTTTAAACTGATGTCTGGATTTTTGAAACTTTGTAGGTGTAATGTATAGGACACAGTGCCTATATGTACATATTTCCAGGGTTAGACACTAACTTTTTTATGCATTAGTCCAGCCGAACTAGTGCCTGTTTATTTTAACTAGTCCGCAGGCAATTTTATGTGTCCGTCAAAATAAATTAAAATGCATTACCCTATTTGCCTTATATATAGTACGGAGTTTTTAAATAGAATTTCAGTAAGGGGTGCATAATATACACTATAATGTTTTTCTTAAAAGTGTTGCACTTCTTTAGTTGTATTGTGCTATGCAGTACATAACAATGAGCTGCGTATTTACTATATCCGCGTACTTGGTGTATGCCGCCATTACAGATGTTTTAAATAGATTTATGCAAATTAGATCCAGGCTATGCTTTTAATTATCTATGTTCTTTAAAATCTGTTTAAAATAATAAGCAATTTATCACAAATTATTTAAAGTAAAACAATTCATTTATATTAAACAACTCACAGGAGATTTGTTTCACCTTAATTTTTTTAAAACACATAAGCGTCCCTATCGAAGCTGTTGTTATGAACACGTGCACTTGTCATCTATTTTCTCTGACATCCCCTTACGGAAAAGAAATAATCAAGTCACCCACAATATCCTGCATACCTCTGTTGTTTTTGCTCGGTAACTCTGTAATCACTGCAATGTATCATATATATGCTAGATAATAAAAATATAGTCAGGGTTTTCCATTAAAATGTCGACAATCACACATCGTTAATTTACACATTTTTTAATCAAAACTTTTTATTAGTCCGACTGGACTGACTAGACAGAAATTTTGTTAGTCCGTATGAAAATCTATTAGTCTGTGACTAACGGACTAAGGTTAGTGTCGAACCCTGATTTCAGGATATATTCCTTATTGCATTATTTTTTATGACCCCCTTGGAAGAAGGGAGGGTATATTGCTTTGCTGTTGTCTGTCGGTCGGTCCACCAACAGTTTCCCTTCATTTTCTTTGCAGAGGATGAACATATTGATTCAGAAATGAAATTTGGTATACAGGTTTATCATGATAATATCTAGGTCAAGTTGATATTGGGTACGATTGAGCAATTTTCGACAGAGTTATGGCCCTTGGACGTAGGAAAATTCCAGTTATTTGCAGTTTCCACTCATTTTCTTCGCAGAGGATGAACATATTGGAATGAAATTTGGTATACATGTTTATCATGATAATATCTAGGTCAAGTTCGATCAAGGAATTTTCGACAGAGTTATGGTTCTTGGACAATCATAGGAAAATTCCAGTTATTTGCAGTTTACGTTCATTTTCTTTGTGGATGTTTCCAAGATAGGAGGGCATAAGTGTTTCACAAACATCTCTTGTTTTAGGAAATTTGTGCCTTTTGAATTTATAATTAATTTTTGTTGTTGAAAGGGGAAGGTACAAAGGAGTAGGCGTGTAAATTTGCAGAAAGTTTTGTGCTGCTGATATTTATGGTATATGCCTTATAGGGATATACATTAACTTTTCAATCCTCTTGCTCTTTTTGCAAATTAACTCAGATGCACAAGAATACCTAAGAATTTAAGATTATAATTAGCAACCTCAGACTTGCACAAGGGTAACTTTTACTTCAATTCATAAATGATACATTTTTTCCTGGTATTTTTAACTCGGGTAATTCAATTATTTGTCCCATTTGAAATTAGCCTTGTGGGGGTATTAGTCTCATTAGGACAGTTCTAGTTAAAAACTATTTGGCCAGAAAAGCTTCAGCTTAAGCTTGAGGCATCCTCAGGTAGTGTATATTCAAGTTTGCTAAATCATATTCCTTGGGGGTAGGGCTTGGCCGCAATGGCATTGAATTTTTACATAGGAATATATAGAGAAAACCTTTAAAAATATTTTGGGAAAGTTTTCTGTCCAAAAATCAGTAACTTGTGTGAAAGCTAGGTTGCGCAGATTAAAGTTTGATAAAACCATGATTCCCAAGAAAAAAATAGGGCCACAAAATTGGGGGGGGGGTATTTAGAAATAGAGAGAAATCTTCTAACAGGTACACCAACAAAAGGGGCTTGGTATTTACCCCCCAAAAATATGTGGATAAAAATTGGCAGATTTTTAAATTTATTTTGGCAAGATCTACTGTACTTAGTTGTCAAGATATTTTGATTTTGATAAGTGCTGAAACGAATGTTTGAATATTCGCGAATGAATGGTAAATTTCTAATATTTGAATGTATATTTAGCATTCGAATATTCGATCACATGTTTAACACCCATATTAAGCACTGTAAACTACGCAGCATCGTGCTATTTTGTTGCGATGGAAAAGAGAAGCTGGTAACATTTTACTCTGAACGAAAGTAAAGACAAAGCCATATATGACTGCCATGCTTGTTTACATTAAAAGTAATTGCAGGGTTTACATCGAGCAGAGACAAACATTCTGGATTTTTCAATTCATATCAGACAATGAAGAAATAATTTGCTAAAATGTTTGAACGAGTGTGAGTAAGAAGAGTTAATATCGAAAAGAACATCGAAAGTTTTTTTAAAAAAGTTGTTTTGATATAATTTGTTTGTTTTTTTAATAAACAGAATATTTCTGGAATTATGAGCGTTATTGGTTTTCTTTTTGATACCATATCAAACATGGCAGAAATATTTGGAATGATTTACGAATGGTTTCTATGACTATAATTTATTCAAAATGAAATACAAATTAAAGCACAATGCTTCTTTTTCTATTGTTATCCAGTATTCATTACCATAACCAGAACATGCTAGATAAGACGTAGGTAAAAATGTGACAACTCGTACAAAGATTTTGTTTTTAAAATTACAATTGGGAATTTTCGGTCTGAAATCGGGAAAATATTTGGAAATTTTTGATTGGGACTGGGGCCGAATTTCGGCCCCAAATCAGGCCCAAAAAACACTGTAGTAAAAGGTTAAAAATATGTTTCCATGTAAGAAAAGTTCTATATTTTTTGCTTACAAAATTTTATCAGCAAGGGGTATGTTCATATTAACAATATATTCAATTTGGTCTTACTGCAATGCTCAATTGAATATGTGTTATGGCTATGAAATCATCCTGATACAGAAGTGGTTAAATGTTGGCACAAATAAATGATCAAAGAGAGAAAATAAAGGTGAACAATACTCAAAATTAGGCACATGATTGCACATGTGAACCTTATCATGGTTTACCAGTAGTACTTCTTACATTGTCTTAAATTTTGTACTTTTGTTTCTTGTTTAATCTGCATATTTTGTTTGTATATTATTACTTATTAGGTTTGTTATTGAATGACTACAGAAATATATCGAGTTGATCAATTCCTAGACAGAGGGCAAAGCCGAGCGTCTAAGAGATTTTTTAACTTTATATTTGAATAGTCAGTTAGTAAAAATCCTAACAAGTGTTTCGGTTTCCAAATGACTATAGAGAGAGACATTTTTATTTATAAGAAGCAATGTTCTTAAAAAATGCATATAAAAGTGGACTTACATTTTGTCCCATTTAACAGAGTCAATTAAACTAAATTTTATTCTTGCTTTTCAAAATGTTTGTGAAAATCTTTGTTTGACCCCTTGTTTTCTTGCAATGTTTTGTTATGCCCCCTTCAAAATATGGCAGGCATATTGCTTTGCTGCTGTCTGTCGGTTGGATGGTCCACCAACAGTTTCCATTTTTTTTTCTTTGCAGAGGATACACATACTGAAATTTGGTATTGAGTTTGATTTTTGCTACCATTGAGCAATTTTTGAGAGTTATGCCCCTTGGACAAAAGAAAATTACAATTATTTCCAGTTTCCATAGGTCAATTTAGGTCAAGTTTAATTTTGGGTACAATCATGCATTTTTGTCTGATTAATATGCCTCGTACTTTGAAAAACTTTAATTATTTTCAGTTTCTGTTCATATTCTTTGCAGGGGTTTCAATTATTTGAAGTTAAGGTTTATTTTCTCTGCAGATTTTTCCAAGGGATGGGGCATAAGTGTTTTACAAACATCTCTTGTTTCTTATTAACTCACTTGAGCCAAAGGCGCAAGTGAGCTCTTTGATCAAGATTTGCTGCAGTGCACAGAGCACTGACTACAGATTAGCCTCAGGTTATTTATGGCTGCAGACAATCAATTATTATGTAACACTGAAGGGTGCTGTCACTGAATAGTCATAAGTGTCTTACTGGAGGTCAACCATCTTCACTTTCAAGGTGCAAGATCCTTATTTAAGAATGGGGCTAATTAATTGAACTTTTGAACTATCTAAGGCCACATAAATTTATTATTTAGATTCTCATCCGGATTTGCAAAAAATATTGGGCGGGTATGTGATTTTATTTGTTTCTTTTTAAAAACATCTTGTTCACCATTCATAAGGTAAAAGGTATAAAACAGCTCTCTCTTTTTACGGCGTCAAATGAAGCTAGAAAACCATCTTGGGATTGTACGTCGGGAAGTTGCATTTTATGGAGCCAAACGATGATGCTATGAATTACAATAAATGAGTGGAAATGAATGCAAAGTTTTTTATGTGTTTGTAGAATATAAGATGACATACTACTATTTAGAGTACAACTGTATGACAATATAACAACTTCCTGCACCGAGTGATAAGTATATCTACAATTAAAAGTAATTTTAAATGTGAATGTAAACAACGGGAATGGGTGCTTTCTTATATCAACCCCTGATCTTTTCGGTCTGTGTCATATGGACCCATGTTTTTTTTTTTAAATTCAATTGATAATAAGGGACAGAGTTGTTATCAGCAATAATCAATATTTAACGAATGAATTTAATTTCTACCTATGTTATACGATATAACATAGGTAGAAATTACCATATTAATTCTATTTGAATAGAGAAAAAAATATCAACAATTTTTTAAACTCTCAAGATATTTCTAACTTAAGAAGAGGTTTATAAAAAGCGTAAACTGTTCCAAGTTATTATATACTCGTATAACATAGGTAGAAATTAAATTTATTCCTTATGATTTAATTTTCTACTATTTAAATTAGATAATAAGGCCCAATAATTAGTTAAAAAATGTTAATTAAAATGTACAAAATTTAAACGTAACGTCAAGCGGATTAATACATTTCGCTCGCGCGTCTTATTGTGACGTAGGCAAGTTATGTTATACGATATATGTGAATTTGTTTAGCCAATCAAATGAGGCGTTACAATCAGAATTAAATTATTTAATTATATGATAAAAACATAAGTTTTATTAATTTGAAAGTAGTTAACTATTGTATTTGACAATGTCTTTATATTTGTTTTTAAAGAGTAAATATAATTAATACCAATTCGCGGATTTTTAAATCTAGCTATTATTTTCTAAGAGTTAAAAACTATAAGAAAGAAGGATAGAAATTCCGTGATCGCGATTTTATATTCTCGCAATTGGTCCAAAATCGTGGGATTGCGAAATGAAGTACTCGCGTAATATAAGAAATTTACAGTCTTAAAATGGTGAAAATGGCGGGCAAGCGGGCAGCTGCCAAAAGGGTACCCTCATTGTACAAATAACTCCTCCTACAGTTTTCAAGATAGGAAGTTGTTCTTTTGGAGATCAATTGTACTTATATCAGAGGTGTGCATATTGCTAGGATTTTTTTTTCATGCTTTATTTCTATTATTACCAACCAATACACTAGTTCTATATATAAAGACAAACACCAAAAAGACAGAACACAAACTTTCACTCTCTCACTCATTCTAAATGTACAGTTACCATGGTTACTAAGGAGTTAAATGCATGTCATAATTACATGTTGATATAGATATATGTGTAATGCCCATACAAGTAAGCATATGGAGATGGTTAAAAACTATTAAACATGAATATTTGCAATAAGATTCTCATTGGTTTTTCACCTAGTAATAAAATCATCACATCTCATTTGTATTCCAAACAACTTTCTCTTTATCAAATATGCCAAATGATTTCAATGATTCACCAATATCACTAATATGCAGATCAGAACTTTTCCTTGATTTGTAAAATAAAGATTATTTTGTTAATATTATTATTATTGCTAGGATTTTGATTTCTGATAATTAATTGAAAAAAACCCAGCTTTGAATCTTTAGTTCCTTAATGTAAGTGTGATCAATAAAGGAGAACCATAAATACCACAAATAAAAAAAAATAAAATGCATTTGTTAAGTGGAGATTATTTAGACAATTTAAGTAAATAAATTATGAAGGTTTTTACTCTTCAAATTAATTTCAACGATACTCAATTGTGACCCTTCAGACCTTTGTTTTAAATTGTTAATGCTAATATATGCTGGAGAATCTAAAGATTAATTTTATGTGGCCTAAGCTTCTTTAGTTATGAACAGAATAGGAAATATCTCAGAAGTTAAAAATTTCAGTCAAAAATCTTAAAAATATTTCGCACCAAGTTAAGAAGTTATCAAATACTTTATGCTATGTAGTTGGTTGCCATAGAAATCATCAGAGTACTGCAAATGATATCAGTTTTCTTATTTCTGTGAAAGACCTTGGAACATAATTCAGTTGAGTTTAAGACAGAGACATACCAGTATTCGCCTCCCAAAAATATTTGTGCGGTTCTCAAAGTCACACCAAAGTGGGATAGATATGGGAAGTTTTTCAAAAAGAAATTATTTGTTATATGCGCATTGAATATAAACAATTATTGAAACTTATTGACATAAAACCTAGCAAAATATTTTATTTTTACATCTGACTTAATTGTCAAAATAGAAGAGTGTAAATTTGTAGTTTGTTAATTCTAAATGGTCTCTAACAGAAGAAATAATGTCTTTGTGGCTTTCACTCCTTTTTAAGGCGTCGAGCTAATGCTCGGCAACCTTCTAGCAATCGTCTGAATTGGCAATCGTCCAAAAATTCACGCTCTGCACCGCCTTTAAATGCGCATAAGAAATAAGTTCCTTAAAGTATTAAACGTATTACAAGATTTTATTCCCATTTATTCAACTGAATTGTGTACAAAAAACCCAACTTTTCCTCCCTGGTGATTGACAACTCATTGCATAAGAATAAATTTGCTTAATCAAGAAATGGCGGATGTATACAATCAGGCCATAGTGTAAAGATTCACTAACTGTTATTTTAGTTTATCGCTTACATTTTAATTGGAGACTGTGCCCGATAGAAATAACATTTTAGATGTAAATTTATTTGTTATCGGGCACGGTCTCCAAAATAAGTGTAAGCGATAAATGTATTTAGTAATTTCGTTGCAAAAAGTAAACTCGATAATGCAGTTGGTTTGGTCGAGCATTTTAGATAGCACGTGTTGTGGATTTGTTTGTAAACAACCATACCATAGGAAATCTTGTTTCAAACGGGAATTGAAATAAATAAATGTATGTTTTGTTATTATAATTAGGAACACACTGTTAATGTATTCAAATTATGAACCTGTGAAAGTTGTTCAAAGACTGTTTGAAGCAGAAAGAAAGAAATTATTTTTGAACTTTGAAATTTCTTCTATTTTTGCAACTATGATGAGTTATTGTATTAAAAAAGCACCACTACCTATTTTTCAAGAAAATATACTGATTTTTATTTTAAAGCATCATATACTTTTCTATTCTAAGTCTAATATCATTTGATATGACTATTAGTACAGAAATTCAAATTATTGGTATCATTCTATATAAAAGAAAAAAATGTCAGCTCGACACCTTTGTGGCCGTTCCGGCCTTTGATTCTTATCTAGTATGTGTATGAATCCTTAAAGGCATTTTTATTTTTGTTTTTGTTTTTTTCATTTAAAGAGTGTTTTGTATTTTTTTTTAACTCAAACTTAGAACAGTAGAAATTTAGTATCTTAACTCTCCAAAACTTTGATATCATACTACTTAGAAATCATTTAGTGATGCAAATGGAAACACGTCAATGAAAGGAATGCAAATGTACATACAAAAATTGGTCAATACATGCATATCTAAGAAGTTCAAAATATTAATATCTAAAACATACAGACCTACATAAACATCCCCCCTTCCCTTTTTGAACAAAATCTTTACCCTTGCATGAATGTAGGAAAATGATTATGAATATAAAGGAGAAATACAGTTTGTTTACTTATTCAAGTAACTGTAATTTGCTAAAAATCCTTTAAGATAAAAAATCAAAGTTCACGATTTGAGGAATCATAAAGCCATATTTTCTTGTAGATTCTATTTTCTTCCTATGCTCTAAAAGAGAAAATAAAATTTGAGAAAAGCTAAATGCATGGTTATGATGAAGCCCTCTACCTTATATTATAAAATTCATTACCTTTGGGACAGGAGTTCAGGCCTTAAGATGGGACATATATGTCCATGTAGTAAAAGTAAATCTGAAAAAATCTTTTTCTCCACTCCCATATATATTTTAAACAAGCTAAATCAGCATGGTAATGACGTCCATTTAGGTCAAAGAAAATTTCTTTGAAATTCTTGTCATTCTAATGCCTTTTCAGATGGTGATTATCTCAACAATGATTAGTTTAAAATTGTGTACAAAAATAATCATCTCATTATTTTTTGCACGTTATGAAAATGTTTATTGTTTGTGTTTTTTAGATGCCAAAGAGAAAACGTAAGGGTACAAGTGAAAGGGTCAGACGCCTTAAAAACAGGCAAAGAATGAGAGACACTAGGCAGCAGGAGCAGATCTCTTCAGACGAATCAGATCAGCCTTTTGAAAATTTTGCTACCTCATGCGGGGAAGTAGAAGGAGCTGTTTCAGCTCCCCTCGGTTGTGTTCCGGGGCAGGTTTCCATGGGGTTTCCTCTGAAGGAAGAAAAACCCCTGGCCAGGATGCAGGCCTCTCTTTGCGAGAAAATGCATCCAAATGCCCTGAGTTCTGCATCTTCTCAGGGAAGTCGTCTGTGTGCCCAAAACGGAGGCATGGCACCGTCCCCTGACTCCCCACCGTGGGTTTGTACCTCACCGAGGGTACCTGAGCCGGACACCGTGCACGTGTCTGGCTCAGCAGGACAGGCGCAGCTGGGTATGTCATCCTCCTGTAGTGGGGATGAGTCCAGCAGGATATCAATTGATGCACCCAGAAACTTGACGAGAACTAAAAAGTATACTGAAAGGAAATCATATGAAAACACTGTATATATGAAAAATGATGATGATGATGATGATATAGATGATGATGTGAAAGATGATATTGATGATCATAAAAATGGTGGTGATGATGATAATGCTGGTGGTGGTGGAAGTGAAAATATTGATGATGATGAAACCAATGACAATAGCACATTTACAACAGATAAGGTATGTTTTTCTGTTCAAGGATCATATCATCAAGCTGACATAATATTTGGTGATAATGCAGGAACACAATGTGTAGCAAACTGTCTTGCTGCAGTTGCATTTCAAAGGATTAAGGATACTAGTCAATGGGATAGAAATGACTTGAACACTGTTTTGTTTACAGGAAATGAGTTATATACTTACTTGCAACACAGTTCAACAATTGTTAGTAGATACCTTCTAGTAGATGAATTGCCTCAGTATTTTGAGTGTTTCAGTCAGACATTTGAGTTCAAAGCAAATGAATCGTTACCAAGTCTGATCAGTCTATCCAGAGTTGAACCTCAATATGATGACTTCAATGCATTTCCACTTAAAGAAGCTCTTCAGATTGCTCTTGCAGACACAGATGGATGCTTTGTTTGCTTTGGTGGAAATACATTTTTGATAGGGAAAAGAATGAAAGGGTATTTTACTTTTGACTCCCATTCTAGATCTATAGAGGGGCATTTGAGTGAAAGTGGAAAGAGTACAAGGGTACTGTACAAGACAATCCTTGATCTATTTCATCACATTATGACGTTGGCCAGGTCAATGGGGTATTCTGAAACTGTGCAATGTGAAATAACTGGAGTGCACTGCTCATTAAAACAATTTCAATGTGTTCAAATAGAGGAAAACAGACAGTCTGTTAATGTTAAGGCAAATGCAAATACTACAGAAGTACATGTAGGAGAAAGTTGCAATGCAACATTAAACACTCCTTCATCACATGATGACATTGAGTATGTTTGCAGTGAAATTTACGGTTTTGATTTTGTGCCTTTGTCAGATATGAAGAAACAGCAGTTATGTAATTCATTGGGGATTTTGTGTTCATTTGATGGAAGTTCAAAAAACGTGGCAGATAAGGTAGTAAACATAGAAAAGCCAGTTCAGGTGAGAGACATAGATCAGGATGGAAATTGTTTCTTTAAGGCCATTTCGTTTAGTTTGACGAGAACACAAGACTATCATGAAGTAATTCGCTCAGCGGTTTGTGATCATTTACTTCAGAACCAGTTGTGTTTTAAACCTTTTTTAAGACACCAAGAAGACTCCGTAGAGAAACATATTTCAAACACTCGCATGATCGAAAATGGAACATGGGCAACTGAAATTGAAATTCTGGGACTAACTCATTTGCTAAAGACTGACATATATACATATTCAGATTCTCGCTGGGTTCTTTTTTCTGGGAGATTGGTAGATCCAGATTTAGATATTGAACAACCGGGGTCAATTTATTTGCACCATAAAAATCAGAGTCATTATGACGTTGTCACAATGGTGTCGAGTAAGTCAACTAATATACCACACCAATCTTTGGCACCAAGTTTTGAGGTTGAATATAGCAAAAGGTTAAGCAATCGAGAAAGAATGAGACAGAAACGGAACATAATGTTTCAAGAACAAAGTCAAGATTTGTCAAAACAAGTCAGAGAGATCAGAAATTCAAAACGCATACTTGCTAAGAAAAAGATGCGGTATATGAATGATGATGCATTTAAGTCAAAAACAAAAGAAACAAATAAAGGGAGGTATTTGAGTAACGAAAATTACAGGACTAATTTAAAACACAGAAGTGTAAGGAAATATGCACAGGACGCTGAACATAAAATTTCCATGAAGCAGAAAAGCATTGCAAAGTACAAGACAGATGGCGTGCACAAAGAAAAAGTTAAAAGACGAAGTACAGAAAAGTACAGATCAGATGAGATTCATAGACAAAATGTTAAAAGAAGAAGTACAGAGAAGTACAAATCGGATGAGTTGCATAAAGAAAGTGTCAAAAAAAGAAGTACAAAAAAGTACAAATTAGATGAAGAACACAGAGAAAAGGTAAAAGTTTTAAGCAAAGTGAGCTACCATATGAGTTCAGAGTCTAAAAGACTAAAGAAGGAGAATGTTTCAAAGAATAAACAAAAACGGATGGAAAAGCTGAAAGGTGAAAGTGAAGTAGTGAATTTGTTTAAAACTGTTGTCAAACAAGGACCAGAGTACACATGTTGTTGTTGTCATCGTTTGATGTTCGAAAACCAAGTTCGTGGATGTACACATGAATTGTATACAGCAAATCAGGAGGCGAGAAATGTGGCAGATCAATGTCTAGATGACAAATATGTTCACAAGTGTGGTGTGTCGTGTTCAGATTATTGTCCCAGATCTTCTTTGTGGGTGTGTTTTACATGTCACAGAAAAATCATGAGTGGAAAAATCCCACAAGAGGCTGCAATTAATAAAATGTCACTTGAGGAAATTCCACCAGAGCTCAGTGATTTGAATTCCTTAGAACAACACCTCATTGCTTTACACATTCCGTTTATGAAAGTCATGGCTCTTCCACAAGGTGGCCAAAGAAATGTGCACGGACCTGTAGTGTGTGTTCCGTCAAATATAAAGAAAACAACAAGTTTGCCACTGAACGTTGATGGGAATCTTTTTTTGAGGGTTAAACTCAAACGCAAACTATCATACAAAGGCTACTTCGAATACCAATTCGTAACTCCACGACACATTAAGGCTGCTCTTGCATTTTTGAAAGAAAATAATAAATGGTACCAAGACGTTTCTTTCAACAGTAATTGGACTGATAATGACGAAAATTGTTTGTTGAATGATACTATCGAAGGGTCTGAAGACAACCAGAATATCCCAGAAATTGAGAACAGTCATAACCAGGAAGTCGCAACTGACATGTTTGCAACCTGTAGACATTGCGCAGGAAGTTCTTGATCATTACTTTGATGATGTTTATAATATTGCACCAGGTGAAGGACAAAACCCTGTAAGGATGTTACAAGAAGAAGGAAATGAAGCAAAGTCATTCCCACATTTATTCCCATCAGGTAGATTTTCATGGAATGAAGAGAGGGATCAAAGGATAACACTTTCTAGATATTTCAATAACAGACTTATGAATACTGACAATCGATTCGCAAAGGACACGAACTACATATTTTTTGCGCAGTTTATGTCAGAATTAAAACAGGTGATTGACAAAACACAAATATCAATACGAAAGTCGTTGTCCAAAACTTATGATGGAAAGTTGGTGACATCAGGAATGCTACAAGATCCAACTGTGCTATCAAAACTTCTCAGAAATGACGAAGCCTTGCGATTCATGCAACCAATAAGAGGAACACCTGCATATTGGTCAGCAACACAGAAAGATCTTTTTGCAATGCTGCGGCAGTTAGGAATCCCTACATGGTTTTGTTCTTTTTCGGCTGCTGAATTCAGATGGAATGAAATAATAGCTTGCATTTTGCATCATGAGGATGACAGTAGAAATCCATCGGATTTAGATTGGTGTGAAAAAAGTGAAATTCTTAGGAGAAATCCAGTCACTGTTGCAAGAATGTTTGAACACAGATTTCACATATTTCAAAGAGAGGTCATTTTGGCACCAGCTAATCCCATAGGAAATGTTGTAGACTATTTTGTAAGAGTTGAATTCCAACAAAGGGGTTCCCCACATATGCACTGCTTGTATTGGGTGGAAGATGCACCAAAATTGGGGGAAGATAGTGAGGAATGTGTATGTGAGTTCATCGACGAGTATGTGTCATGTTCCTTACCATCCCAAGATGATCAACAAGAACTAAGACAGACTGTGTTAAGTGTTCAACAACATAGTAAAAATCACTCTAAATCGTGTAGAAAAAAAGGAACAGAATGCAGATTTAACTTCCCAAGACCACCATCTGAAAGAACTTTTATAGCTGATCGGTGTGAGGAAAATGCAGAAAGTCTTAACACCAGTGTGCAAATGGATACGGCACAAGCAAAAGATACTTTACTTAAAGTGTGGAATAAAGTTCTTGGTGATAATAGTGAATCCCAAACAACTGAAGAGATATTCGAAGATTTATCTCTGTCACAAGAAGATTACGAAAGCGCACATAGAGCACTAGCATCAAGAACAACAACAATTTTGAAAAGAAACCCAGAGGAAATGTGGACAAATCAATACAACGAATGTCTCCTAAAATGCTGGGATGCCAACATGGACATTCAGTATGTTCTTGACCCATTTAGTTGCATTGTGTACATTATTTCTTACATCTCAAAATCAGAACGAGAGATGGGCATGTTATTGAAACAAACGAAA
The DNA here is from genome assembly GCF_025612915.1 of Magallana angulata. Taxonomy (NCBI): domain Eukaryota; kingdom Metazoa; phylum Mollusca; class Bivalvia; order Ostreida; family Ostreidae; genus Magallana; species Magallana angulata. The sequence goes on from NC_069111.1 coordinate 48,144,433, forward strand.
ATTGAGGCAACTGAAGGAAACCTTAGTGCAAAGCAAACAATTAAAAAAATAGGATCAGCTTATTTAAACCACAGAGAAGTCAGTGCCCAAGAAGCTGTGTACAGAGTATGCAATTTAAAAATGAAAGAATGCTCAAGGAAAGTGGTCTTTATTCCTGTTGGCGAAAATCCAACACGCTTAAGCAAACCTCTTTCGCAACTGAAAAGAAGATCACAGTCTATCGACTATGAAGGCGATGAAGATGAGGAAGACATTTGGATGACTAATATAATAGAAAGATATGAAAATCGCCCACAGACTGACTATTTCAATAAGATGTGCCTTGCAGAATTTTGTTCCGAGTTCAGGGTACTTGCAAAATCTCAAATTCCACAAGTTGAAAAGGAAGGAGTATATGAATTGCGAAATGGCAAAGGTTACATCCAGAAAAGAACGAGAGGTAAACCAGCTATCATAAGATACCCAAGGTTCAACGCTGAAAGTGCATCAGAAAAGTATTTTCAATCAATACTACAGCTGTTTCTGCCTTATCAAAGCCAAAGTCAACTGAAACCACCAGGTTTTGATCTGTATGAATCATTCTTTACTAATGGATTTGTCAGAGTTTGTAGCGATTTACAAGCAGTAAAGGATGTAGTCAGTGAACATCAAAATCAGTTTTCGAAAAACGAAGAAGCAATTGAAAATGCTGAAGAAATGTTTGAATTACTTGGCGAGCCTGAAGATGCATGGGCAAGTCTGTGTCCAGAAACTGAAATGGAGCGGGAAGAATGTTTAAATCAGAAATCAAAATTGGAGAAGGAAGACAATAGAATTAACGAAGAAACTAAAGAAGTTGAGAGTGAAGATCCTTCGGATTTTATATATCACATCAGGGAAGCTTCAAATTCACGACAAGAGATGCTACCTTTGCTGCAAAGCTTAAATGATAAACAGAAACATGTTTTTTATTCAGTGCGCGAATGGTGTCTGAAGAAAATATCTGAGGGGAAACCAGAACCATTCCATATCTTTATAACAGGCGGAGCTGGAACTGGGAAAAGTCATTTGATAAAAGCGATTCATTATGAAGGTTCAAGGCTTCTTGGAAAGATATTGCCCATGCCCAACGCCTTATCAATTCTTCTAACTGCGTTCACAGGAACAGCTGCCTTTAACATTGGAGGAAGTACCATTCACCATGTTTTCTCGTTGACAAAAGCACTACCCATTCCATACGAGCCATTGAAGGAACAAACTTTAAATGCTATAAGGGTCAAATTAGAGAATGTGCAAATTTTGATCATAGATGAAGTATCAATGGTCTTCAAACGTCTGTTGTATTACATACACGAACGACTCGTCCAAATTAAAAAATGCAAGCAACCATTTGGTGGGATTTCGGTCATTGCTGTTGGTGACTTCTACCAGCTTCCCCCTGTAAAGCAAAGAAAAGATGAGAGGCTGTATAAGGTAAATGAAACATACCCTGTTGACTATTGGCTAGATTTCTTCAGAATGATTGAGTTAGACGAAATAATGCGTCAAAGAGAAGATGTTGAATTTGCTGCCGTTTTGAATTCTTTGCGTGTGAGATCAATTGATGAACAAATATCGAATGAAGCTCTAACAGTACTAAAGGATTGCATCAGAGAAGGCCCAGATGACGTGTTGCACGTTTTTTCGACAAACGCAGAGGTAAACGATTTCAATCTCGAAAAACTGCAAACATGCTGTACAGATTTGATAGAGATAGAGGCAGAGGATTTCCAGAAAGACAAGACAACAGGGAGGTTGAAATTACGTGAGAAACCTTTGATCACAACCAAAACTGATGGACTGTCATCTTCACTGCTTTTAGCCGTGAATGCAAGAATAATGCTTACAAGAAATGTGAATGTCGAGGATGGCCTTGTAAATGGTGCAATGGGTTATATATCGCACTTTGAATTTGGTAAAGATCATCAGAGAAAATACATACAAGGAGTTGGAGTTATATTTGACAGTAAAGAAATCGGAAAACTGCATGGAACAAATACTCCACACGGAAATCAGATTATGATTCAGAGAATTCAGGAAGATGTCAAGGAAAAGAATACCAAAAATGTAGTTCGACACCAATTTCCCCTTAAGCTGTCTTGGGCATGCACAGCACACAAAGTGCAAGGAATGACAACAGACAAGGTAGTGGTCAATTTAGATCGAACTTTTGCTGCTGGTCAGGCATATGTAGCCATTAGTAGAGTGACTTCAAAAGATGGATTATTCATAGAAACCGCAGATGAAGATAAACTTAAGAAGAAAATTTACGCTGATCCAGATGTTAAAGCATCATTGAACATTATGCAAAGATTTGACTCAAACGAAATACGTGAAACTGGACATTTGTCGACTGATGAATGTAAAACGATCCTTCTTCTTAATGTGCAAAGCCTAAGGGCACATATACAGGACATCAAATCAGACAACAGACTCAGAAAAGCAGATTTTATATGTTTAACAGAAACGTGGCTCAGAGACCAAGAAGACTTGGCGGAATTCGTAATCCCGGGCTTCAATTTTCACAGCATTTCAAGAGGAATGTGTTACGATAATTCATCAAACACTTTCCGTAAATTAAGCCAAGCCAGAGGAGGGGGAGTAGGTGTGTTTCAAAGGAAAGAGGAAACAATCAGAGTTCTTGAACTTCCCCATAAGAATATAGAGGGTATGGCGATAGAGCTTTGCAAAGAGAAAATTATCATAATAGTGATATACCGACCAGGCAGTATCAACGTTGGCTTTTTTCTAGATACCCTTCAGAATGTTGTAAATGTTTTCAACGAACGTGGTTTTCAGTGTGTTATAGTTGGGGATTTTAACGAAGATGCTAGATCAAAAGGACCAATTACTAGTACTCTTCAGTCAAAAGGATTTGAACAAAGAGTCGACTTTCCCACAACTGAAGGGGGCACTATCCTAGATCACATTTACGCCACTGTTGGAATGTCTGTTAAGGTTGTGAAAGTTCCTGTCTACTTCAGTTATCATGATGCCATCAAGGTGTACTTTCAATTACCAACCCAGTAATCGACCAATCAAAACGAGCTTAATCATATTTAGTTTTAAAAAAAAAATTTCAGAATTATTTTTTATACTGAGTTGTTTTCTCAATTTCAATAACGTAATTATAAATTCCATAACCACTGAGAAAAATATTTTATGCATATAGTTAGATGATAAAATTTTTTCATAGAACCCACTACTTTCAATGCACATGTACCAGCTGTGCAGTCTGTTTGCATAAAAACGAAATGCATGATAGACTTGTTTGGAGCTAAATATTTTGGGAAATACCATACCTTTCGCCTTTTTGTCCAAGCTTATAAGATAGTCAACAAATAACATTTCCTCAAATAAGAGAAAAAACTGGTATATGATTTATTTTAATTCTCCATAGTGTTATATAGGGAAACAATTAGTGATGTGGTACTTTGAATGTTTATTGCATTGTTAAAATGCATTCAGACGTTTAATTTCAGTATCTTCTGAAGGGACTTCACTACACCGAGACTTATACTTGTTAAGACACTAAGTCACAAGATGGCGATTAAAATGTTTTATTAAACTGTTTGTATCAATCGATTCAGATGTGTATCGTCATAGCTCAGTGGTTAAAGTATCAGGCTTGTGAACCGAAGGTAATGAGTTTGAATTCACCTTGGCCTTTTGTTTATGTTTACTGTATGACATTTGTGAAAAATATAATTTGTCATCTAAAATAGCACATTTTTTCGCCTATTTGAGATATATAATCCATCATGACATCTATCATAATCAAGTAATTTTCTGCTGACCTGAGAAACTATTTTAAGGTCTAATGAGACACATTAAAGAAATTTTATGAAAGAGTCTTAAGATATACTTTCAAAATTATATAATGAAACAAAATGAAAAGTGATTTTTGGTGTGGAAAACATTTTTAACGTGCGATAATTAAAATTCACGTAAATGGATTCTATTAAGTCCCAGGAATATAAAATTTTAGAGAATGTAAAAGTGTATATATCAGTGAAATGCACTCATAAACAATGCTCTCAAAACTTTACATAAATTTAAGCAACAATCAAATATCTATAAAGTAAGTAGCAGACTTGGACTTAAAGTGCAAAACATTATGAAATAGAACATAAACATTCCATCGAATGAAAAACACTGTTCTTAAATAGGTACCGTCATACAGGGATGAAAACCCTTTAGTTAAATCCCTATTTACATCATAAATGAGTGTGGCGATGAGTTTTTCAAACAGATATTATTTCAATTAACAACTTAGCTTTTATGTATAAAATATCAAAAACGTTTTAAGTTTACATCAAGTTTTTTTTAAGTTGAATCGGTCGGATCATTTTTGAGAAATATCGTGTCGTATAAATTTTTTGACTGAAAATAAGTAAAATTGCACGAAATGGCAGATATATCGATACAGGAAGTGACGACAGAAAAAATATCAAAAATATTTAAAGTTCACATTAAACTACATCTTCTGTAAAAAAAAAAATAATGGTTGAAATCGGTCTAGAGGTTTTTGAAAAATTGCGTGCTGTATAAATATTTTAAATGTAAATTCGTACCCAATTTCGTGGCTAGAAGAGTTCCAAGTAATGGCGCAATTGGCTTAAACAATATAATAGTGCACAACTTCAAACTATAGAATTTCTATCTTGAAAACTTCATCTCTGATCATATATGTTTCTGAGATCAGCTCTGCACAAAATAGGCCGTGTGAATGTTCAAAAAGGCGGATAAATCAATACCGGAAGTGACGACAGAAAAAATATCCAAAATATATTAAATGTAATTTAAGCTTCATCTTCTATGAAAAAAAACCTGTTGAAATCTGTCGAATAGTTTTTGAGAAATCGCGTCTTAAAAATGTACAATATGGCCGATAAATCGGTAAAGGAAGTGACGATAGGAAAATTATAAACTAAGGTGAATTTAACAATTTTTATTGATATATATACTACATGAAATACACATTTAAAACTATTATGAGGGTGACATAAACCAAACTTGGGTGTATGTATGTGGTCAATTAAATGAACTTTTAGCACTTAAAACTTTTTTAAGAGTTGTCTGCCCTTTAGGAAAATTTTAAAAAAAACTCATTTTCTCAAAATATGTATGGTACACTATGAATTATTTTAGCATATTCGAAAACGGAGAAAGATTTTACAACTTTTTACCAAAAGAAATGTGAGAACATTACTTGTACTAAAGAAATATATTTAAAAATGCATTTTACTCATAGACTTCGATGTTAACTTTAACATATGATATATTTATTAAAATTATTTTCTTTTAAAGATTTCAAAGGTGAAACTTTATTATTTCATAAACTCCTTAAAATCACACAAAGATTTTAGAGATCAAACTTGCAATCTATTGGATATGAAATATGATAGTTATGGATGGACTACCTTAATAAGTCTACTTCAAGCCCCATCATCTGGGAAAAAGGGATTTAAATCAATCAAAAAGTTTTTGAGAAATCGCGTGCTGATTGAAAATCGCGTTCCGTATAAATATTTCGAATGTTAATTCGTCGCACATATTCGTGCTTAGGCAATTTCCAAAATTGGTGCCACTAGCCTAAAACAACAAATTAGTGCACAACTTAAAACTATAGACTACCTATCTTAAAAATTTTATAGTCATATCTCTGAAAGTTTTTTTTAGATCAGCTATGCACAGAATAGGTCATAAAAATGTACAAAATGTCCGTTTAATCGGAACCGGAAGTAAAGTCAGGAAACTCAATCAAATATGATTTAAATTAACAAATAAGCTTCATCTTTTGAGAACAAAAGGTTGAAATCAGTCGAATATTTTTTTTGAGAAATCCCGTTCTGTATAAATAATTCGAATAAAAATTCATACCCAATTTTTGTACCTGAGCGATATCAAAGAAATGGCGCCACTGGCGTAAAACAGCATTATAGTGAACAACTTTAAACTATAGACTACCTATCCTGAAAATTTCATAGTCATACCTCTGATAGTTTCTGAGATCAGCCCTGCAAAAAATAGGCCGTAAAAATGTACAATATGACATCTGAGAAAACCCCTCAAGATCCTTAATCAGGACAGACATTGGTGCTTTGATTAAATGAATCGATTAGAATTATCAATGCAAACATTTTCTCTTCTACAATGCTTAACAGAATATGTCTCCTTTTCTAGATATATTGCGTCAAAGTTTAAGTACTTCGGCCCCTAAAAATCCCTAATTACGTAATAAATGGGCGTGACATTGATTTATTCTGATATATATCAACAACTTTGCTTCTGTAATGCATTTAAAAATCTTTATCGTTTTAAAGTTATTTGCAATAGAGTTTACGAGTGTCTTGGCCCTTAATTAAAGGGACCAGCCCCTTTTTCTTGATTTCTTTGAAAATGTCTAAAGAATACTTACACTTTTTGTTCTTACACACATCTAAAATTGTTGTTCATTTTTGAGATACAAATGATTGAATATTTTAGGGGCCAGTCCTCTAGGTCCTTAATGGGGACAGACATTGGTCTTTTGATCAGTGGAATCGATTAGAATCATCAATGCAGACATTTTCTCTTCTACACTGTTTAACAAAATATGTCTCCTTCTCTAGATATATTGCGTCAAAGATTAAGTACTTTGGCCCCTAAAAATCCCTAATTACGTAATAAATGGGCGTGGCAATGATTTTTTCTGATATATATTGTTACGATCAACAACTTCGCTTTTATAATGCATATCAAAATTTTTATCATTTTAAAGTTATTCTTAGTAGAGTTTACGAGTGTCGTGGCCCCTAAAAAAAGGGGCCAGCCCCTTTTTCTTGATTTCGTTGGAAAGAACTTTTGATTTTCTACCACTTTTGTTATATATATTTTAGCAAAATATTAACTGATAAAAAGATACAGATGAAAACGTATGAAAATTTAGAATGAAAATGTGTACCTAATTTTCGGGCCTAGGCGAGCTCCAAGAAATAGCGCCACTGGCGTAAAGCAACATAATAGTGCACAACTTCAAACTATAGACTAACTATCCTCAAAATTTCATAGTTATATCTATGACACTTTCTGAGATCAGCTCTGCACAAAATAGGTCGTAAAAATGTACAAAATGGCCGATAAATCGGTACCGGAAGTGACGACAAGAAAAATCTCAAAAATGTATGAAATTTACATCAAGTTTCATCTTCTGGCAAAAAATGGTTGAAATCGGTCGAATGGTTTTCGAGAAATCGCGTGCACAAAATTTGTGGAAAAAAATAATAATAACTAGATACGATCTCGTTACGAGTAACGAGTAGGTCTTCCGTTCAATTTTTAAACGATACGATAATGATATCAATGAAATTTCCCCTTTACCACTCCCTTTCAGATATTGTGTACGATTGTCAATATCCTGCAAAATACTTTACAAAGTGTTTTGCTTTTTCAAATACAGCACATTAAAGATTTAAGATTTTAGTCCATGAAAATCCTTAATTACGTCATCAATTGGTGTGGCAATGAGATTTCAAACTGATATTGTTACGATCAACAACTTTGTTTCTATAATGCATTACAAAATCTTTATTGTATTTAAGTTATTTGTAATAGAGTTTACGAGTGTCTTGGCCCCTACTTTAAGGGGCCAGCCCCTTTTTTGATTTCTATTGAAAAGGTCTTACGAATACTAACATTTTTTGTTCTTACACCCATCTAAAATTGTTATTCATTTTTGAGATACAAATGATTGAATATTTTAGGGGCCAGCCCTTTATATCCTTAATGGGGACAGATATTAGTGTTTTGATTAAAGGAATCGATTAGAATTATCAATGCAAACATTTTCTTTTCTACAATGCTTAACAAAATATGTCTCCTTCTCTAGATATATTGCCTCAAAGTTTAAGTACTTTGGTCCCTAAAACTCCCTAATAACATAATAAATGGGCGTGGCAATGATTTTACCTGATAGATATTGTTGTGATCAACAACTTTGGTTCTATAATGCATTACAAAATCATGATCGTTTTTAAGTTATTTGTAATCGAGTTTACGAGTGTATTGGCCCCTAAAAAAGGGGCAGTCCCTTTTCCTTGATTTCGTTGAAAAAAACTTTTGATTTTCTACCACTTTTGTTCTATATTTTTTAACAAAATATCAACTTTTTCCCTAATTACGTAATAAATGGGCGTGGCAATGATTTTACCTGATAGATATTGTTACGATCAACAACTTTGCTTCTATAATGCATTAAAAAATCTTTATCGTTTTTAAGTTATTTGTAATAGAGTTTACGAATGTTTTGGCCCCTAAATAAAGGGGCCAGACCTTTTTAGTTGATTTCGTTGGAAAGAACTTTTGATTCTCTACCACTTTTGTTATATATGTCTTATCAAAATATCAACTGATAAAAAGATATAAATCGAAACGTGTGAAAATTTTGAATGAAAATTCGTACCCAATTTTCGTGCCCAGGCGATTTAGCATAAATATAATGCGCATGCCCAAGATTGTAAAATCCAAAAAACCAGATGATGTCTGGATTATCTAAAGGGATTTTCGTTGATTATTAATTAGCGAAGCTTGATTGATAAATTGGTAATCATCAAGTACCAATGATGTTTAAAATATATAAAACAAATAAAACAAAAGATTTAACGGCATTAAAGCCCAAAACTATTATTGGCCGCAGGAGCGGCCGATCTATTTGTGGTTGTGTTAGAATGTGCACATGAGGAAATGAGACGTTATTATTCCTACTTCTATAGAAATATTCTATTTGAATACAATCATAGTAAAATTCCGATTTATATTATATTTTAAAAATGTTTTTAATTGAGTTTAACTTGATTTCTAAAAAAAAAATATTTTCCTATTTTAAACAATGAATGCTCCAACATGCTCCAAAGGAGAGAAGTGTATAAGATATAAAAGCAACTCGCTATGAATTCGAGATTCCGGATAGTACTTACTATTATTGTTTTACAAAGAGTTAAGTCAATATTTAATATTGTTTCATGAAATTCCATGAATTAAATGATATGAGATGTTCAGTGCTTCTTTGTTTAAGTATGCTTTTTTATCATTATAAATACAATGAATGCACAAAGTTTTCTAAGGCACAGGGTATTGTTTTTTCTTCTCTAAGTTTTACATTCCACACTATTTAAATTGTTTCCACATAAAATTATCTTTTAGTTTTAGGGGTTTTTTTCGGTGTATGATTAACTATTGAATTTAATTAATTTCCTTGCTTGAAACTCTGAAAGATTGATATTTTTATTTTAGCAAAATGCATTAAACAAAAATATTAAAGTAGTGCTATGATGAAACTGAAATTAAACGGTGGGTGTAATGAGCCCCCTTTATGTTCTAAGGAGGCTCATTACACCCACCGTTTTATTTCAGTTTCATCATAGCACTACTTTTGATGTACATTTCAAATGGAGGTTACAATGTTATAAATATTTTTGTTCAATGCTTCATGATATTCAATATTACTTTTATTAGAAATAGTAATTTTCTCTTTCAAAAAAGTAAGGTTGTATTACTTCATTAAAACGTACTGCAACTTGCCTCTTTAAACAGTTTGCGGCCAATTTGATGCTTTGCATCAATATTTATCTTTTTTAAATTTAGTAGTATAGAAAGAATTGAATTATCATGGAGCCCCCCCCCCCCCTCCCCACTTTTTGGTGAGCAAGTAAAAATTGGAATGAAAATAAGTAAATTAAGATTGAAATTGAGGACATATATCGTTTTTTTAAAAGGATTTTTGATTTTTTTTTTTTTGGTGTTTTTTTTTTCAAGATTTTTTGGATTACTCTGCCCCCCCCCCCCCCTTTTCATAAACGATGCTACCTCTCCACAATACTTGAGTACAAGATAACTATTTTTCACTTTCGAACATCAATTTGAATACATGATCCATTATAAAATGTTGTTAGAATTATGAAAGGAATTATTTTAATATGAAACATGGGTATTTTTCGGTTTATTTGAGACGCCATTTGGGTAAATTGTCGCACCGGAGAATTAGCCAATCAGCGTTACTGATCTATAATTAGATTTGTTTACAAAGAAGGCTGAAATTCGGGGAGCTGCATATGAGCAACATTTTACCTTAACAAACGTTATCAAACTGAAAAGTAAAAGTCTTGTACATCAAGTAACAAAGAGTGTGTCTGTGTACACTTCAAGAATTCAGTGTAAGTATATAGTACATGCATTTGGGACGAAAGAAACGGTGCATCGCTTGCATGCGCCATCTTGTATTATACAAAGGCTTTATGAAGGAGATCAGTAGTAGCTAATGTTCTGAAGTCACATTAAAAATATTTTAATACACAAAACGGAATTGAAATGGTTGAGTACTGAGTTGTTTATTGTGTATGTAGATTTTGTTAAAATGAAAGAGCATAACATCAAAAACCTATATTTCGTGCATCACGACTGAGCCTTGGATTGTGACAAAATCCGAACAGGGCGCCGAAGGGGATAATTTATTACATGGTCGTATTTTCTATCCAGGCATCTCGTTTCTGCTATGTTCCCCGGGAATGACAATTCTAAATAGAGAATACTTAATTTTGACAATTTATATGTTGTTTTTTTCTAAAATTTTCAAACTCTGAACTAATTTAATTGTTTGAATTGGAATGGGGTTGGGACAAGAGATTAACAATTTGGGTTGAACCTGGTTTGAATTTTTTCTACTCGCCCTCTGATATTTCACACTGATATCACCCTGTTTTGTTTTTTCATTTTTTTTTATTATATTTTTATTGTCCTCTATCTGAAACATTAAAGTAATAATCCTATAGCTACAATTTTTTTCTTATTCTGCATGTACGTTTATCAGCTTGAATTGCTTGTCAAAAATGGATCATAATTTATACAAAGTGGTTATTTGTTCAAAGTTGGCCCCTTCATTTAGAGGAGCATTGTCACAATTTTGGTCAAACTTGATTTTTTCTAATTTTATTGCTTACAATTTTTTATCATGGGATTTGTTTGATGAATCAATATTTGAGTGTCAGTTGTACTGGCGTGCAACCAGTTCTCACCGAGTACCATTTCTCACCAGTACATTGATGTCATTTCTCGTCTATTATTTTATGTGTTGATAAAATGACGTCACAATGTACTGGCGAGAAATGGTACTCGGCAAGAGATGGATGCACGCCAGTAGAGTTAATAAGCAGGATACAGAACTCGCAATTCTTTGTTACATAAATAAGGTAACTGGTTTGTGTCATGTATTTGTTTACATTGGATTGATACATGTATGTAGCCAGTGGTCGAAATAAGCCAACCTTGGATCATTGTTAAATATTTATTAATACAGAATACACCTGAAATTTTGTTATTAAACAAATAACAAAGAATAAACACAATAAATGACAAGACAATTAGACACAGACAAACATACACATTAGAAAACGAAATGAAACAGTAATATTACAATTTAGAATGACTATAATTCATTACATTAAATCTTACCGGGACAAACAATCCTAATGCATAAGTATATTGCTATACAGCTATAGTTTTGACCCGTTCAAGGGCTAGACGTAGAGTGCCAGTCCGGTATAAGTGTGACCCTATAGTCCAGTTTTGTCATTGTCCACGTTACAGATATTAAACTCTCATACATAATCACTCACTCAGACTCTAAACACGTATACCAATCAATACCGCTAGCGCTGTAATTTAATATACAAATTATATAACTGGTTACATGTATTTTATGAACAGTTTTTTCAAGCTCAATTTTCTATCTGTTGTCTTTTAGTTTTGAACATAAATAAACAGTTCCTAGCATTTGTCTTATTCATTTTAGCTAAACTTTGAAAATTTAAAATGTACGGTAAACAAAAACATGACATGAGCCTTTTTCATGACAAAGAATTGTAATCTGTATATCTCACTGATAAGTCGTTGATTGACAATCAAATTTTGGTTGACTATTAGAAATGCGTTGCTTGTGCAGTGTAAACATTAAAACGCAAAAATGAATTTTGACTATAAAATTATGACCCTGCCCCTTAAGGTAGCTTGGTTTATCTAGGAACATAAAATTTTGACCATATTGGTTTTAATAATTAGTGCAACTCTTCTATACTCTGTCCTGAGTTTTTGATTCCACCACTTTCGGCTCGATATTTTGATAATCATAAATACCTTTGTGTGCCAACTAGGTTTATCAAGTAGATCTAATATGAAAAATGTCCAGAATATTTGTTTTGAAATGCCCCCTTTATCGCTTCAGGTTTCAATACACATCCCAAATGAAAAGTTTACTGGGAGTTTGTTTTACATCAGCCATGTATTGGCTCATATGATATCATTGTAAAATTTTGTGATGTCTTTCAAGTAAGTTTCGGACGGTGAACAGATGTAAACATTTCTCATTTTAAATCTCTGGAAAGAAAATTTCAATGAAGATATTTTGGATATTTCCCTTTTAATAATTTCAACTGTATTTCGTTCACATGTATGTGCATTCAAATTAATGATCATAAAAATTTGATGAAAGCAATAACTTGAGACAGACTATAAAATGTATAAAACAGCTGCACGCATTGTGTGAAACTTTTTTTTCCATTTAGGACACAGTGACAGTCACTGTAGATGTGCATATTACCTTGAAATTTTGATTTTATTATATAGCTTGGAATATTGGCCCCTTAGAACTTAAAATTTTGGCTATATATTGAAAATACAAATTAAGAGTTTGTAAACGCATGTCCTCTAAAACTTATGCAAGGATTTTCATGAAATTAAATAGGTATTTAGGACACTTTGTTTATATGTACATCTAGCAGGACATATTCCTGATTCCAATATTTTTTCTTGAAAATGTGTTCTTTTTGAATTTAGATTTATGCTCTTATTAAAGAATAGGTGTGCATATTTGCAGAAATTTTAAGCTGATGAATTTTAGCTCACCTGAGATAAAGGTTAAGGTTTTCTGATCAAAATTTGTTCATTGTGAGTCATCGTTGTAAAGTTTTCATATTTCGAATTTCTTTTCCCAAACAATTGGGGCAATGTCGATCAAACTCAGCACAAAGCATCCTTGGGGGATCGGCTTTCAATTTTGTGTTGAAATTAAGGGTTACTTTCCTTCCTAAGGAGGGATAATTAGGAGAAAGTGAAAATAGGATTACAGTACTGTCAACACAGATCCCATAGTTTCCTTGTACCCCTGCTGTCCAAATTTCAATGCGGTTTAAGATAGGTGTCTAAGGTAAAATTGAGCGCCCCCGTGCAGAATCTTTCAGCAAGTAAACACCATCTGTGACTTGATGATAAATTACAGGTGACCAAAAGTATGACTGAAATGTGTGTTATCTCCCTTGACTAAGAAAATATTTGACAGCTACGCTTAACTATATATCATTTTATTTAATGAAACTATATAAAATAACGTATGATATATTTTTCCAATGTTGAATTTATTGCATTTGTTCAAAATCATTCTTTTAATCATTTAGTTATTTGACAATATATTTTTACAATCCATTAAAATTGACTTAGCCTATTTAAATATGATAAATATGCTTGGCAGTCAGATTAAAATTTTTTTTTTTCAGTCTTATTAAATTGTGAAGAAATATTGAATCTTTTCTGCTTAATCTACGCAAACTGCATGCTGGAAAAATTCAAATAATGAAATGTTTTTCTTGATTTATATCCATGCAATCGAATTTCAAACAAACATTTTAGCCAGTTTGCAACCGCATTAAAGAAAACAGAAAGTACACAATTACAATATACATATATTGATCATATTTATATTTGGTATGTATTTTTAGTTCTTAATTTACTTTTTCATGGGCAAGGTTTTCTGTACAGTTGATATAATATACGGTTTGGAAAACAGCGCAGAGATTTACATTAACTGTTTTTCCTACTTTTCCATTTGTACAAATCACCAAGATTTTTTCTTGTCCGAACTTCTAACTTCCCTTGCCTGAAAATTTTCCAATATTTAAGATCCAATATTGTCAACAAAAAATACATGTACTACAGTCTGTATTACTAAAATAAACTCCTTTATTATAAATAAATTATTCTTGCTATAATTGATAACCTCACATTTCAAATGGAAACTTAAAGCGTCTTTCATAAATGTATTTGTGCGATGTAACATTAATTTAAACATGATTTGTCAGCTGTAGCAAGTGTCAAGGCAAATTTGACAAGACATTTTAGCATCTGGTTTAACTGTTTGTCATCTGATATTGTATTTTCAGTGGTTTTTTTTTTTAGGTAACCTGATTCACTCGGGTGACCTTATGCAATTGGTCTTTGTCCGTCGTTGTGCGTTGCACGTTAACAATTTTACATCTTTAACTTCTTCTTGAAAACTGCAAGGCCAATTGTTACCATATTTGGTTTGAAAGTAGAATCTAAATTGTGAAATTTATGGCTCTACCACCCAAAAATTTCCTTTTCTACTCCCACACGTGTGGAAAAATCTGAATGCATGGTTATGATGTCTATGAACCCTCTACCAAAATTGTAAAAGTCATGGTCCTTAGGTCAAGGGTTTAAGGATCTAGGGTGGGGCCAATATGGCCATATTATAAAATGTATTAGATCTTAAATCAAAGTATTGACGTACTAAAAGTTGAGCTCTTTTGGTGTGTCTTTGTGCAGTTTGTGTAGTAATGTCGGCAAAGCGTATGAGAGCGATTAAATTTTGTAATCGGGTATAAACAAAAATATGTCTGTATAGTAGAAAAAAGTTCAACAGTTGCTGCCTTGAATTTTGCAACAAGTGTTACAATTCAATTCCCATTTCTTTAACCCGCAGCTAAGTAGTTGATGGAAATTCATTCATGCCCATTGTATGTGTCCAAAATGCATAGTCTTGTTTTTGAAACTCGATTTTAATAAGAACTTGAAATTAAAAAAAGAAAAGAAACAAAATGCCAACACTTTTGACAAAATGTGGCTCTTTGTATAACTATTTGGTATAGCTGAAGCTTTTGCTTAGACGCTGTTTGGTTTTTTGTTTACTTTTGAAGTTGTGCTATTTATAGTAACATTGGCGATTTGCCTGCTTACAACCCAGGACTCTGCTTTCAGCAAAGCCGGCTAAAAATCTTCTTTACTACTCCCATATATATTTGTTAAAAACTAAATGCATGGTTATGATGTCCATGAAGTCTTTCAACTCAAATTTGATATATAATTGTGTATTATAAATACAGAATTACAGATTGAATTACAATTTCATTCCATTCTGATGATTTTTTGCAGAGTTATCCTTCTTGAACTTAAAAAAAAAATGGTAAATTTTATTATCTGATCATTTTCTCAACAATTGTTGCACACATTCTACTTAAGTTTTATGGAGGTGTCATAGTAATTTACAGGTTAAGTTCAAATTTGGTTCCAGTCGAACAATTTTTGACAGAGTTGTGCCTTTTGAAATTTGAAAAAAAATTAAAAATTCTCTGTTAGGCCCAACAAAAAATAGGTTTATTTCCGCTTTCAGACTGAAAAAAAATAGGGCGGTAGGTCATTTTTTTTTTTTCCCTTTCCATCTGTTCAATTGTGCATATTAAACCATTTATCTATTAAACTGGGTAAGATAAAAAAACAACCCATGTATTTGTTGTCATTGTTTAAATGATTCCAAGGCTGGTGGGAACATTTCTCGAGCTCAACTGGCACGACATGTGCTGCCATTTGTAAATAACAAACATCTACACAACACTGATGACGTCTAAATAAGTTCCATAAGCGTTTTATGACTTAAATTCAGAGGACACAATAAATTTTTAAGTCGGATAAAAACGAAATTTTACCAAAAAAACCCTGAAAAAAACGGAAATTTACGAAAAAAACCTCAAAAAAAATGTTTTGGGTCGACGGGTTTAAGTTAGGGTTGGTCGGGAAAGCAGAAACAAACCTATTTTTTTTGTTAGGCCTTACCGCTCTGTAATATTTGAAGGGATGCATATATAAAGCTGATATTTCATATGAAATATTAAAAGACAATACAGATGAACTTTGAAATTAGTTCTAATGCGATGATTTTTAATAAAGTTATGCCACTTAAACTTAAGAAAACATGGGAAATTTTTAGTTTGCGCTCTCTAACTTTTTAAGTGATGCATATATAAAGTTCATATGTCATTTAAAGGTTAATTTATTAGAAAATACAGGTGAAGTTTAAAGTTGGCTTGTTCTTAGATGATTTTTGACAGAGTAATGCCACTTAAAAAAAAATTCAGTAATTTTCATGGGTTAATCACTTATTCTGCAACCAAAAAATGCTATAGTTTTGCAGTAGAAAGTTGGGGCCTTGGGGGGGGGGGTGTTTTGTGGGGTTACAACACATTTAGTTTCAAATAGCAACAAAAAGTTGCACAAATCAAAGTTTCTCAAAGCAAAAATTATTTACTTTTTTATTCTGATATTACATGTATTTTATGTTAGAAATTCTTACTGTATAAGTTTGCATGCTTCAGCATAGTATTCTTCATGCGTTTACGATCATCTGCTTGATTAAGAGTAAACTCGTTTTTAGCTCACCTGAGCTGAAAGCTCAAGTGAGCTTTTCTGATCACATTTTGTCTGTTGTCCGTCTGTCTGTAAATTTTTCACATTTTCAACATCTTTTCAAGAACCACTGGGTCAATTTCAACCAAACCTGGCACAAAGCATCGTTGGCCTATGGGGATTCAAAGTTGTGAAAAAAAAGGACTACACCTTTTTTTACAAAGGGAGATAATTAGGAATTTATGAATTTTTTTTAGAAACTTTCAAAAATCTTCTTCTCACGAACCATGAGACCAAGAAAGCTAAAACTTGTGTAGAAGCATCCTCAGGTAGTTTAAATTCAAAGTTGTGAAAATCATGATCCCCAGGGGTAGGGTGGGGCCACAATGGGGGGGGGGGGGGTCAAATTTTAACATAGGAACATATAGAGTATATTTTTAAAAATCTTTTTCTAAGAAACTAATCAGCCAGGAAAGCTTAAACTTGTGTGGAAGCATCTTCAGGTAGTGTAGATTTAAAGTTGTGAAAATCATGACCCCCGGTGGTAGGATGGGGCCACAAGGGGGGGGGGGGGGGGGTCAAAGTTTAACATAGGAATATATAGAGTAAATCTTTAAAATCTTCTTCTCAGAAACTCATCAGCCAGGAAAGCTGAAGCTTGTGTGGAAGCATCTTCAGGTGATGTAGATTCAAAGTTGTGAAAATCATGACCCCCTGGGGGTAGGATGGGGCCACAATGGGAATTCAAAGTCTAACAAAGAAATATGTAGAGTTAATCTTTAAAACTCTTCTTCTCAGAAACTAATCAGCCAGATTATTCTCTATAATTGTTGAGACTTTAGCCCCAGGACAATTCTTTGGCCTCACAAGAAGGTTCAGAGTTTGATGTATGTTTATATTCCATATATAAACAATTGTTAAGGATTTTTTTGAGAACAGCAATACTCAACATGTAATATGACTTCAAAATTCTCGTGTTAGAAAAGGGACTAATGATTATAAACATAAGAATATCCAGGGGGGAAAATGGATTTTATTTATACAGGATCTACATGTATTATTGTACATTGTCCAAATTATTTGTATTATGACTCCATTAAGCTGATTTTATCACACCTATTGTTCCTCAGGTGAGCGATGTGACCCATGGGCCTCTTGTTTCAGTTAACAAAACATTTCTCCATTGCCAAATACTGAAGCGAAACAGATCGAATCGCTATAACCAATCAAGAAGCACCCCTTTTTGGGAGTTGATTTTAATCAACTCTCCTATGCAGTTACTCGGGCAAACTGAAAGTGAAACTGTGTTTGGACCTAAGCACAAGTCAACACTGCTGACATCATTTAGTTCTAATAAATAAATTCGATATAATGAGTTCTAATGCATTGTTTTTCAAGGAAACTTATTTATAGATACCTTGTAGTATAGTCAGATTTTAAATGATACGAACAATTTAGATAATTTTTGAAGTCGTACGTTTTATATGTTCCTACGCCAGAGCTCGTTCAACCAAACGCTCGGTTGTCTCCGTAAATCTTTGACAAGCAGGGATTCTCTCTTGCTTGTCAGTGATTAACCAATACAGCTTAGAGTCTGGTTGAACGAGACTAGAGTTCGATATTGCTTGGATCCATACAATTTCTCATAACTATTCCGATTACTATTACGTAGTTTGCTAGATTAGATCTTTGAATATTATTAGATACAACATGATTCATATTGGGTTTTCACGAAGTTCCTGTGCATGGGAAAATTCATATTATAAAAAATGTGCGTAATTCAAATACATATAGGAAAGTACTTGCCATTCAAAATAACATATCATTGATTTTTAAATAAACAATAATTGATAAAATCAACTCCCATCAGTTCTTCAGTACTTTGATTCTGTCATTCAGTGAAAGTCCTATGTAGGCTGGTGCTCCTGAATCTAATGTCGAAATCCAGTAACGGCTTTTTAACCGGGTTTTCCAACGGAAAAATGGAGTTATTTAAATGGTGAAAAGGGCGAGTGGATGGGTGGGCGGGTGGCTGCAAAAAGGGTATCCTCATTATACGGATAACTTCATCTACAGTTTTCAAGATAGGAAGTTGTTCTTTTGCAGATGAATTGAACATGTATCAGAGGTGTGCATTTTGCTAGGGTTTTGATTTCTGATTATTTATGAAAAAAATACCAGGTTTTGAACTTAATCATTTTTTTGCAAAATATTACTCCCTTTCACTGGATTTGGTAGGTAGTGTTCATCAATTCAGGGTTGACATGGATTATCATATGGATACAGTTCACACAAAAGAAAACCTGGTTTGCTGTCACATTCACAGCTTTTCACTTGTTCACAAATTCTTTTAAGGAAAAGGTTTGCAGATTCCACTGCTGTCCTACTCTTGTCTCTCTAGTGTGCAAGTTTGATTGCGCTATCCTCCCGGAACTTTGTTTAAGGGGGCCTTCCAATACGTAGATGCTATTTTGTACTTCCTGTATCTTTAACGTGTTTACAAAGTTGTGAAATTGTTGATTTGGATACCCCAAACATCTGGCTAGCATGCAATGTGACAAACCCTCAATTAACCAAGTTAAAACTTGACCCTGTCATTATTTTTTTGAACGTGGCATGTTAATGCATAAATGTTTTGATATCAAAACTGAAAAATAAGGAAATGTCCCTCAAATACTTTAAGTATTTTGTATCTTGTCTTCATCACTGAAACTGTATATATTGAATATTGAATATACTAGTAAGTCAATTAGTGATAAATCACGATTAAAGTAATTAATACAAAAGTAGCTACATATGACTGATTTTTATAGTTAGCAAGAATATAGAGATTCTGTTCAGCTTAAAACTTCATGGTTTTATTATCACATTTGCATTATAATATTTTTACTATTAAAAAAAATGATGTTTGCATTTCTCTTTCTTTTTAGTATATTCATCATCACAGGTTAATTTTTACATAACAAAGAGTTTTTATCTAATGCTTTTGAGTTTATTTTTTTGTTATAACGCATTTACTTTGGTTGCATGTAAATGCAGTTCTTGGCATATGTAAATTTAGTTTGTAGCTATGCAATACAAATAATGCTTCTTTTTTCCTTCATTGAAACTCTCCTGCATTTACATTTTCCCAAGATATGTTTTAATTTTCAGCAATGAAATCATCACATATTGGCAAACTTTAGTATATTGCTCAATATTGAAATAAGACTTCAGTGAGTTATTGCATAATTTTGTAAGTTAGGAAAGGTGTTAGTTTTGCATCCTTGGTTTGATGAAAGGACATTTGATCTATTTTACTCTCTATTACAAATGTAGAATATAAAATAGGGCCCTACTCTTCATGCAGTCTATAATGATCAGAATGTGCGTCTTTTTGTGTGTCTGTCTATGAGATCTCTTCTCTGTAGGATATCCTCTCTTCCCTTGGCCTATTCTGTCTCAAACTTAACCCATAGAGTGTCTTTGGATAAATGATATGTTGTGACCTTGAACCATATTTCTAAGTCAAAAGTTAAGGTCATATCAGAAATATGAATAATCCTTGTCTTATGCATATTTTTTTCCCCTTTCGTCCAACCTGGCTCATACTACCCCACACCATGACACAGTGCCTTTGAACAAGGGGGTGTGTGATTAGTTTGAATGATGTTTGCAGAGCAAGGGTTAAGGTTACATAAAACCACTCAAAAATTATTTTTTTTTTCAGAACATAGATACTTTTTTTTTTTGCCCTATTTGACTCATACTTTATATAAACCGACCTATTGGGCAAAGGATCTGCTGTAACCTTTAATGAAGTCAAATGTGAAGGTCATAGAAGATATATTTTGTTTTATCTTGCTTAGCTTGATATTATTAAATTGCTTTACATACTAATGTCCATAATTTGAGCAGAACCCTTTAAGATGGTCACCATTTCAATGATGTTTCGTTTAAAATTGTGTACAAAAATAATCATCTCTCAAGCTTTTGCAGGATATAAAAATGTTTATTTTCTGTGTTTTTTAGATGCCAAAGAGAAAGCCTAAGGGCAAGAGTGAGAGGGTCAGTCGCCTTAAAAACAGGCAGAGAATGAGAGATGCAAGACAGCGGCAGCAGATCCCCGTAGGTGCATCAGAGCAGCCTCTTGAAAATTCTGCTACCTCTTGCGGGGTAGTAGATGGAGCTGTCTCAGCTCCCCTCGGTAATCTTCCGGGGCAGGTTTCCATGGGGTTTCCTCTGAAGGAAGAAAAACCCCTGGCCAGGATGCAGGCCTCTCTTCGTGAGAGAATGCATCCAAATGCCCTGAGTTCTGCATCTTCTCAGGGAAGTCGTCTGTGTGCCCAAAGCGGCGGCATGGCACCGTCCCCTGACTCCCCACCGTGGGTTTGTACCTCACCGAGGGTACCTGAGCCGGACACCGTGCACGTGTCTGGCTCAGCAGGACAGGCGCAGCTGGATATGTCATCCTCCTTTAGTGGGGATGAGTCCAGCAGGATACAAATTGATGCACCCAGAAACTTAACGAGAACTAAAAAGTACACTGAAAGGAAATTATATGATGATACTGTATATATGAGAAATGAATGTGATGATGATGATGATGATGATGATGATGAAACCAACAACAATAGCATGTCAACAACAAATGGGGTATGTTTTTCTGTTCAAGCTTCTTATCATCAAGCAGACATTATTTTTGGTGAAAATGCTGGAACCCAATGTGTAGCAAACTGTCTCGCAGCAGTGGCATTTCAAAAGATTAAGGATACTAAATGGTGGGATAGAAAAGACATGAACACTGTTTTATCTACAGGAAATGAGTTGTATAGTTACTTGCAACGCAGTTCAACAATTGTCAGTAGATACCTTTTGGTACATGAATTACCTCAGTTTTTTGAGTGTTTCAGTCAAACATTTGAGTTCAAAGCAAATGAGTCAATACCTAGTTTGATCAAATTATCTAGAGATGAACCTCAATATGAAGACTTCAATGCATATCCACTTATAGAGGGTCTTCAGATTGCTCTTGCTGACACAGATGGATGCTTTGTTTGTTTTGGCGGAAATACATTTTTAATAGGGAAAACAAATGAAAAGTATTTTACTTTTGATTCCCATTCTAGATCTTTTGAGGGATATCTGTGTGAGGGTGGAAAGAGTACAAGGGTTCTTTACAGGACAATCCATGAATTATTCAATCATGTTGTGACTTTGGCCAGGTCGATGGGGTATTCTGAAACTGTGCAATGTGAAATAACAGGAGTGCACTGCTCATTAATACAATTTCAGAGTAGGGAAATATCTCTTCAAAGGCAGCAACACAGAGAGTCTGTAAGTGTTATGGAGAATGCAAATGCTACAGAAGTACACGTAGGAGAAAATTGCAATGCTACACCAAACACTCATTTATCCAGACATGATGACGTTGAGTATGTATGTAGTGAAAATAACGGCTTTAATTTTATGCCTCTATCAGGTGTAAAGAAACGGCAGTTGTGTGAGTCATTTGGAATATTTTGTTCATTTGTTGACAACTCAGAAAACGTGGCGGCTGAGATATTAAACATGGAAAAGCCAGTTGAGGTGAAAGACATAGATCAGGATGGAAATTGTTTGTTTAAGGCAATTTCATTTAGTTTGACTGAATCTCAAGACTTTCACATGGTAATTCGCTCAGCAGTTTGTCATCATTTACTTCAGAACCAGTTCTGTTTTAAACCATTTTTAAGACATGAAGAAACATCTGTTGAGAACCATATTTCAAACACACATATGAATGAAAATGGAAAATGGGCAACTGAAATAGAAATTTTGGGACTTTCTCATTTGCTGAAGACGGATATCTATACATATTCAGACAATCGGTGGGTTCTTTTTTCTGGGCGAATGGTCGATCAAGATTTAGATATTGGTCAATCGGGGTCTATTTATTTGCACCATAAAAATCAGAATCATTATGATGTTGTGACAATGGTGTCGAGTAGTTCAACTAATTTGCAGCACCAACATTTGGCACCAAATTTTGAGGTTAAATATAACAAAAGGTTAAGCAATCGAGAAAGAATGAGAGCAAAACGCAACATATTCAATAAAATGCAAAGTGAAGATTTGCTTGCTAAGAAAAAAGTGCGGTACATTAATGATGAGACCTTTAGGTCAAAGGTTAAAGAAACCAGTAAAGAAAGGTATCTGAATGACGAACATTACAAGACAAATTTAAAACAAAAGAGTGTGCAAAAATATGCACTGGACCCTGAGCATAGAATGACTGTGAAGCAAAAAAGTATTGCAAAGTACCAGACAAATGAGTCGCACAGAGAGGACGTGAAGAGCAGAAGCAAAATTAAGTATAGAGCTGATATTACACACAAAGAGAAAGTGAAACGTATGAGTACACAAAAGTACAAATTAGATGACATGCACAAAGAAAAAGTTAAAAGACAAAGTGCAGAAAAGTACAAAGTGGATGAGATTCGTAGACGAAATGTCAAAAACAGAAGTACAGAAAAGTATAAGTCAGATGAGATGCATAGAGAAAATGTCAAGAGCAGAAGTACAGAAAAGTACAAGTCAGATGAGATGCATAGAGAAAATGTCAAGAGCAGAAGTACAGAAAAGTACAAGTCAGATGAGATGCATAGACAAAATGTCAAGAACAGAAGTACAGAAAAGTACAAGTCAGATGAGATGCATAGACAAAATGTCAAGAACAGAAGTACAGAAAAGTACAAGTTAGATGAGTTGCATAAACAAAATGTGAAAAAAAGAAGTACAGAAAAATACAAATTAGATGAAGACCACAGAAAAAAAGTTAAAGTTGCAAGCAAAGCGAGTTATCATCTGAGTTCAGAGGCTAAAAGACTTAAAAAAGATAAAGTTTCAAAGAAAAGACAAGAACGGAGGGAAAAGTTAAAAGGTGAAGGCGAGGTAGTGAATTTCTTTAGAAACATGATCAAACAAGGACCAGAGTACACATGTTGTTGTTGTCATCGTTTGCTGTTTGAAAACCAAGTTCGTGGATGTACACATGAAATGTATACAATGAACCATCAGGCAAGAAATGTGGCAGATCTGTGTATAGGTGACAAATATGTTCACCAGTGTGGTGCGTCTTGTACAGACTATTGTCCGAGGTCTACTATGTGGGTGTGTTTTACATGTCACAGAAAAATCATGAGTGGGAAAATACCACAAGAAGCTGCAATTAATAAGATGTCACTTGAGGAAATTCCACTAGAGCTCAGCGATTTGAATTCCTTAGAGCAACACCTCATTGCTTTACACATCCCTTTTATGAAAGTCATGTCTCTTCCACAAGGTGGTCAAAGAAATGTGCACGGACCTGTAGTGTGCGTTCCGTCAAACATAAAGAAAACAACCAGTTTACCACTGAACAATGATGAGAATCTGTTACTGAGGGTGAAACTCAAACGCAAACTATCCTACAAAGGCTATTTCGAATACCAGTTCGTAAATCCACGACATATTAAAGCTGCTCTTGAATTTTTGAAAGAAAACAATAAATGGTACCAAGACGTTTCCATAAACAGCAATTGGACTGAGAATGACGATCACTGTTTGATAAGCGATACTATTGATAATAATGAGAGCAATCAGGAAATGCCAGAAATAGAGATAAATCACAACCAGGAAGTCGCAACTGATACATGCTTACAGCCTGTCGACATAGCGCAAGAAGTCCTTGATCATTACTTTGATGATGTCTTTAATATTGCACCAGGCGAAGGACAAAACCCGGTTAGGATGTTACAAGAAAAAGGAAATGAAGCAAAGTCATTCCCACATTTATTTCCATCTGGCAGATTCACATGGAATGAAGATAGGGATGAAAGGATAACACTATCTAGATATTTCAACAACAGACTTATGAATACAGACAATAGATTCGCAAAGGACACGAATTACATTTTCTTTGCACAATTTATGTCAGAATTAAAGCAGGTGATAGAGAAAACACAGATATCAATACGAAAGTCCTTGTCCAAAGGTAGCGATGGCAAATTGGTGACATCAGACATGCTACAAGATCCAAACATTCTCTCGAAATTAATCAAAAATGACGAAGCCTTGCGATTCATGCAGCCAATAAGAGGAACACCTGCGTATTGGTCTACAACACAGAAAGATCTTTTTGCAATGCTGCGACAGTTAGGAATACCAACATGGTTTTGTTCTTTTTCGGCTGCTGAATTCAGATGGAATGAAATAGTGGGTTGCATTTTACACCATGAGCATGACAATCGAAATCCTTCTGATTTAGACTGGTCTGAAAAGAGTGAAATTCTTAGAAGAAATCCGGTCACTGTTGCCAGGATGTTTGAACACAGATTTCATGTATTCCAAAGAGAAGTCATTCTGTCACCGGCCAATCCCATAGGAAATGTTGTTGACTACTTTATAAGAGTTGAATTCCAACAAAGGGGTTCCCCACATATGCATTGCTTATACTGGGTTGAAGACGCGCCAAAATTTGGGGAAGATTCAGAGAAACATGTTTGTGACTTCATTGACAAGTATGTGTCATGTTCCCTTCCATCCGAAGATGATGAACAAGATCTAAGACAGGCTGTGTTAAGTGTTCAACAACATAGCAAAAATCATTCTAAATCATGTCGAAAAAAGGGAACAGAATGCAGGTTCAACTTTCCAAGACCGCCATCAGAGAGAACTTTTATCGCTGAACAATGTGAAGAAGATGCAGAGACTCTTCAAACCAACATGCAGATGAACACGTCACAAGCTAAGGATACTTTACTTAAAGTGTGGAATAAAGTTCTTGATGACAATAGCGAAACTCAAACAACTGAAGAGATATTTGCAGATTTATCTTTGTCGCAAGAGGATTATGAGAAAGCACATAGAGTACTTACATCAAGAACAACAACTATTTTAAAAAGAGACCCAAAGGAAATGTGGACAAATCAATACAACGAATGTCTCCTCAAATGCTGGGATGCCAACATGGACATTCAGTATGTTCTTGACCCATTCAGTTGTATTGTGTACATTATTTCTTACATCTCCAAAGCAGAACGAGAAATGGGCATGTTATTAAAACAAACAAAAATTGAGGCAACTGAAGGAAATCTGAGTGCAAAGCAAACTATGAAGAAAATAGGATCAGCTTATTTAAACCACCGAGAAGTCAGTGCACAAGAGGCTGTGTACAGAGTATGCAATTTAAAAATGAAAGAGTGCTCAAGGAAAGTAGTGTTTATTCCTGTTGGGGAAAATCCAACACGCTTAAGCAAACCGCTTTCGCAGTTGAACAGAAAACGAAAACCACAATCGGACCAATGTGAAGGCGATGACGATGAGGAAGACATTTGGATGACGAATATTGTAGAAAGATATGAGAATCGCCCACAGACTGACTATTTTAATCAGATGTGTCTTGCAGAGTTCTGCTCTGAGTTCAGAGTACTTGCAAAATCTCAAGTTCCACAGGGTGAAAAGGAAGGAGTATATGAATTGCGAAATGGAAAAGGTTACATACAGAAAAGAACAAGAGGTAAACCAGCTGTCATAAGATACCCACGGTTCAATGCTGAAAGTGCGCCTGAGAAGTATTTTCAATCAATACTTCAGCTGTTTTTGCCTTATATTAATCAAAGGCAACTAAAACCACCTGGTTTTGATCTATATGAGTCATTCTATAGCAATGGGTTTGTCAGAGTAGATACTGATTTGCAAGCAGTGAAGGATGTTGTGAATGAGCATCGAAATCAGTTTTCTAAAGACGAGGAAGCAATTGAAAATGCTGCAGAAATATTTGAAATGATTGGTGAGCCTGAAGATGCATGGGCAAGTCTTTGTCCCGAAACTGAAATGAAGCGTGAAGAGTGTTTAATTCAGAAATCAATATTGGACTCGGAAGACACCCAACTAAAGGAAGTAACTGAAGAAGTTGAAAGAGAAGATTCTTCAGATGTTATATATCACATCAGGGAGGCTTCGAATTCAAGACAAGAGATGCTTCCTTTACTGCAAAGCTTAAATGATAAGCAGAAAGAGGTCTTTTATTCAGTGCGCGAATGGTGTCTGAAGAAAATATCACAAGAAAATCCAGAACCATTGCATATTTTTATAACGGGCGGAGCTGGAACAGGGAAAAGTCACTTGATTAAAGCGATTCATTTTGAAGCCTCAAGACTTCTTGGAAAGACATTGCCCATACCCAACGCCATATCAATTCTTCTAACTGCTTTCACAGGAACGGCTGCCTTTAACATTGGAGGAAACACAATTCACCACGTTTTCTCGTTGTCTAAAGCTCTGCCCATTCCATATGAACCCCTGAAGGAACAAACTTTGAATGCAATGAGGTCCAAATTAGAAAATGTACAAATCTTGATCATAGATGAAGTATCCATGGTCTTTAAACGTCTGATGTATTACATACATGAACGACTTGTTCAAATTAAAAAATGCAAGCAACCATTTGGTGGTATTTCGGTCATTGCTGTAGGTGATTTTTACCAGCTCCCCCCTGTAAAGCAACGAAAAGACGAGAGATTGTATAAGGTAAATGACACATACCCTGTTGACTACTGGTTAGACTTCTTCAAAATCATTGAGCTGGATGAAATAATGCGTCAAAGGAAAGACGTTGAATTTGCTGCCGTTTTGAATTATTTTCGTGTTAGGACAATTGATGAGCAGATATCGAACGAAGCTTTGACAGTACTGCGAGATTGCATCAGAGAAGGTCCAGACGATGCGTTGCACGTTTATTCTACGAACGTCGAGGTAAACGATTTTAATCTCGAAAAGTTGCAGACATGCTGTGCAAATTTTATAGAGGTAGATGCAGAGGATTACCAGAAAGACAAGGCAACAGGAAGGTTAAAATTACGCGAAAAACCATTGATCACAACCAAAACAGATGGACTGTCATCTTCTCTGCTTTTAGCTGTGAATGCAAGAGTTATGCTGACAAGAAATGTGAGTGTCGAAGATGGACTTGTAAATGGTGCAATGGGTTATATATCGCACTTTGAGTTTGGAAGAGATCACCATGTGCAGAGAAAAAACATTCAAGGAGTTGGAGTAATATTTGACAGTAAAGAAATCGGTAAAGTTCATGGAACAATGACCCAACACGGAAATCAAATTGTGATTAAAAGAATTCAGGAAGAAATCAAGGAAAAGAATACCAAAAACGTAGTTCGACACCAATTTCCACTAAAGCTGTCATGGGCATGCACAGCACACAAAGTGCAAGGAATGACAACAGATAAAGTTGTGGTCAATTTAGATCGTACTTTTGCTGCTGGTCAAGCATATGTAGCCATTAGTAGAGTGACGTCAAAAGATGGGTTATACATAGAGACCGCAGATGAAGATAAGCTTAAAAAGAAAATTTACGCTGATCCAGATGTTAAAACATCATTGAGCATCATGCAGAAATTCGTCCCAAGTGGAGTTGGTGAAATGGAGCAAATACAGACTGAAGAATGCAAAACCATCCTTTTACTTAATGTACAAAGTCTTAGAGCACATATACAGGACATTAAATCCGACAACAGACTAACGAACTCGGATCTGATATGTTTAACGGAGACGTGGCTCAAGAACCAGGAAGACTTGTCAGAATTTGAAATTCCGGGCTTCAACTTTCACAGCATTTCAAGAGGAATGTGTTATGATGAATCATCAAACACGTTTCGTAAACTAATCCAAGCCAGAGGCGGGGGAGTAGGTGTGTTTCAAAGGAAAGAGGAAAATATAAATGTTCATGAACTTCCCCTTCGGAATATTGAGGGTATGGCGTTAGAGCTTTGCAAACAGAACATCGTCATAATAGTGATATACCGACCAGGCAACATAAATGTTGGCTTTTTTCTAGATGCCCTGCATAACATTGTAATTGTTTACCAAGAACATGGATTTCAGTGTGTTGTTGTTGGAGATTTCAACGAAGATGCCAGATCGAAAGGACCTATTACGAGTTATCTACAGTCAAAAGGTTTTGAGCAAAAAGTTGAGTTTTCCACAACTGAAGGAGGGACTATTCTAGATCACATTTATGTTACTGAAGGCATGTCTGTCAAAGTTGTGAAAGTTCCTGTTTATTTCAGTTATCATGATGCTATCAAGGTGTACTTACAAGGTATTACATAGGTAATTGACCGATCAATTGTAAATTAGTGAATTGTTGTTCCATATTGTTGCTTCAGTTTTAATTTTTTTAATTCCCTATGCTGAGTTTAAAAAAAATGAACCACTATGAAGGCTAACTTTTGTAAACTGTTAGATGTAATCATATTTCAAAAAAATATTTCTATTTCAAGGCACATCCACAAGCTGTGCAGTCTGATTACATACAAATAGAAAACTCGGTACACTTTAAGCTATAGATATTGTGAAATAAAAATGTCATACATCGTGACCATTTTATATTAGCTGATGATATTGGACCAAATTACATTTCCTTCGAGTTTGTTGTTTGCAAAACTTAATCATTTTTTTTTACAATATAATACATGTATCTAGAAATATGCGCGATGACGCAAAAATACAAGATATTGTTTGCTTTTAGATATTTAAAATAGTATATTTAAGGTCAGAGCCCAGTAATTTCTTGATGGAGGAAGATATTAGTGTTCTGATTGTGGGTATCGATACAAAAATGTCCTGTTCTAGAAAGTATGACAAACAATACCCCCACTGATATTTTACGCATCGACGATAAACAATTTTGGCCTTTTACAACATTAATTTATGAGAATTACATGTGATATATAGATTTGGATAGATATAGAAATAATGACCAACTTTGCTTTTGTACTTGTTATCAACTTCCTTAAAATATGGAACTGACTTATTTTGAACAACTTTAAATCAAATTATCATATATGAAATTATAAAGTGGATCACATGAAATAGGACAGCGTCGAAGAAGTTGTTTTTTTATTTTTATTCGCGAGGCATGGGGTTGTTCGCATTTGGAACATAGAACATGGAACCATTTAAAAAGTATATCACATATAATGAAATATTCATCCTGAACAAAAATTCACACTTTAGTTTAGATATTGTTACGATTACCAATTTTGCTTAAAAAATTCATTACAAAATCTTGGATCATTTTTTAAATTTATTTGTAAACAACTTTAAAAGGATTCTGGACCCTCGTTAAAGAGACCAGCCTTTTTTCTTGTTTTCGTTGCAAAGAACTTATAATACTCTACCAATTTTTTAATATATGTTTTAACAAAATATCAACTGATAAAAAGATACACATCAAAACGTATGACATTTTTCAATGAAAATTCGTAACCAATTTTCTTGCCTAGGCGAGCTTCAAGAAATGGCGCCACTGGCACTGAACAGCTAGAGAGGATTTGTTCAAATATTTCAATTCTATACGTAATAAATCAAATGCGTAAAAAAGAATTTAAAGTGCTTTCGGAGACAACCGGAAGTTATGAAAAACAAAACAAAATAGCTAAAACACGTCTACAACTAGAGGGCTATAATCCTACAAAGTCTAAATGCCCAAGTCTAAATCATTTCTGAGATCTTGATGTCAAAAGCTTTTTGTCGCGGGATCGGAAACGGACAACAGCACATCAATTTTGAAAGATGAAAAAAATAACACTTTGAAATATTTTTATTTTCTATCATTTCTAAAAATTTTGAAAAAAAATATTTAGCCATCTCTGGGAAATCTTTTGACAATAAAAAAAGATTAATAAAGAATAAAAGAGGAAACATTTCTCAAAATTCCAAAATATACTACCTCTATCTATTTGGTGGTTCATGTTGCTCTTCTTTAAATTTGTATTACGTTTTATGGATTTTTGAGATGGTTGACGGTTTGTTATTGTCATTTTTTCATTTACCATTATCGGTTATAATATTATTGTAATGTGATACACGGTTTTGCAAGTATTTCTTGGTTTATACTTGTGTTAAAGACATTTTAAGATATGTAAACGTAAATGATATCAATGTTTATCAATTTATCCAGAGTATTTTGAGTTGAAATCGCTTGAAATCGCTGAATTTAGTCAAAAACTGATTAAACCGTACATAGGCAAACTTGACAGAGACTACAGTTCATAATTTTTTACCTGGCAAGGAAACATTTCCCTAAAGATATTCATACGATATATAATGATTTACAAATGTACCAATTTTCAGCGAGTTTGAACCATTATTTAATAACTTATAGACGTTTAATGTTCCTAAACTGTACTTATCCATGGGTGAAAAATTGTATAAAAATGTGCAGTAAACGTGAAAATTTTTATATTGCCAAGGTTAAATTGCCTTAAAATGTTTAAAAACAATAAAAATAAAGGATTGCAATTAATTTCTTTTAAAACATTGCCTTATTATATAGAAATGAGTAAAAAAAAAAGGGGGGGGTGTTTCATATGAGAGCAGTCGTTGCTATAATTGCCCTGATAGTGTAACACTGTAAAATCATGCTGCACGAAAAAAATTTGCAATATATCAATATTTAAGTTCAATTTAAATGTTTACATATTAATCTTCAAATTTAAACTAAACCTACACTGATTAAACCATAACAACATCAAGGATGGAGAAACTTTAAGTTATTTGTAACAGACCTTACGAGTCTCTTGGCTCCTAAATAAAGGGACCAGCCTCTTTTTCTTGATTTCACACGAGCCCTTAATTTAAGAAGCCAGCCCATTTTTCTTGATTTCTTTGAAAAGGTCTTAAGAATACTAACATTTTTTGTTCTTTCACTCATTTAAAATTGTTGATCATTTTTAAGATACTAATGATTGAATATTTTATGGGCCAGCCCTCTAGATCCTTAATGGGGACAAAAATTCGTGTTTTGATAATAGGAATCAATTTAAATCATAAATTCAAACATTTTCTCTTCTATGATGTCTAACAAAATATGTCTACTTCTCTTGTTATTTTGCGTCAGAGTTTAAGTTCTTTGGCCCCTAAAAATCCCTAATTACGTAATAAATGGGCGTGGCAATGATTTTTTCTAATAGATATTGGTACGATCAACAACTTTGCTTCTATAATGCATTACAAAATCTTTATCGTTTTTAAGTTATTCGTAATAGAGTTTAACGAGTGCCTTGGTCCCTAATTTAAGGGGCCAGCCCCTTTTTCTTGATTTCTTTGAAAAGGTCTCAAGAATACTAACAATTTTTGTTCTTATACCCATCTAAAATTGTTAATCACTTTTGAGATACAAATGATTGTATATTTTAGGGGCCAGCCCTCTAAATCCGTAATGGGGTCAACAATTCGTGTTTTGACACGTGGAATCGATTTAAATCATAACTTCAAACATTTTCTCTTCTATGATGTCTAACAAAACAGTTCTACTTCTCTAGTTATATTGCGTCAGAGTTTAAGTTCTTTGGCCCCTAAAAATCCCTAATTACGTAATAAATGGGCGTGTCAATGATTTTTTCTAATAGATATTGGTACGATCAACAATTTTGCTTCTATAATGCATTACGAAATCTTAATCGTTTTTAAGTTATTCGTATTAGAGTTTAACGAGTGCCTAGGCCCCTAATTTAAGGCTCCAGCCGCTTTTTCTTGATTTCTTTGAAAAGGTCTTAAGAATACTAACAATTTTTGTTCATACACCCATTTAAAATTGTTGATCATTTTTGAGATACAAATGATTGAATATTTTAGGGGCCAGCCCTTTAGATCCTTAATGGGGAGAGAAATTCGTGTTTTGATAATAGGAATCGATTTAAATCATAATTTCAAACATTTTCTCTTCTATGATGTCTAACAAAATATTTCTACTTTTCTAGTTATATTGCGTCAAAGTTTAAGTACTCTGGCCCCTAAAAATCCCTAATTACGTAATAAATGGGCGTGGCAATGATTTAACCTGATATATATTGTTACGATCAACAACTTTGCTTCTATAATGCATTACAAAATCTTTATCGTTTTTAAGTTATTAGTAATAGAGTTTAAGAGTGTCTTGGCCCTTAAATAAAGGGGCCAGCCCCTTTTTTTTGATTTTGTTGGAAAGAACTTATGATTATCTACCACTTTTGTTATATATGTCTTAACAAAATATCAACTCATAAAAAGATATAAATCAAAACGTATGAAAATTTTGATTGAAAATTCGTTCCCAATTTTCGTGCCCAGGCGAGCTCCAAGAAATGGCGCAACAGGCATTAAACAACTACATGCTGCACAACTTCAAACTATCGTCTACCTATCCTAAAAATTTCATATTCATATCTCTTATGGTTTTCGAGTTTATAGCTGCACAAAATGTGTCGTCAAAAATTACAAAATGGCCGACAATTCGGTACCGGAAGTGACTACGAAAAAATTAAGAAAAATGTATTAAGTTTAGATAACGCCCTAACATCTGTGAAAAAATGGTTGAGATCGGTCGAATAGATTCCGAGAAATCTCGTGCACAAAATTTGGAAAAAAATAATAATAATAATAAATAATAATAATAATAATAAGAAACAGTACGAAAACAATAAGGTCTTCCGTTGGAAACGGAAGACCTTAATAACTAGATACGATCTCGTTACGAGTAACGAGTAGGTCTTCCTTGCGATTTCTGTTTTTAATCATACCATGAATAATCCATATAATTTTAGAATTACCCCCCCCCCCCCCCACCACACACACACACACTTTCAGATAATGTATACAAATCCCTAATTACATAATAAATGGGTGTTGCAATGAGTTTTGCAGATAGATATTGCTACAATTAACAACTTTGCTTTTATAATGCATTACGAAATCTTAATCGTTTTTATGTAATTTGTAATAGACTTTACGAGTTTCTTGCCCCCCCCCCCCAATAAAAAGGGGCCAGCCCCTTTTTCTTGATTTCTTTGAAAAGGTCTTAAGAATACTAACAATTTTTGTTCTAACACCCATCTAATATTGTTGATCATTTTTGAGATACAAATGTATGAATATTTTAGGGGCCAGCCCTCTAGATTCCTTAATGGGGACAGAAATTCGCGTTTTGATAAGTGGAATCGATTTAAATCATAAATTCAAACATTTTCTCTTCTATGATGTCTAACAAAAAATGAATACTTCTCTAGTTATTTTTCGTCAAAGTTTAAGTACTTTGGCCCCTAAAAATCCCTAATTACGTAATAAATGGGCGTGGCAATGATTTTTTCTAATAGATATTGGTACGATCAACAACTTTGCTTCTATAATGCATTACAAAATCTTTATCGTTTTTAAGTTATTTGTAATAGAGTTTACGAGTGTCTTGGCCCCTAATTTAAGGGGTCAGCCCCTTTTTCTTGATTTTATTGGAAAGAACGTTTAATTATCTACTACTTTTGTTATATATGTCTTAACAAAATATCAACTGATAAAAAGATACAGATGAAAACGTATGAAAACTTTGAATGAAAATTCGTACTCAATTTTCAAGCCCAGGCGAGCTCCAAGAAATGGCGCCACTGGCGTAAAACAACATAATAGTGCACAACTTCAAACTATAGACTACCTATCCTGAAAATTTCATAGTCATATCTCTGATAGTTTCTGAGATCAGCTCTGCACAAAATAGGTCGTGAAAATGTGCAAAATGGCCGATAAATCGGTACCGGAAGTGACGACAGAAAAAATCTCAAAAATGTATGAAGTTTACATCAAGTCCCATCTTCTGTGAAAAAATGATTGAAATCGGTCGAATAGTTTTCGAGAAATCGCGTGCACAAAATTTGTGGAAAAAAATAATAATAATAACTAGATACGATCTCGTTACGAGTATCTCGTTACGAGTAACGAGTAGGTCTTCCTTGCGATTTCTGTTTTTAATCATACCATGAATAATCCATATAATTTTAGAATTACCCCCCCCCCACCACACACACACACACTTTCAGATAATGTATACAAATCCCTAATTACATAATAAATGGGTGTTGCAATGAGTTTTGCAGATAGATATTGCTACAATTAACAACTTTGCTTTTATAATGCATTACGAAATCTTAATCGTTTTTATGTAATTTGTAATAGACTTTACGAGTTTCTTGCCCCCCCCCCCAATAAAAAGGGGCCAGCCCCTTTTTCTTGATTTCTTTGAAAAGGTCTTAAGAATACTAACAATTTTTGTTCTAACACCCATCTAATATTGTTGATCATTTTTGAGATACAAATGTATGAATATTTTAGGGGCCAGCCCTCTAGATTCCTTAATGGGGACAGAAATTCGCGTTTTGATAAGTGGAATCGATTTAAATCATAAATTCAAACATTTTCTCTTCTATGATGTCTAACAAAAAATGAATACTTCTCTAGTTATTTTTCGTCAAAGTTTAAGTACTTTGGCCCCTAAAAATCCCTAATTACGTAATAAATGGGCGTGGCAATGATTTTTTCTAATAGATATTGGTACGATCAACAACTTTGCTTCTATAATGCATTACAAAATCTTTATCGTTTTTAAGTTATTTGTAATAGAGTTTACGAGTGTCTTGGCCCCTAATTTAAGGGGTCAGCCCCTTTTTCTTGATTTTGTTGGAAAGAACGTTTAATTATCTACTACTTTTGTTATATATGTCTTAACAAAATATCAACTGATAAAAAGATACAGATGAAAACGTATGAAAACTTTGAATGAAAATTCGTACTCAATTTTCAAGCCCAGGCGAGCTCCAAGAAATGGCGCCACTGGCGTAAAACAACATAATAGTGCACAACTTCAAACTATAGACTACCTATCCTGAAAATTTCATAGTCATATCTCTGATAGTTTCTGAGATCAGCTCTGCACAAAATAGGTCGTGAAAATGTGCAAAATGGCCGATAAATCGGTACCGGAAGTGACGACAGAAAAAATCTCAAAAATGTATGAAGTTTACATCAAGTCCCATCTTCTGTGAAAAAATGATTGAAATCGGTCGAATAGTTTTCGAGAAATCGCGTGCACAAAATTTGTGGAAAAAAATAATAATAATAACTAGATACGATCTCGTTACGAGTAACGAGTAGGTCTTCCGTTCAATTTTTTAAACGATTCCATTAAAATATCAAAGAAATTTCAGAATTTCCACTCAACCCCTCCTTTTCAGATAATGTATACGATTGTCAATATCCTTTCAAATGCTTAACAAAGAGTTTTGCTTTATCACATACAGCACATTAAAGATTTAAGATTTTAGTCCCCTAATATCCCTAATGACGTCATCAGTGGGTGTGGCAATGGGTTTTACAAACTAATATTGTTACAATCAACAACTTTACTTCTATAATGGTTTACAAAATCCTAATCGTTTTTAAGGTATTTGTAAGAGTTGTTTTTAAGTTATTTGTAATAGAAATTACGAGTCTCTTGGCCCCTAATTAAAGGGGCTAGCCCCTTTTTCTTGATTTCTGTGAAAAGGTCTTAAGAATACAGACATTTTGTGCTCTTACACCCATCTTAAATTGTTGTTCATTTTTGAGATACAAATGTTTGAATATTTTAGGGGCCAGACCTGTAGATCCCTAATGGGGACAGACATTGGTGTTGTGATAAGTGGAATCGATTTAAATCATAAATGCAAACATTTTCTCTTCTATGATGTCTAACAAAATATGTCTCCTTTTCTAGATATATTGCGTCAACGTTAATGTACTTTGGCCCCTAAAAATCCCTTATTGCGTAATAAAGGGGCGTGGCAATGATTTTTTCTGATAGATATTGGTATTATCAACAACTTTGCTTCTATAATTGATACCAATATCTTTATCGTTTTTAAGTTATTTGTAATAGAATTTACGAGTCTCTTGGCCCCTGATGAAAGGGGTCAGCCCCTTTTTCTTGATTTCTTTGAAAAGGTCTTAAGAATACAAACATTTTTGCTCTTGCACCTATCTTAAATTGTTGTTCATGTTTGAGATACAAATGTTTGAATATTTTAGGGGCCAGCCCTGTAGTTCCCTAATGCGGACAGACATTAGTGTTTTGATAAGTGGAATCGATTTAAATCATTGATGCAAACATTTTCTTCTCTATGATGTCTAACAAAATATGTCTACTTCTCTTGATATATTGCGTCAAAGTTTAAGTATTTTGGCCCCTAAAAATCCCTAATTACGTAATAAATGGGCGTTGCAATGATTTTTTCTAATAGATATTGGTACGATCAACAACTTTGCTTCTATAATGCATTACAAAATCTTTATCATTTTTAAGCTATTTGTTTTAGAGTTTACGAGTGTCTTGGCCCCTAATTTAAGGGGCCAGCCCCTTTTTCTTAAATTGAATCGAAAGGTCTCATAAATTCTAACATTTTTTGTTCTGATATCTATTTAAAATTGTTCTTCATTTTTGAAATACAAATGTTTGAATATTTTAGGGGCCAGACCTCTAAATCCTTAATGGGGACGGAAATTCGTGTTTTGATAAGTGGAATCGATTTAAATCATAAATTCAAACATTTTCTCTTCTATGATGTCTAACAAAATATTTCTGCTTCTCTAGTTATATTGCGTCAAAGTTTAAGTACTCTGGCCCCTAAAAATCCCTAATTACGTAATAAATGGGCGTGGCAATGATTTTTTCTAATAGATATTGGTACGATCAACAACTTTGCTTCTATAATGCATTACAAAATCATTATCGTTTTTGAGTTATTTGTAATAGAGTTTATGACTGTATTGGCCCCTAAATAAAGGGGCCAGCCCCTTTTTCTTGATTTCGTTGGAAAGAACTTTTGATTATCTACCACTTTTGTTATACATGTCTTAACAAAATATCAACTAATAAAAAGATATAAATCAAAACGTGTGAAAATTTTGAATGAAAATTCGTACCCAATTTTCGTGCCCAGGCGAGCTCCAAGAAATGGCGCAACAGGCATTAAACAACTACATGTTGCACAACTTCAAACTATCGTCTACCTATCCAGAAAATTTCATATTCATATCTCTTATGGTTTCCGAGTTTATAGCTGCACAAAATGGGTCGTCGAAAATTACAAAATGGCCGATAATTCGGTACCGGAAGTGACTACGAAAAAATTAAGAAAAATATATTAAGTTTAGATAACGCCAAAACATCTGTGAAAAAATGGTTGAGATCGGTCGAATAGATTTCGAGAAATCTCGTGCACAAAATTTGGAAAAAAAAAATAATAATAACTAGATACGATCTCGTTACGAGTAACGAGTAGGTCTTCCGTTCAATTTTTTAGACGATACCATTAAAATATCAAAAAAAATTCAGAATTTCTACTCGACCCCTCCCTTTCAGATAATATATACGATTGTCAAAATCCTTTCAAATGCTTCACAAAGAGTTTTGCTTTTTCACATACAGCACATTAAAAATTTAAGATTTTAGTCCCCTAAAAATCCCTAATGACGTCATCAGTGGCTGTGGCAATGAGTTTTACAAACTAATATTGTTACGATCAACAACTTTGCTTCTATAATCTCAGTTTCAAAATCTTGATCGTTTTAAAGGTATTTGTAAGAGACTTTACGAGTCTCTTGGCCCCTAATTTAAAGGGCCAGCCCCTTTCCTTAGAGTTCATTCAAAAGGTCTTACGAATACTAACTTTTTTTGTTCTTACAACCAGATAAAAATGTTGTTCATTTCTGAGATACAAATGATTAAATATTTTAGGGGCCAGTCCTTTAGATCCTTAATGGGGACAGACATTGGTGCTTTC
Organism: Magallana angulata; assembly: GCF_025612915.1. Classification (NCBI taxonomy): domain Eukaryota; kingdom Metazoa; phylum Mollusca; class Bivalvia; order Ostreida; family Ostreidae; genus Magallana; species Magallana angulata. The sequence goes on from NC_069111.1 coordinate 48,182,601, forward strand.
ATTAATGGAATCGATTAGAATTATCAGTGCAAACATTTTCTCTTCTACAGTGCTGAACAAAATATGTCTCCTTTTCTAGATATATTGCGTTAAATTTTAAGTATTTTGGCCCCTAAAAATCCCTTATTACGTAATAAAGAGGCGTGGCAATGATTTTTTTCTGATAGATATTGGTATTATCAACAACTTTGCTTCTATAATGGATAACAATATCTTTATCGTTTTTAAGTTATTTGTAATAGAGTTAACGAGTCTCTTGGCCCCTAATTAAAGGGGCCAGCCCCTTTGTGTTGATTTCTTTGAAAAGGTCTTAAGAATACAAACATTTTTTGCTCTTACACCAATCCTAAATTGTTGTTCATTTTTGAGATACAAATGTTTGAATATTTTAGGGGCCAGCCCTGTAGATCCCTAATGGGGACAGACATTTGTGCTTTGATAAGCGGGATCGATTTAAATCATAAATGCAAACATTTTCTTTTCTATGATGTCTAACAAAATATGTCTCCTTTTCTAGATCTATTGCGTCAAAGTTTAAATACTTTGGCCCCTAAAAATCCCTTATTACGTAATAAAGGGGCGTGGCAATTTTTTTTTCTGATAGATATTGCTATTATCAACAACTTTGCTTCTATAATGGATAACAATATCTTTATCGTTTTTAAGTTATCTGTAATAGAGTTTACGAGTCTCTTGGCCCCTAAATAAAGGGGTCAGCCCCTTTTTTATTGATTTTGTTGGAAAGAGCTTATGATTATCTACCACTTTTGTTATATATATCTTAACAAATTATCAACTGATAAAAAGATACAGATCAAAACGTATGAAAGTTTTGAATAAAAATTCGTACCCAATTTTCGTGCCTGGGCGAGCTCCAAGAGATAGCGCCACTGGCGTAAAACAACACAATAGTGCACAACTTCAAACTATAGACTACCTATCCTGAAAATTTCAAAGTCATATCTCTGATAGTTTCTGAGATCAACTCTGCACAAAATAGGTCGTAAAAAACTACAAAATGGCCGATAAATCGGTACTGGAAGTGACGACAGAAAAAATCTCAAAAATGTATGAAGTTTACATCAAGTCTCATCTTCTGTGAAAAAATTGTTGAAATCGGTCGAATACATTTCGAGAAATCGCGTGCACAAAATTTGTGGAAAAAAATAATAATAATAACTAGATACGATCTCGTTACGAGTAACGAGTAGGTCTTCCGTTCAATTTTTAAACGATACGATTAAAATATCAATGAAATTTCAGAATTCCACCTAAAACACTTCCTTTCAGATAATGAAAACGATTGTCAATATCCTTTATAATGCGTAACAAAGTGTTTTGCTTTTTCACATTTTGCATATTAAAGATTTAAGAGTTTAGTCCCCTAAAATCCCAAATTATGTCATCAATGGGTGTGGCAATGAGTTTTACAAACTAATATTGTTATGATCAAAAACTTTGTTTCTGTTATAGCATTACAAAATCTTGATTGTTTTTAAGGTATGTGAAAAAGACTTTACGAGTGGCTTAGCCCCTAATGTAAGAACCATCCCGTTTTACCTGAGTTCATTCAAAAGGTCTCACAAATACTAACAATATTTGTTCTTACAAGTATCTAAAATTGTTGATCAATTTGTTTTTGATACAGATGATTGAATATTTTAGGGGCCAGTCCTCTAGATCCTTAATGGGGACAGACATTGGTATTTTGATTGATGGAATCGATGAGAATCATCAATGCAAGCATTTTCCTTCCACTATGCTTTACAAAATATGTCTCCTTCTCTGGATATATTGCATCAACGGTTAAGTACTTTGGCCCCTAAAATCCCTAATTACGTAATAAATGGGCGTGGCAATGATTTTTCCTGATAGATATTGTTAGAATCAACAACTTTGCATCTATAATGCATTACAAAATCTTTATCATTTTAAGTTATTTGTAATAGAGTTTACGAGTGTCTTGGCCCCTAAATAAAGGGGCCAGCCCCTTTTTCTTAAATTCAATCGAAAGGTCTCACAAATTCTAACATTTTTTGTTCTGACATCTATTTAAAATAATTATTGATCTATTTATTTTTGAGATACAAATGTTTGAATATTTTAGGGGCCAGCCCTCTAGATCCTAATGGGGACAGACTTTGGTATTTTGATTGATGGAATCGATGAGAATCATAAATTAAAACATTTTCTCTTCTATGATGTCTAACAAAATATTTCTACTTCTCTAGTTATATATTGCGTCAAAGTTTAAGTACTCTGGCCCCTAAAAATCCCTAATTACGTAATAAATGGGCGTGGCAATGATTTTGTCTAATAGATATTGGTACGATCAACAACTTTGCTTCTATAATGCATTACAAAATCTTTATCATTTTTAGGCTATTTGTAATAGAGTTTACGAGTGTCTTGGCCCCTAATTTAAGGGACCAGCCCCTTTTTCTTAAATTCAATCGAAAGGTCTCACAAATTCTAACATTTTTTGTTCTGACATCTATTTAAAATTGTTCTTCATTTTTGAGATACAAATGTTTGAATATTTTAGGGGCCAGCCCTCTAGATCCTAATGGGGACAGACTTTGGTATTTTGATTGATGGAATCGATGAGAATCATAAATTAAAACATTTTCTCTTCTATGATGTCTAACAAAATATTTCTACTTCTCTAGTTATATTGCGTCAAAGTTTAAGTACTCTGGCCCCTAAAAATCCCTAATTACGTAATAAATGGGCGTGGCAATGATTTTGTCTAATAGATATTGGTACGATCAACAACTTTGCTTCTATAATGCATTACAAAATCTTTATCATTTTTAGGCTATTTGTAATAGAGTTTACGAGTGTCTTGGCCCCTAATTTAAGGGACCAGCCCCTTTTTCTTAAATTCAATCGAAAGGTCTCACAAATTCTAACATTTTTTGTTCTGACATCTATTTAAAATTATTCTATATTTTTGAAATACAAATGTTTGAATATTTAAGGGGCCAGCCCTCTAGATCCTTAATGGGGACGGAAATTCGTGTTTTGATAAGTGGAATCGATGAGAATTATAAATTCAAACATTTTCTTTTCTATGATGTCTAACAAAATATTTCTGCTTCTCTAGTTATATTGCGTCAAAGTTTAAGTACTCTGGCCCCTAAAAATCCCTAATTACTTAATAAATGGGCGTGGCAATGATTTTGTCTAATAGATATTGGTACGATCAACAACTTTGCCTCTATAATGCATTACAAAATCATTATCGTTTTTAAGTTATTTGTAATAGAGTTTAAGAGTGCCTTGGCCCCTAAATAAAGGGGCCAGCCCCTTTTTCTTGATTTTGTTGGAAAGAACTTTTGATTATCTACCACTTTTGTTATATATGTCTTAACAAAATATCAACTGATAAAAAGATATAAATCAAAACGTGTGAAAATTTTGAATGAAAATTCGTACCCAATTTTCATGCCCAGGCGAGCTCTAAGAAATGGCCCAACAGGCATTAAACAACTACATGCTGCACAGCTTCAAACTATCGTCTACCTATCCTGAAAATTTCATATTCATATCTCTTATGGTTTCCGAGTTTATAGCTGCACAAAATGGGTCGTCGAAAATTACAAAATGGCCGACAATTCGGTACCGGAAGTGACTACGAAAAAAATAAGAAAAATGTATTAAGTTTAGATCACGCCCTAACATCTGTGAAAAAATGGTTGAGATGGGTCGAATAGATTCCGAGAAATCTCGTGCACAAAATTTGGAAAAAAATAATAATAATAATAAATAATAATAATAAGAAACAGTACGAAAACAATAAGGTCTTCCGTTGGAAACGGAAGACCTTAATAAGAAATCGTACGAAAACTATAAGGTCTTCCGTTGGAAACGGAAGACCTTAATAAGAAACAGTACGAAAACAATAAGGTCTTCCGCTGGAAACGGAAGACCTTAATAAGAAATCGTACGAAAACTATAAGGTCTTCCGTTGGAAACGGAAGACCTTAATAAGAAATCGTACGAAAACTAAAAGGTCTTCCGTTGGAAACGGAAGACCTTAATAACAGAAAGCCGATTCAAAACTCTACCGGTTTCATTGTAATCTTCAGGAGTTTTGAACAATTACTATAGATACATAAGTACATACATTTCAAATATATATATATATCAGTTTAACATTTCCTTAGACTAATTGACATCTGTGTTCAAAGCAGTCATTATTGCCTGACGTCAAATAAACGTTGCAATCTCCGAAACAGTGGAGACAATGGGACAAGCAATATCATGATATTTCACAAAAAAGATTTACTGATGCATGTTTAAGATGTCAGCATTTACGTTCATAATTGATGAAAATGTTATATGGCATGTAATAACAACAGCGAGCAAGAGTTTTCAAGTAAAAGGGACGGTCACCATGCAGAGCACGTGTGTAATCCTGATTTAAAAATAGATCAGCATTCCACCATATTTGAACAGTGAAAAAGGGGGAGGGGTTCATCACAACAATTTGTAACATATTGTCTAATACGGTACAATGTAAGTAATAATTGGTGTTGGATTATCATTATTGCAAGAGGGTCATCAGTTTGAATTAAAAGTTAACAAATATATATTTATACAGCTGGAATATTTACTGGAGGAACTACATCGCCAAAGCGGGGTGTGACCCGATTTTCGTTCAGTTGGGCGATTTCATTAATCTTGAAAAGGGAACATAACTCGCGTGTCTTACTAAATGTACATTACTACATTTAACAAATACTAATCAAGTGTGTTTCTTAATTCGATAGATTTTTTCCAAAACTCCAAAGTATAAAATGCATGTATGTAGCTGTAATACAACAAATGTCAAAAATTCATCTACCCCCCCCCCCCCCCCCCCCATTGATCTCTGCCAATGGATGAGTTCATTCGTTGCGTGAATGGTAAAGCAGGATTTCGCGCCTAAGTGTCTCATTCATAGTTTTTGCGCGCCGATTAGTTGACGAGACCGTTGGGATCATGCAAATACCCCAGAGCACACCATGTGTTTACATCACAGGCACGTAGCATCGGGGGTTGGGGTGAGGGAGGATGTTTCCCCCTCCCCTCTTTTTTGACAGCTGGCACTTTTCTTAACTTGATAGGATAAATGGAAATATCATGGATTTGCCCCCCCCCCTGTTTGTTCCCGTTTTGCACACATTTGAAAATTAGGAATCGAAAAAATGTGTGCGAAATGGGAATCTGACCAGGTGAGATCATTGCTATAGTCTATATCACAGTTCCTGTGAGGGCAAATTGACAATAAAATAAATAAAACATATATACTCCCAATTGATATTTACATTTATTTTATGCTATAATATAAAGTGCAGTAAAGCACATTTACATAACAATTGAAATGCGTGTTTTTGAATTTAATTTCAAACATCAATTTGGTCATGAACAATTTCATTTATTTATTAAAACAAGAAAGATTAATGCAAAAATGTTCGATATGTAATGCCTTGTTTAACTTGCTGTCTATAGGAAGTACATGTACAAGTTTAAAGAGAAAATATATTTTAATATTCAGTTATTGCTTTTGCTGACAGAAATGGGGCAAATGTGTCTAGTAAAAACGCTGCTAAAAATTTCTCTTATATGCTGTGGTTGAATAATCGAAGAAAATAAAAAACTGTTTGATGATAAATTTTATATCCTTCAAAAACTGTAGAGATTTTCACAAAACCTATCAAATGTAGACCTAATTCATGCATGTTCAACCTTCTTCAAATTTTTTATTTAGCTACTGATTTAAAAAATTGACCCGCAATATATAGTAAAGCGGTGATGTCATAAGAACTACTGTCAAAGCCGCTACCTCAAAGATTGAAATATTTTGTGATAAAGATCTGTTTCCTTTCATAATATTCTTTCTGATACTAATCAACCAATTAAAAACATGCGTTTTACATATGTTGCAACCAAGTTGTAAAAAGGGACACGGAGTACCCCATCATCTTCACAACATCTTGACATTGTGAAGATGATCAGTGGGTGGAAATTTAAGACTAGACATATCATTATCTTCCTTTTATCAAATGAAAAAAATAGTGATAGCTATTAGTTATTAGACCTAAAACACAAAATATCTATATTGTTCTTGTTTCATTGTAAAGGCGCTGATAAAACACAGGTAAAAATCCAGGTAAAATCTTTCACTGAAAGCAGACTATAATTGCTATCACAACACAATTCATGCCTATTGTTCTATACCCAATTATCAAATGTGTGCAAAACGGGAACACCCCCCCCCCTCCACTTTTGTAGGAGCATGCAATAATGAAACTGCAAATAAGGAGTTCTAATTGAATTAGTTTCAGTTAGGGTTTTTTCATGAGTTTGAGAATTGTGTAAATATTGATTTAATGTTTGAGTTTATGAAAAAAACAAACGAAGGCACAGTTGAAGACCAAGAGATAGATATAAACATAAATTTAGATAATGATACACTTCTTAATCAGTCTATAACTTGTGAAGAAATTAGGAATGCTGTAAAAAAATTAAAAAACAATAAAGCGCCTGGCGGTGACCATGTTATCAACGAATATATTAAGACAACAATGGAAACCTTCTTACCCTTATATGTAAACTTTATCAATTTGGTTTTTGATAGTGGCCTAGTCCCAGACGATTGGCTATTAGGAATAATTAAGCCAATTTACAAAGGCAAGGGTGACAGGAGTCAGCCTGAAAATTATAGACCTATTACATTACTCAGTTGTTTAGGAAAACTTTTTACTAGTATAATATGTGACCGTTTAAACACCTTTGCTGACGAAATACACTTAATCAATGAAGCGCAAACAGGTTTTAGAAAGGGTTATTGTACATCAGATAATATATTTGTTATTGATTTTCTTTGTAAATATGCACTAAACAATAAGAGGAAACTATTCTGTGCCTTCATTGATTTTAAACAAGCTTTTGATACAGTTTGGCGAGATGGACTATGGACGAAAGTTCTTAAAAGTGGGATAAATGGAAAATGTTTGAGATTTATTATTAACATGTACAAGGGTATTAAATCAAAGGTAAAAATTGGTCAACATTTATCAGATTTTTTTATGTGTAACATAGGTGTAAGACAAGGAGAAAATTTGTCACCATTTTTATTTTCTCTTTTTATTAACGATTTGGAAGATTATTTATTAAGAAACCAGATAGTGGGTTTTACTTGTCCTTCTCTTCAAATACAAGATGATTTATTTGCTATGTTGAAACTCTGTCTACTTTTTTATGCCGATGACACTGTCTTAATATCTGAATCTGCGCCTGATTTACAAAAGGCTTTAGATGTGTTTGCAAATTATTGTGATATATGGAAACTTAATGTCAATATAGCTAAAACAAAAATCCTCATTTTTTCAAAAGGTGCAATGTCAAAGCGTAAATTTTTGTATAAAGGAGTAACTATTGAAAACGTAAAATCATTTTGCTATTTGGGCATTGTTTTATCAAGAAATGGAAAATTTAATAATGCTAAAAAACATTTAGTAGAACAAGCATCAAAGGCATTGTATGGTGTTTTACGTAAAATACGTTATTTTAGCCTACCAATTAATTGTCAGTTAGACCTATTTGACAAGGTCATTAACCCAATTTTACTTTACTCGTGCGAAGTGTGGGGTTACGAAAATTTAGATATTATTGAAAAGGTACATTTAAAATTTTTGAAATTTATTCTTAATCTTAAATCTAGTACTCCAAATTGTATGGTGTATGGAGAAACTGGAAGGTATCCATTGTCACTCTTTGTTAAAATTAAAATGATAATGTACTGGGCAAAAGTTTTGACAGCCCACGATTGTAAACTCACTAATGTAATCTATTGTTATTTTTATAGATGTTACAAAAATGGATCTTTTATACATCCATGGATACAATGTATACATGATATACTCAACTCGTGCGGGTTGTCATATATATGGGGAAATCAAACAATATGTAGTTATAACTGGCTTAAGTCAATAGTTAAAGAAATATTACAAAATCAATTTGTACAAGATTGGAGAAGTATTGTAGATAACTCACCAAAATGTATTAATTATAGAATTTTTAAAACAAATCTCAATTTAGAAAAGTACTTGTTGATTTTACCTACAGATCTACGGATCACGTTTACAAAATTACGAACATGTAATCATCGATTCCCCATTGAAACAGGTAGATGGCATAATATTGAAAAACATTTAAGAAAATGTACAATGTGTGATTCTAATAGTATTGGGGATGAATTTCATTATATTTTAGAATGTACATATTTTGTAAACGACAGAAAAATGTTTTTACCCAAGAGATATTATGAAAACCCAAATATTATAAAATTTAACGAGCTCATGAATACTTTTAATGTAGAAAAACTAAAAAACTTGTCAATATTTATTAAGAAAATTTTCAAAGTCTGTTCTTCCAGAAACCAACCTTAACAACCTATTGTATTGTGATTTTAACTTTTTTTTTGTCATTATTACTTCTACTGTACATGTGATCCTTGACTGTATTCGTGTACATTTGTATATACTGATTTTGAACCTCAAATACCAGTGAACTGGTCTTGAGCGAATAAAGAATTGAATTGAAGAATTCACCCTTTTTTAATTGCTTGTCAGGATGATTTTGATGAAACTGCCTACACACATTCAAAAACAATGCGTGTTTGTATACCCTCTCATTTCATAAGGTTGGAAGTTTTAAAAAATGCCTTTCAGTTGATTTTGCAAGTAATATAACAAATACAATTTGAAAAAAAAACGACTATTTACTCTCCAGCTTTCAAGCTTACATGCACTTATATGATATGTGTGCATTCCTAAAAAAATGAATTAATAATAATAATAATAATAACTAGACACGATCTCGTTGCGAGCAACGAGGAGGTCTTCCGTCTGTTTTTTAGAAGAGGAAATGACCTTGCCTTTTATTTTCATCAACGAAACATATAAGGAAATGCAGGTGTGATCTAAAAGAGCGATGGATGAAGGATTATACACCCCGTTGGATCCCTAATTTCAAGGACCAGCCCAATTTTATTTCATATTAAATAAGAGGTCTTTTGACCTAATAACAGGTCTAATGACCTGAAATAGAAAGAAACCGAAGAAAAAAAGAGGGTCTACCTTTGTAAACGGAGGACCCTAATAACAATTAGAATAGAGGGTCTTCCGCTGAAGACGGAAGACCCTAATAATAAAAGACTGTTTTTGTCTAAATCTTAATTGAAGAGTGTTTTTCAACTTCTACTACAGTTCAACAATCCTTTTATGTTGAATATTTTAGTTAGAAAATTAAATAAAAAGGAGAGAAAGAAATAGAGAGAAAGAACAAATCTTGGCTCCGGCGAAATTAGAACACACAGCCCTTGCAGGTGTCTCAAAGCATGGCTGACGCGAAATAATTCCCGAATTTGTCTTTGAATTTGGGGCGTTTCCGCACGGGAGAGGAGCTGAGTTTTTGTATGAGATGAAAAACAACGTGTAAGATGTCTGACTATTCAGGTTTGGTAACAGTGCGAGGTCATTTGAAATATTGATGCGTGTTTGTGTCTGGAGGGGGTGAAAAGACCTGTGCTTGATTTTCGGCTGAAATAAATCGAAAATAGAATTTTGAGGTGTGGATCTCGGATTCGGTTAACAACAATTAGGGGAAGTCCAAAAACAATGACTGATGCATTTTACCCATGTATTTCAGTGTTGAGAATTTTTGTTGTGCCGTTTACTATTATGTTTGGCTGTTTTATTTCAGCAGGATTGATAAAATCTTTATAAATGTAGAAATAACGAAGTAAGAAACACGTTTATTTATTCGGTAAAAATTTGATGACAGTAATTTCCACAGTTCTAACATTCATAAGTAGTTCACACGCTATCGTAGATACAGATTAAACGGAAAACAAGAAATATACATGCAACAGAAATATTACGCGGCTGCTTACATCCCATGTACTGTGTAAATTTTAAGTCCCCGTACAGGCTATACTCGCCGTTTGATCTCAGGAATTTCTTCTTAATTGTTCAATCCGCTGCATATTTGGCAGACAATAAGAATGGGGTCCGAGATATATTTACACAAAATTTCATTAGGATTGAGTAAGGGGCTCGGGAGTTAGAGTTTTTTTCTACAGTACATGTCAAGCACGCCAATCGAAACTCAAATGCCCAAAAAATCATAACTCTCTTAAAAATGAACGAATAGGTCTGGTCATTAGAACAGAATTCTAGAATTGAACTAGGTTGAAAATAAAGGTTCAAGATGAAAGATCCAGTAAAATCAGGCCAGAAAAACTACATGATTTTGTGAATAGGAAGGAGGGGGGGGGGGGGGGTCGGTGCGTGTACTGTGTAAATTTAATTTCCACGTATAGGCAATAAGCGTCGTTTAATCTCAGGAATTTCGTCTTAATTCTTCAATCCGCTGCATATTTAACAGACGATAAGAATGTGGTCCGAGGTTCATTTACACGAATTTTCAGTAGGATTGAGTGAAGGGCTTGGGAGTTAGAATTTTTTTTTTACAGTACATGTCAAACACGACAATTGAAACTCAAATGCCAAAAGCTTCGTAACTCTGTTATTAATACAAGTAAAATCGGGCCAGAAAAACTAAATGATTCTATGAATGGGGGGGGGGGGGGGGGTCGGTCGGTCGGTCGGTGACTTCTATATTAAACGTAGATTATTAAATTCTTAATATCACATATTACACATGTACAATTTCTAAATAAAATAAATATGTTAGAACAATGTATAAGCGTTGTTTGAAAGATGTAACTTTTGATTTTTTTTTTTTACATTTGTTTATTCTTAGGCTCAAACACTCATAAATGGGTGGTCAATTTTCAAACCTTGTCGCAGTCACCCGTTCGTTTGTATAGTTACGTGTATAAACTTTGGAGGTTTTTCTTAATCCCAGACAGGCAACAGATTTGTATCAGTATATAGACATGCACAAAAAAAAAGAGAAAAAAGTACACCATCTGTAATAAAAATGACTTTTTAGCGTTGACTTCCAATCAGTAAGAAAACAATCATTAAACAATGAATTTCAAATTATTTGAATCCATAGACATTATCCCGTTACTTAAAATAAATACCTGTATAATTTTTGTGCGCAGTGTACATTTATCCAATTTACTGCATGTTACTTGTATTAGTTCTTATTCAAATGCTAAAACAGTTGTACTTTAGAGAGAGAGAGAGAGAGAGAGAGAGAGAGAGAGAGAGAGAGAGAGAGAGAGAGAGAGATATATTTCATAGTGTTTTATAGTGTTCAGGAAATTAATATGTAAGCAACCTATGTCAATAAACGCATGTATTCATGCATGCGTTAATCTATATAATTATGTAAATAAATACTAATCAGTCCTCATTTTAAAGCCATGTAGAATACGTTTGTGCATTGCTAAGTAAATGTTGTGTGCATACAGTCAAGGAGATGGCGGCATTTTTTTGATGCCGGCAAAGCGACCCAGTGAACTCTAATGCAGTCGTACTGCAAAGAGCTTCGGAGGCATGTCTTTGATGCTTGCGATGCGACGAGCGTCTGAATTAAGCCAACTGCTGACAGAAACGATCTCTATATTTGTACTAAAAAAGCTGTTATTATCTTTATTAATATAAAAATAAAACGGAAAACAATAAAAACCATCATTTTAAAGATAAAATCATTAAACAAAACAAAATTAGGGAAGAAATATAATCGGCACTTGGGGACGGAACCCGGGTCGCCTGGGCACAAGTCCACCACTCTAACGACTGAGCTACGCGGACCCTCGCTTCAGAACTTTTGAGCTCAAAATCTCGGAAATGCGTGGATCGATTTAAAAACGAATTTCATATTCTGAAGTGTTTTGAGTGTCTCTATCGAATAAAAACATAAATTAAATTCAAGTTCAAAAAATTGAAAAATTAAGGTTTTTCATTTCCTTCCGGTGACGACCGGAAGTGACGGCGGACGTTCGGATATGCGAAGGGCACTGCGGCCGTTCACTCTCTACCATCTCTGAAAATTTGAAGGTTCTACCGTAAATACTTTTTGAGAAAAATCGTGAACAAGCAAAAACGTAAAATCTTTAATACCTCATGACCGGAAGTGACGATCAAAAAAAGCTCGTGTAATTTTCTTACAATTTTTGTCATGAATAAGATCTGAAAATTTCATGAAAATCGGCTGAAGCATTTTTGAGAAAACGTGGGAGAAAAAAAAAAGAATAATAATAATAATAGAGGAAAAGAATCAAAGCAATAACAATAAGGTCTTCCGTTGGAAACGGAAGACCTTAATAATAGACGTTATCAAGTGATTCCAATATTTAATGCTTGAGAATGAGATTTTAGGCTAAAGTGGTAACCTGTTTAATTATGCAAAACAACAAGCATTAGATGCTTTGCAATGTAATCCAAGTATATCTTTAAGAAATTTTTCATGAGAATATTCGGTAACTGAAATATCTTTCAATGAGAGATCTACTCCCCATATTTCACAATAAAGAAGTACAGGAAGTACAATAGAATCAAAAAAAAAAAAATTCTAAGAGCTTACATGAATTATCAATACCAATTATTTTTTTCATTGGCCTTTTCAACAAGCACAGATATTGCTAAATTAAACCTCCCATTACTTTTTAATATAATATAAAGAAAAATAATTTTCAAGAATATTAAAGATATATATATATGCCGTTTAACGGCATTTTTGCGATTCGGAAAACCAGACCCAAAATTTGTCAACATGACTAGATACATGTGTGTGAAAAAGAAGTTTCTAGAAAACATTGCAATTTTTTTTTTATATTTTTATATAATATTAACGAGGTACTGCCCATAATTCACATGAAAATGAATAACGGCGATTTACCTACGCCTATTCATATCCGTATAACGAATTTGTAAAAATAACTATATCGAATTGACTATATACATGTTTTCTTTTACAAGACTATAATTTTTACTAATTGAGGCTTAAAATAAAAAAAAATTATTACTTTGATATTGTGAACAGTCGGATTGTGAATTAAAACATTTATATGAAATTAAATTCATTCAAACTATCATGTTAAATGGAAGTCCAGACTTTTTAAGCTCTAAAGAAATTCGTTATAAAAGTGTTAAATTTCGTCATTATTCACCTCTATCGGACTCAAAATCAGTTCGCTATATCCGTAAATTCGTTATATCCGAATTCGTTATAACCGTAAAATTTTGCAAAGATTTGTTTAGAATTCTACCGGGGACTCAAAAAAACTTAGCTATATCCAACAATTCGCTATATCCGTGGTCGTACTAAACGAGTTTAACTGTAATACGACAGGCTTGTTTACAGTTTTATGAATTCCTTTAAACAGGTTTGTGTGCCTTTAACAGAAAAAATATTAGGTATTGTCATCTGCATTTTATGACAATATATATCGTATCGGTGTCGATGACAATCGATAAGAGCTCTTAAGCAAGTTACCATTATTTTCATACATTTGACAACATGTAAAATTAACAAAAAAAAAAGAACACACACACACACACACACACACACACACACACACACACACAAAAAAAAAACACATCAAAACTATCCTCCCTGGGGCCCCTCGACTCAAAACATATAATTTATAGATTTTAAGTGACCGAGTGAAAGCTATACAAGTTTTTATTATATTCAGACAATGAATATTGTACCATAGACCTAAGCTTCTTTTCCTTTATTAGTAAATATCTTTTTAAACATGAAAACACACCTCTGCATGACCCCCAACTGTCTATAGCAAGAAGTCGGCAAGCTCGTAGTAAAACATGAAGTTACTAACACTTCGCAAAGTGGTCTCGAATATTGATTCTCGTATTACAACGTTTTCTGTCAAATTGTTTTTCCATTTTCTCTCCGAACGCGTTATTCCACTGACAACAGACCGACCACGTTTTCGCGTCGACACCTTGTGAACGTATCTAAAATTAGCTCGTCACATCACGTGCTCATGAATATTTCAAAGTTTAGCGTTTATTGACCGACCCGGTCAGTAAATGAATTAATTGGAATATATTTTTAATACTTTATTATAGAGGTGGGGGGGGGGGGGGGGGGTTAACACTTAATCTTCCTAAGAGACGCTTCGCGTCGGTTGACAATGGCTTTCTTGGTGTGTCAATTTCAACAGTTACCCTCCCAAACAGGCACTATTTATATAATATTATATATCTAATGTTACAGTAAACTGGGGGTAATATTTCTGCATAGTGTTTGACCTAGATATCCTTTAGAACCGGCCTGCTCCTAAAAAAATGAAGATATTCTAATAGGTTTAGCTAAAAAGAAGACACTAAGATATAACTTTTTAGGGACACAGCGGTCCTGGGTCCAAATTTGCAAAAAAACCTACAAATATTTCGGAAACTGATTTCTATCATAGTGGTCTATATTTACTTCTATAAGTGTCCTTGATATGCGCTTGCTATGTCACACTTAATGTTTTTTTAGCCCTGTTTCGATTCCATCTATGGGCATATTTTTTTTTATAAACACTGTTTTATTTTTTATGTAGAATTGTGCATTTTGAATATTAAACGTCGATCTTCTTCCTTAAGTACACATTTGCTTTTTGAATTAAAGAAATATATCAATATTAAAGGTAAATACTTCCCTACATGTAAAAGAAACCGACCGAAAATATACCCTAGTATAAGCACGCTTTGTTTAAGGACAAGTACCATTCACTCCGTGTTATTCGACAGGTGCCACGTAAAAAAAATCATGCCTTAAAGACCTTGTATCGTTTTATAGAATATAAACTGAAAACAATTCTTTTAAAAAAAGTTCATAAACCATACTGTTTGGATGACGACCGGACAACTTTTTTTCCAGTCACTATACATTATGAGAACTAGAACCTAAGAGTTTACTGTATATGGCCTAAAATCAAGAAGTGGAACAGAAATCGATATGCTTTTTGTTAAGACTGGAACCAATACCGGCCCTATAGGTCAAGTCTATTGTTACATACAAGTGTTCCTTTATTCTTCCGGAATACTCCCTAAGGCTTTCTCGAGAATCGACGGATCGGTAGCAGATCGTATAAAATGACGTGGACAGAAACTTTTTCAGCCTCCTCCACTTCATTAAAAGTGTCCATGGCTCTGGCTCCGATACAGGCTCTAATTTATATCATCGGATACTCAACCAACTACTGGGTGACAGCAAAAGTTACACCAGTAAACACTGGTTCCTTGGGGGATGGAGATAGCATGTCCGGGCTGTTTAACAAGCTCGGATTCGAATCCTACAAAGGTTTATGGGGAAGTAATATATGTATGCTGGGCCAGTACCAGACAAGTGAATTCGGTTCCATGCCAGGTAAAAGAACGCTGGACATTAATACGTATGTCTTAATTTGGATAGATTTACACTTTCCAGTACTAACGTCTTTGTCTGTAATAATACAACGAATCGATTTTTTTTAAAATTTATACTATAAGTAATTCAATACACTTCACCAATTACTATTTTGATATTAAATGGGAAAATTGCTGAAAATTATATAAGTAATAAGAAATCATTCTTTGAATAAAATAAGGTAATCAAATACGGTCGGGTGTGATTTAGTCTATCATAAAGCTCTTGGGAATTTATTGGCTTTGATCATTTGGATTGTATTTGATCACCTCATATAATACTAAAGAATAATTCCTTATTCCATAAGAAAGTACTGTTTACAGAGAAATATTGTTCCCTGTTTTATTTTCGCCCCCTTTCACCATCGTCAACCGGCGAGTCTATGCCTGGGCGAATTTTAATGTTTCAAATTTTCTCTCTCCGCCCTACTACGATCTGATTGGACAAAGGTAAGTCAAAACATTACGTAAAAACTTTTCTGGAGTTAACGCCTATTAAAGGCTGCTACGTAGTTCGCTGTACTGTTCCTGAAGAAATTTTGCATTCAACACAATGGCTAACCAGATACGCTGGCCGATTTTCAAATAAAATTCCGAAAATACATTACAATTACCGTGAAAATAGATTGTCATGTGTTTGCCTGAACAACAACTATGTCAAAGATTTTGCACGTCTTTCAAGAAGATGGCTCACATGCGTTGCCTTTGAAATAGCTGATCGATTTTGAGTTATGTAAGAGTCTAGATTCCAAGTTCATTTTATTTCTCTCATAACATATAAGATGTTACATAAGGTGCAGAATTATATAACAACAAAAATTTAAGTAAAAGGAAAGGTTGGTTTAGATATTTTATCTACATCTATAGAGTAAAATACACTCCATAAATCTCAATGGTAACTAAGGATGTCAACGAGCACTCGACTGTCGCTCGGTCACGCCGATGTCGTCTTTTCTTTTACTCGTTATACAGTGAAGAAAAAATAAACAAAAACAGTTTTTTTTCTAAACGCAGAAAATTTTTGGGTTTCAAATGGATATAACACTATTCTTTTGTCGGAATTTTTGATCATGTTACACTTTGTTCCATCCCCGTTATATTTTTAAGCGGTTAAAAATTGATTTCTTGATTATGTTCATCATATTTTTTAAATAGAAGAAGTACTTGAAGAGATCAATTTGTGGTTCTTATAATCAATTAATTATTGAATTAGATGTTAGTATTAATCACAAATTTAATCATATCATCACAAGGCGATTGTTTTTCATAATTATTAATTTTAATTGTTGATTTCCATGGGACAATGACTAACATGAAACAGGCCACATTTGATTTGCCTAAGATGATATGGAGCTCAACTATGTGTAAGCGTTATCAGAAAAAGGAAAGTTAAGACATTAGCTAACGGACGTAATCAATTAAATAATGTACTGGTAATTGACCTGTAACTTTGGTTAACCCCCATCCCCATTCCCGTTCTCAAAGACGGTAAATTAGATTCATTAGTGTTAACAAATCATCATACTATCAACACATTAGGAATTAAATTCCAGAATTTATGATTTAAACATATTTTTTTAAAGCGCGTTAAGTGGCTCGATAGTTAAAAAAAATGTTGATGTGCCTTCACAACCCACTTTAAAAAAAAATTTCAAAGTGGGTTAACTTAGTCCTAAATTTAACGCACTTTGAAATTTTTTTTCAAAGTGCGTTGATTTGGTCCCAAATTTAACGCACTTTGAAAAAAATTTTCAAAGTGCGTAATTTTTTCAAAGTACGTTGCCACAAGGCTCTGATTAATCGACTAAGCTAACCGAGTCAAATTGACATCCCTACATGTAGTTATAACAGGTAATTCCTTTTGTATTCTTTATTCTTCTTGTTCACAGGCTTATTACGCAACATGTATGTTGCAATACTGTATTCTACGTAGAAAAAAATGCGAGTGAAAGATTCATAAAAGTTTATCAAAACTCCGCTATAAGACAACTTTGATTATTCTGGATGACCATTTCATATTCAATGCACACAAGTGATGTAATATAATGAAAAAATACGTCAGTAATTTTAAAAGTACCTGTAAAATATAGCTAGTATCCGGCTTACTCAAATGAACAAAACAAAAACGTCGATATTCTCCTTTATGGTTGCTCATTTATGATTCATATATACACACCCTATAGTTTAATCGGCCTTAAGGCCTTAATCCGGTAATGCAAAAAGTAGTTCTTTACATTTTCACTCTTTTAACAGACTGGCTACACGTGACGAGGATGTTTGCAACGCTTGCTCTGATCGGGTTCGTGGTGACCATTGTTGGCGTGTTTGTCTGTCTGTTTGTGACACAGCTATCACAGAGGCAGATCCTACACATTTTGACGTGTGTGGTGGCGACTTCAACAGGTAAACTCAACAAGGAGGTGCCTAACCACATAACCAATAGATAGAAATATCAACATATGTATAAAATTTTAGAATATGTTCTCTGCAATGCATATATCTAGCAGATTGTCAATTATAAATGGAAGACATGAAACATGTTGACAGGAACAGGTGCATGCGAACCAATTCTTATAAAAAGTGTATTATGCAGATTATTCTGTGTTGTTAAATGTTTTACCTTAGTTTGATAAACTAAGCTAGGAATAACAATTAAGAACACAAAAGACATACTGTGGTTTCATTAATTTTCGTGGGTATCAATTTTCGTGGATTTTCTGAAAACCACAGTTTCAAGGATACGTAATTTCGTGGCCAATAATCCTATCAATACAAAATGTTAGTTGATATTGAACTTCAAAGAACATTTAATTTCGTGGATCAACTTAACAACGAAATCCACGAAAATTGGTATTCAACGAATATTGATGAAACCACAGTATTTTAGATTTGTAACACACATTTCAATAACAATCTACTGACTTTACAATATTTCTGTTTAAAGTAATATAATGCCCTGTAAGGACTAAAACCCTGTGACTAAAATGGTACACACATTAAAATATCCACAACGTGTACACACGTTAAAAAAGCCACAGCGTGTACATCCTTTTGTGTACACAATTTTCTTATATTAAATTTGAACAAGACGTACTATGGTTGTTATATTTTCAGGTGTTTATTTTTTTTTTTATATACAAATATTTGTTTTTGTTATATTTGCAGCTGTTTGAGGTTGTTATATTGACAGTTGTTTGTGGTTGTTAAATTTAAGGTTAGACGACACGTTCCTCAATTTTAGATAACTTTTTCCAGGAATTTGTTAATGGTTTACTACTACTTTGACAAGCTTTCTTGCAAAAAATTAGGGTACCTTACCAGGCATTTCTGCAAAATACTAGAGTATGCAATTTCCTATATAATCTTCTTGAAATTACACTTGAATTGCTGATATAAAAATAAATACATCTACAGCACAACGAAATTCACTATATTATAACTATATCTTCGCCGGGGCGGGGCTTTGAACTCACGACTATACGCTTCTGGCAGTGAGCGCCCACGGTTCTAACCACTCGACCATCTAGACTTATAACCAAATCTAAGTAAATTTTGATCATTTTTAAAGTAATTATAAAATTAATATTTTTTATTGGAACTCTTTATTACGAGGAGATACAAAAAAGATTCTCGAGGAACGTGTCGTCTGACCTTAAAGCTGTTTGTGGCTGTTATATATACAACTGTTTGTGGTTGTAATATTTACAGCTGTTTGTGGTTGTAATATTTCCAACTGTTTATGGCTGTTATATCTACAGCTGTTTGTAGTTGTTATATATACAACTGTTTGTGGTTGTAATATTTCCAACTGTTTGTGGCTGTTATATCTACAGCTGTTTGTAGTTGTTATATATACAACTGTTTGTGGTTGTAATATTTCCAACTGTTTGTGGCTGTTATATCTACAGCTGTTTGTAGTTGTTATATATACAACTGTTTGTGGTTGTAATATTTCCAACTGTTTGTGGCTGTTATATATACAACTGTTTGTAGTTGTTATATATACAACTGTTTGTGGTTGTAATATTTCCAACTGTTTGTGGCTGTTATATATACAACTGTTTGTGGTTGTTATATATACAACTGTTTGTGGTTGTTATGTTTACAACTGTTTGTGGTTGTTATGTTTACAGCTGTTTGTGGTTGTTATGTTCACAGCTGTTTGTGGTTGTAATATTTCCAACTGTTTGTGGCTGTTATATATACAACTGTTTGTGGTTGTTATATATACAACTGTTTGTGGTTGTTATGTTTACAACTGTTTGTGGTTGTTATGTTTACAGCTGTGTGTGGTTGTTATGTTCACAGCTGTTTGTGGTTGTTATGTTTACAACTGTTTGTGGTTGTTATGTTTACAGCTGTTTGTAGTTGTTATATATACAACTGTTTGTGGTTGTTATGTTCACAGCTGTTTGTGGTTGTAATATTTCCAACTGTTTGTGGCTGTTATATATACAACTGTTTGTGGTTGTTATATATACAACTGTTTGTGGTTGTTATGTTTACAACTGTTTGTGGTTGTTATGTTTACAGCTGTTTGTGGTTGTTATGTTCACAGCTGTTTGTGGTTGTTATGTTTACAACTGTTTGTGGTTGTTATGTTTACAACTGTTTGTGGTTGTTATGTTTACAACTGTTTGTGGTTGTTATGTTCACAGCTGTTTGTGGTTGTTATGTTTACAACTGTTTGTGGTTGTTATGTTTACAGCTGTTTGTAATTTTATGTTTAAATCTGTTTGTGGTTGTTTAATTTACAGCTGTCTGTGTGTTAATAGCCGTGATTATTTACGGTACTCAGTACAACAATCCGGATCAACTGTTCCCGATCCAGACAGACAAGGACATATTCTGGTCTTACGGTCTGTGCGTGGCGGCTCTAATTTTAGACATCATCACCTCCATCTTACTGGCCATCAACGCTCAGAAGAATCACATGGTGTACTTCTCATCTTACATTAATTTTCTCTTATAAAATATCAGCTAGTTTTGTACTTCAAATAACTTGTACCTTCTATTATAATATCATCTAGTGGTGTATTATAAATCCCAGTGTTCTTTTCTGTTATAATAATAATAATATAATGCATCATCTAGCGATGAACTTCAAATCTTGCTGTACTTTTCTGTTATAATTAGGTCACCTTGTCACTATTAGTAAAGTGACCTATTACGATCTGTTTTCGAACGTCGTCGTGCGTTAACATTAGAACATTTTCAGCTTTTTTGCTAAAATACTAGACCAAATTTGATGTCTAGCCTCTATAAGGGAAACTTGGTGTACAAGTAATTGTTAAAAATCTTCTTTTATACGAGTGGGCACTCAGCGGAAAAAAAAATAAATGCATGACTATGATGAGTAGTGATGTCTCTACCACAATTATGAAATTCATGGTCCCTGGGTCAGGATTAGCAGGCCTCAGGGCGGTGCCAATATGACCATATATAGTGAAAATGTATTAAGTCTTTGAGAAAAACTAAACAAATGATCATGATGCCCATGAACATTTATTGAATCATCTTAAAAAATCATTTTCTCTTCTTTCACAGTAATGGTAGATAAATAGAACGTATGATTATGATGTCCATGAAGCTTTTTACCTTCAATGACAATGACAATGAACTTTATTCTCATAACTGAATTTACAGTGTAGAGAAAAAACATATGTACAGTATGTACAAACTACAATATATATAATACAAGCATGATGAAGGGATGACAGATATAATTTAACCAAGAGAGCTAACTCTCTCAAATATAGTATCTAATAGTTTACTTAGTTTATTTTTGTGACATTAAACAGTTTTTCAAATTTTACAACATTTGGATTTGTTATGAAATATTTTGGTAAACATCTAACCCTTGAATTGGATATATATACATCAGTACATTTGAAAAGGTAGTGAAATTCATCCCCAATTTCATTGCAGGTACATAGTTTACAAATTCTGTTTTCTCTAGGAATATTAAACCATCTACCTATCTCAATAGGTAATTTAGCATAACCAGTTCTAAAGTTACAATATTTCTTACATAATTGTGTTGGCAAAGTCAATAAATACTTTTCAAAATCCAGTGAGTTTTAAAAAATCCTATAATTTAAACCTTTTGGAGAATTATGTACCTCACTACTAAGTATACCATGATTGCTTAAATTGGTCTAATAAAATATTGTATACTTTAGATTTTAACCAGGGTATGTTTATTGTGTTTTGATACCATATATATGTCAATCCACATTGATTTAAAGTTTAATGTATATTGTGAAATCCATGGCGTCTGTGTCAGGGGTTTCAGGCCGTCAGATGAAGTTTATATGGCCATATACTTAAAATAAATTAAATCTTAGAAAACCGGTATTCTTCTCTTCTCCCATATATAGTTGAGAAAAACTAAATGCATGACATATAAAAGTATGTACTAACATTTTGAGTCAGGGGTTCAGACCCTTAGAATGGGGCCAAATGCAGAAAAATGTATTAAATTTTAGAAAATCCTCTGTACTTCCACAGTAGTTGAAGATAAATAGAATACATGGTTATGATGTTCATGAGGCTTTCTACCTAAATTGTAAAATTCATGGCTCCTGTATCAGGGGTTTCAGACCCTAAGGCGGGGGGTCATTATTGCCTTATAGAAAAATGTGCAAAACTTGATACTTTCCTCTGCACGTTTACAGTGGAGAGAGATGAACTAAATACATTTGTTATTATGTCCTTTTCTTATATTGTGAAATTCACTGCCCATGGGAAAAGGGGTTAAGCATTTTTATTGGGGGAGAGAGGCAAACCTGGCCATAAGGTGAACATGTATGTTTAAGGTCACGAGTCATTCGGGTAACCTATTGCCGTTCTCGTGCTTTGCAATTCTACATTAGGCTATGGTACTCAGGTGACCGTAAAGGCCTATGGGCCTCTTATATATCATCTAGTGGTGTACTTCAAATATCACTACTTTAATTATCTTTGAAATTTATTTTTAATCATATTACCTTATAAAATCATTGTACTTTTCTTTTATACTGTTTTTTATTCCATTAATATCCATCTACCTTATGTGTGTATTTAAAAACTATTTTGGATACGATTATTGTTAACAATAACATACTATATCACTTGTACTTGTTAGCTATGTTTTGTTATATTTATTCCCCGATTCCTTTATTTCAATAAGGATTCAATGTCTAACGAATAAATTCTTCAAGTTAACTTTAAAAACTTTCACAACTCTAACAAGAACGTCGACACATGTTTAATTCCACGTACATTGTAGTTCATACTCCTACGGTTGACTCTAATCCCCTATAATTAACAATTGAGTTCATAATCAGTCTGCAGAAATTTCACACCGAATAACAATAAACACCCCTCCCTTGTAGTTTTTGTTTTAATTCATTTTTGTTATTGATAAATGACAAATCAGATAAAATGAAGGTTTTTTTAAATTTGTTTTTCTCTTCTTGTGGGATTGCCTGTCATCAAATTCCTTATCACTCCTTCGTTGTGGAATTTTGTTTTTGAATTGTTGTTTTCTTCTTTTTTTTTTGGTGGAAAAGATTGAGAGGAAGAGAGATCGAAAAACCAATCCGCCTTTGAAAAAAATTCTAACAGAGGCCCAAACTTCTATCTATGTACTTTAAAGATATGTAGCATGCGTTCGTCGTGCAAATGAAGAAAAAAATTGATTTCAGGTGAAAAATCAACAGTAGAAAAACCACAATCATAAAAACAAAAGTTCCTGCTGTATTCAAACTCGGGACCTGCGGGTCACTGTACCCATTTCGCTATGTACAGAGATAGACACACACTTTCGGCATGCAGTATGAACAGTTGAACGGTTGAAATTGCCGTACCCGCGCGCGTGTTGTAACGTATTGTCAAAAAAAGTAAAAGTCACCAAGTGACCCTGAAATGGGCATGGTCACGATTTTGATCAAATTCTATTTTTCTGCTTTTATCATTCACAGTGCATTATAGGAATGTATTTCTAATGATCAAAAGATATTTGAGAGTCAATCGTAGAGTTAAAAGCAAGATACAGGGCTCATAACTCTTTGTCATGTAAACAAGGCTTGAGTCCTGTTTTTGTTTACATAGGTTCAATATACCAGTAAAAAACCTTTTTTAAATGTCTATTTTCTTATTCATTTGAAGCATAAATAAACTGTTCCTAACGTTTAACACATTCAATTTAGGTCTAAAACTGGAATTTTCATTTCAACATTCAAAATACAATCAGAAGCTATGTTTATATAGCAAAAAATTGTAAGCTCCGCAACTCGCTTATAACTCAACGAATGACACTAAATTTTGGTTGCTTAAAAATATTTAAAAAGTATTATTGAAAACATTAAAATCGAGAAAAAAAATTGACTGCAGTGACCACGCCCCGTTAAGATGGCTGAATGGCTACATTTAACACAGCCGTAGCGCAATGGAAGAAAATGAGGCATATTGCCCTCATATCTGAAACGACGATCATTTTTTTTTTATCAGTTTTCTTTAATGTCAGGGTGAATTCGCCAAATTCCCAATTATGAAAAAAATGAATTACAAAAAAAATTATTGTTAATTTCTTGAAGATGACAACATAATGTTTAGTCTT
The DNA here is from genome assembly GCF_025612915.1 of Magallana angulata. NCBI lineage: Eukaryota > Metazoa > Mollusca > Bivalvia > Ostreida > Ostreidae > Magallana > Magallana angulata. Next base: position 48,206,589 of record NC_069111.1, read on the forward strand.
GATCCATATTAAACCCACCAACTCTCAACTGTCAAGCTGATACCCTCCCCATACCTTTAGATAAACTACCCAGATTAGAAGAAAATGTCCTCTGAAGAAAAAAGCAAGATATTCCATTAAATTTGATCTGTGTGTTCAAAGATACAAAGCCATACATGCAGTTCAAAATACAATTAACGAGATAATCGAAACGATAAAATTTTATATAGTCTTATACTGCAAAACATGCACCTTTGCCTAACTGCAAAATGGGTGCGCTATGTACAACAATGGCGTACGGTTGTTGGTTTTGTTTACAGAATACATGCAGAGTAGGTTATGGATACGGTGAATGAAGGATTTCTCTTAAATTCATTTCAACGAAACATAGATTCTATTTGAATAGACTGAGAACAGGAAATAAAATATTTTAAATTCACATATTGGTCCCTTAAAACATACATAACTAATTTGTTAAAACTAACAAGTGTCTGCTCTCACAAGTGGAAATTTTTTTGTAAAAATTTTCTAGAGGGAGGTCCCCTACCCCTCCCCTTCCGCACCTACCCCCTTCCGCGCTACGCCAGTCTATGAAGCATTCGGCTTCAATTTTTGCTTACACATATATATGGGGCACGCTACGCCTCTGTTTAGGGTATGTTTAGCTCATTGATCAGAAGACCTCTGTATAAGGATATCAGAAAAAGTTCAAATTTTAAAGTGAAAAATAAGATTTTTTTCTTCAAAAATCATGTCGAAAAAATTAAGGTAGAGCTATTGACCACCCAGTTTCAATGATGTCATTAGAAAGAAAGACAATTTTGTGCCCATCTATTGAATCGTTCCAAAATAGGGGTTATCTCCCGTGTGCTGTGTGGAGACGATCGATTGTCATTTTGTTCATTTCTGTTTTAGTTGTTTTATATGTTGAACTTTTCACAATTATCTATATTTCGTCGATATTTTAACAGATAGCCCTTCAGAATCGAAATCGAGAGGAATAACTTCAGTGTAATAAAATTGTTTTGAAAATTTTTCAAAACACTTTTTAAAACATGTTAAAAGACTTGTTCAAAACACTTTCTCAAGCATGTAATAAAAGAACTGCTTAAAACATGATCGAAAAATCAACACACTTCTTAAAACCTTCAAAAACTCACAACAATTCTTAGAACCTGTTCGAAAACATTTAGGTAAAAATGTCCCCTTTTTCATTATTTATTCAAATACCAGAAACTAAAAATGTTTTCTATGAATGGACTATTTTGTAAATGATCTTTTACCCCTTTTGCAACGATGAAAACATAGACAGCGTTAATCTACTTTTTCATGATATAGAATAAATAAAATTAAGCGAAAGTTAAAATTCATGTTAATAATTTTTTTAGTTTTTAATTTTTATATACTGATGATAAAAGGGTTAAAAATACTTGCATCAAAAGGAACTACATGCTTGTCCGCAGTTATTACAAACAGGGGAATTAGCAGAGAATGACATTAGTATAGGTACAGTGCACTGGTACATGTATATGTACATGAAGACGTTGTGGTGTTTTGAAATTCTCGTCATAATTGTGAGCTATCCGGTTTCCACAATATCACTGCCTTTTCGCACGGAGTGTTAATTTCTTTGGTAAACATGGCAACTATAACCGACCTTGTATACCGTTGAATTTATTAAATAAAGAGTTGTCTTTATATATTAAAAAAAACGCGTTTTAGGATTTGAATTTGATTGTATTTCGTTCATGAAATGTCAATATATACATTTGTAAGTTAAATTACACAGCGGTTTTTGATTTGTAAAATATGTGTAATTATTAGAAAATCAAACGATATCGGCAATATGTCTAAAAAAAACCAATCATATTCGATAACGTTTAATCACTGCCCCCATTTTTACAAATTTGAAAAAAAAACCCATCATATTATAGTCACATTTAAATAAAACATAAAACTGCATGTGTAGAGCGCAATGTTGCCCAAAAACCATTTTCTCATATTTTATTGTTCATATTATATTTTGCATATCATATTAAAAATGGCATTGGAGCAAGCATGCGCTCGATGTTTTCTTTCTGGACAGGAAAACCCCATTTTTTTGCTTAAATACGTACTTTTTGTGACATTAGCTCATTATTGATATGTCGTATTTCTATTATGACATCAATCAGACAATTTATCTTTGTAAACTTGAATTATATATCTTAAAATATATCATTAAGTAAATTTCTAAAGCTCGATTTCTATATAACTTTGAAATTTGGGGCATTTAAACACTAAATTCAGCAGATAGTCCTTAAAAGGCAGAGCATATATTCACCGTGTAGACCCAAATGGAGTTTTGTTAACGAAACAAATTCTTTAAATAAAAAATCATGTAATATAATTGATAGCAAGAGCTGAAATGCTAAATGTTGCATAAGAGGAATGAAATAAGACAGAACTTGGCTGAATTTGATCTACTGTAGATTAAATCTTAGAGATTTTAACTGACAATACATTAAGAATCTATATAAAGTTGTCTTAGAATCAAAATTTTGAACATGAAATTCTCAGGTTTAGCACAAATACTAATTTACCTTCTGAAATTGTACAAGAGAATTTTTCAAATAATGCACATATTTTAAACATGTTACATATAAAAGAAAAAAAAAAGGAACACAAATGTTTGCATTTTTACAATGCTACTTTCCTTTATTTAGGAATGGACCAGAAAAATATTCATGCATGCAATTGTCTCCAGAAATTTTTTCAATCGCATTGGTAATTTCTTTGTATCGGAGTAAATTCGGAAGGCACAAGTGGCAAAGAAACATCGTTGGTCAATAATGTGAGTCAAGCAGGCACGTAGCATCAGGGGGGCCTGCCCCCCCCCCCCCCCCCGCACATTTTCACGCAGCAACTAATTTTTTTAAATTTAAATATAAAAAAATTGGATTATCATGGAGTTGCCCCCCCCCCCCCCCCAATTTTTTGGGGAGGAAATTAGGAGTGAAATTGAAGTTATATATACAGTACCCCCCCCCCCCCTCCCCAGGATTAGAATTTTGAAGATTTTGGAAAATTCAAAATTTCTTTTTTTTTTTTTTTTTTTTTTTTTTTCTTTTTTTGCTTGTCAAGAATTGTTGGAGTCTGTCCCCCCCCCCCCCCCGGCGCCCACTTTCAAAAACGATGCTACGTGCCTGTCAAGGGACTACATGTTTCATTTCAGTATATGCTAGCATCCCTTCGCTTGGTAGAGAAGCACATGCATTCTATTGACGAAGTAGGGCACGTATACATCATACGACATCTGCATTATCACTCCCTTTTTGCTTATAATGACATAATCATTACAAAGGTATTTTTAAAAATATATTAATTTCTTTTTCTGGAGAAAACTAACTATATTTGGCAAATCGTGTGTTGTTAATAATTTAGCTGTGTCAAAATTAATTTACATTGCATCTATTTTCCCACTTCCCGGAAATGACTTTATTAAGAAAGTCAATAGAGCCATTTTCAATTTTATTTGGAACAAACATGACAGAATTAAACGAAATACATTAATAGGAAAAATAGAAGAAGGCGGGATCGGTGTAATAGACATAGAACTCAAGTTAAAACCACTGAAAGCATCTTGGGTTAATAGATTATTAGAGTCATGTTTAATTAATGAGGTCATTAATGCTTATTTGAAAAGGGTCAACCTTAATTTGAACTACATATTATCAACGACTGAGAGAAATATGGAAGATTTTACAGTTATTAATCATATTCCTAAATTTTATCAAGAAATATTTTGTTGTTTTAATAGTTGTAAAAAACAAAATAACATTCTTAACATGTCAAACGTAACATTTGTACAACAACCCCTATGGAACAACGAACTATTTAAGTATAAAGGCAAAACGTTGTGTTTTTTAAGATGGATAAAAAGTGGTATATTATATGTAAAAGATCTTTTCAAGATAGATGGCAAAATGAAAACACTAAATGAATTATCTGATATTTTGTTGAAAAAATGTAATTGGCTATGTGAATATAATATTTTACGAAACGTAATAAGACAACATTGTGTGAATTTTGATATGACATGTAGTCAATACACAACAAGTAATGTTGAGAAAAGTTATACATTTCATTTAGGATGGCATACAATAACAGACAAAAAATGTAAATTCTTTTATGAAAATTTGTTGACTACTAAGTTCCAAAAACCCATTTATAAATCTTATTATAAGAACATGTTTAACGTTCAAAAAGAAAACTGGAAAAGAATATACATTAATAAAATTAAAAACATATATGATAAGAACATATGTGAATTTAATTTCAAATTATTGAATAATATACTAGTTGCAATTTATTTTTACATCAATGTAAGTTAAGACCAAGCAGATGTTGTGATTATTGTCAAGACACAACAGAGAACGTTGAACATCTTATTTTTGAATGTGACAATGTCAAAGAAATATGGTCAAAACTGTGTACGACTTTGCATTTAGATATCATGTGGAAACATGTAATCATAGGCTTCTATTATGAAAATAACCTCAAGGTACAATTTTTGAATAATATTATATCTTGTGTTGCTTAAAGAATTTACAAATTTAAGATGTTATGTAGATTTGAAGAAAAAAATGAAACCTCTCAAAGTCTAAACGAATATGTAAAGAATTACTTAATTAGAGATATGAATTACATTACAATGTACTTAAAATCATCGAAATATTCATCAAAACTTAAAACATTAATAAAAATATTGTGATTACTATTGTATACCCTAGACACTTAGGGTCTGCCTATGTGTATATGTGCTACACCCGGGGACCATGTGATGGACTGTATGAAAATGTGTTTGTCCTCCGGGTTAGCCAGGGTATTACATGTACATTTACTTTTAAAATATATTTCTACCTTTACTATAATAGCTTACTATGTACCAGTTTTTTCATATTTGTGTACACAATTTTTTTTGTGTGTGCACATGTATATTAGACGCAAATATTGTGAGTCATAGTTATGCATATCTATAGATTATCGACGTACATGTATCTCTAAATACATATTACATAAACAATTTTATACCAAAATTAAAAACATTATTTCTATGTATAAATATTTATATATATAAACATGCATTAATATACATGTTTTAAGACAAACAGTTAGATACTTTTAAATGTCTTCTCAATAAAAACTTGTACATTATTTGTAGCATTAATATGAAGTATTAAGGAATTATACAAGATGTCTGTACGCTTATAATTGAAATTTTTGAAGTTTTTGTATATTTGTTTACTCTTGTGAATAATGTTGATAATAATAAAAAAAAAAATTTCTTTTTCAGGTAAACATCGCAACTCTGACCAATTTATTTAATCGTGACATTTACTGAATGAAAAGTCGTCCAAATTTTTTTTAATAAGTGCGTACAAGGATTTGAATTCGAATAAGTCCTTACATATAAATTAAAAAGTAGACGAACATGTATATACGAATGGTTAATAATGCGCAAATTTCGTAAATATTTATACTTGTAATGCATTTAAAATTAAACAATAAAGCCTATATAAAAATATTAAGAGGTAAAAATTTATAAATCGTTCATTTTTCTCTATCATTTGTATTGTAACAATATTTCCATGTACATAACTTATTTTGGGCGGCGCGGATACAGTGTTTTTTGTTGTTTTTTTTTTTGGGGGGGGGGAGGGGGGTGTTAATGGTTAAACCACCATCCCGACCCCCCCCCCCCCCCCTCCCTTTCATACCATAACTTCATGACAATTGAAACCCCAAAAAAGATAGAAAATGTCGCGTGGAAATGTTGAAGGAAAATGTTTTCCGTCTAGAATAAGAAGAAAGGGTGAAATTTTTCTATGATATTAGAAAACAGAATTTAATGAAATTGACTAAATATTGCAACGTATACCATGTAAATAGATGCTAAGAAAGTATGGCTCATTGATCGGAAAGATTCATTTCTAAATGGGGTAGCATTGCAGGCACGTAGCATCGGGGGGGGGGGGGGGGGGGGGGGAGGGGGCACCCCACCCCCACACATACACTTTTTCAATCAATGAATCAATTTTTCAATATGAAATTCTGGGATTAAGCACAAGTACCTCTCTGAATTGTACGAAAGTACGGTATTTTTAACCTATGAACATATTTTGTACACGTATAAGTCACCTCTGAAAAAAGAGAACTGATATATGATTACATTTTCGAATTTGTTTTCCTCTGTTTAGAATCGGGTCATAGAGAATTGTATTGCCTAACTTGTTCTTCTTAATTTCACGTTTGTAATTTTGTCCTTTAAAGAGTAATTATTGGACGTGCACATTGTTGTTTAACATTGCCAGCCATGTTTAAGCTAGTTGTCAAGCTGGTATTTTATAACCTCTTTGACCTTGAAGATTCCAATCTAATGTCTTCAGTTTGCTTTAAATTTCAAAACATTGGAAGATTCAGCTGTCGCAATCATCCGATGGCCCTTTTTAAAAATTGCAATAAAAGGTGAAAATGTCGAGATTTAATTGTCGTTGAAAGTCATAATGACACGTGTACGAGGTAGTTGGGGGTAACGAAAGAATAATGGTGGACTGTTGTCCCTGTCTATTTTCATCAAAAACACCTCTAATTTCATTACTGTCCCTAGATACGCATCTGTTTTGCGCCAGGTTTTCGCCGTTCTCTGAAAGAAAAGAGATATTAGACGGAATGAAATTAGCCTGCCTCGGACACCGGTCATTTCGGCCATTGGTCATCCCCTCTCTCCCCGGACAAGGCTATTTTTATCGCAAGTGTGGCCATTGACAAGAGGAAGAAAAATTAAACACTAATTTATAACACCTCACAAAAGATTTGAAAAGCCTGTCGATATTTTGTGAACAATGCACAGACAAGATGAAACTTCTCTTTGGCGATTGGTCAGTTGACATTTGACCTGACGTTTCGACCCAGGCCCGCTTCTTTGCTATCGTTGTTAGGCCGTGAAAGGATTGTGTTTTGACCTTTTTAGACATTTTTAACAAAAGTAAAGTTAGATTTATAAGCCCAGAGTCCCATCTTCTTTAGGTACACAATGGGATGGTATTTTGAGTATTATCCACAACAGCTGTACCGGATAAATCCACATCTGTTTCAGTCAGACAATGCGAGATGACCACACCGCATAAACAGAAGCTACATGTACTTGCAGGATTATGTTTTTTTTGATATGAGAATTACAAATGCTTTCAATTATATTTTATCATGATATGGGCGACTAAATGTTGTCCATTTTTTATATCAGTTTTTCCTAAAGTCTGAGTTTTTAATGAGTAATTAAAAGCTAGATTCCAAAAATCCAATATATATATTTGCTTTTCACGAATTACTTCACATATACAGTCTATCATATTTATACAGAGACGCATGTATGCATCATTTATTAAGATAATATCCAGTGTAATTGGGAAAAAAAATCAACAGAACACCGAGGAGAATTATGCACAGCATAAAGACAAAATACAAATCACATTCATGAATATGAACGTAAGATCGACTTTTTCATGCTCTCGTGTATTTTATAAGCAGGCATTTATACAAGAATAACGTAAATGTAGTTAAAATACTAATGTAACGATGTTCTATAGTACTTCTGTATTTGTGATGACAATTTGCTCACAAACGCTTAATTAAAGTATATGGTTCACTATAATAATATTTCTTAATTAGTTTTGATATATCTGTAACTACATGTATTTGTATGACAATATGTATTTTAGAATATTTACTTTTTTCAATGTCTTTGCCTGTAATAACACAAGGTATCGATTTTGTACTATACAGTCCAATGAATTCAAATGACGTATAATTTGGGCGCAAGTGCGGTTTGCTTATATATATATTCAAAAATTTAATCGTACAATTGCTGAAAATTATATAAATAAAAGTAAAAAGGAATCGTTCTTTGAGCATTATGAGGTTATAATTTCAATCGGTGCATTACTGGATTTAATCATGCCCCGACCAAAATTATCACCTCATAATACTCCAAGAATGATTTCTAGTTCCTTATACAAAAATATTCTTCATCAAATTTCAGAACAGTCATACAATCTGATCATCACGTGGCATTCATGCTTCAAGAGATCTACAAACTGTGTGTCTTTCCACGGACAAATGATTAGTTTTTCCAAATTGGTGTACTGTGAGATATTGGCATAAACAAGATTTATCTCCATAAATTATAAAAATGACCACTGGCTATTCAACAGCTGGTGTGTTAATAAATTTCAACATGTGCTTTGAAAAACAGCAATTGTGATTCATAATACTAGAACAGCACGTGTTGTTTACATATACACGTAAAGCCATTGTTAAAAGGTTCGACTGAGTACTGTTTGCGAAATAAAATTTCAAAAAATAAATGGAAAAAAAAATCCACAGAAATATATTCCATTTAAATCATTTGCCGTAGTACAGAATCGTATATTACGATAGCAATACCCCCCCCCCCCCTCTCATAATTTAGATATATGGAACTATCTGATTTGATATGAAAGTGAATTATCAAGACCTTCTACTTCTTAAAACATTATTACTTGATCATTTTTCAGACATCTGTAAAAACAATAAAGACTGAAGACAGTCAACGATAATATTTGTACACTTTAAACATACACCTCTATTGGTCATTACTTATCATATAAATCTTCTAAAAACTAATTAATAAACATAGCCCTGTCCGAGGAATAAAATTAAAAAGATTTATTGCAGATGAGGAAAAAATGTTGCGCAATCGCAAACTCGGTGAGAGAGATGCTATTGTCTCCAGCGTCGGGCTGTCACGTCAAGGAAACTTGTTCTGTAGTACATACAACTTATTTAAAGGAAGAAGAGATTTATGTGAAAAGATGAAGCAAAGTTCAGATACAGGCCTTTTTCAGGTGTAAAATAAATTTAGTTGTTGTCAAGAGCAGTGACAGAGTAACGAAACGCGACAAAACGTTAACATGTATCATGTCAGGAGCAGAACGCCGCGCGTGTCAAAAAAGGCAGGGGGTGGTCAGGCATTTTACACGTCCCCGTGCTAATAGGGCATCCTGCACCATTAGTTATGGAGGGGTTTCCGCTAATTTAGTAGATATGAGCTTTTCTTTTTGTGTCAAATGAAGAGAACCCGACCCTGAAAAGTAATTTTCAGTGGACACGAAGTTTGGTTATATTTTAAATCTTATCGTCACATAAATGTGCATGTATACTCAAGTCAGATAAAATGCTTGAAAAGAAGAAGCCCGCGTAGCAAACCTACATGTTCGTAATAAAGTACTAATGTACTTCACCTAGTGACTCACTCGTTTTGCTGGATAACAGACACAACAGAATTATTACAATAATCTAAAATACGATAAAAGATACCTTGGCTTCAAAACATATTATATAATATTTTATTAACATTGGCATTTTCTCTGCTTCCTGGTCCGATTTTTAAAATATTGTTTAATTTATAAATTTAAGTAGGAAAGAATCGATTTTCAAAGTGTAAATCCTATCATTAATATTTCTCAATTATCTCAATTTTAAAAGGATGCTTACTGTCAAGTTTTGTTAGAATTCAACTGGCTCAGTAGTTCGGCAGAAGAGGTTGTACACTGTAAAAAGTAAGAGCAGTAATGACATACACATGTACATGTATTTATAAACGAGCGCAAATCTCTGACTCAACAGAAACTTGCAAAATTGGGAATCAAGACATTGTCATATTATGCAATTTAAACATATTCATTTTTTTAATATTAAGGATATAAATGCAGAATTTCGCAATGCGTCCGTCTATTGAAATAGCACAAAGCCAAATAATGAGCACAAATAAGCAGCGATTATCCACAATAAGTTTGATATTTGAAAAACGAGGAAAAAAGTTGACATGAGTTTGATGAATTTGATAATTTCTTTTGTTTAGCTAAATAAATCCATACAAAAAGCTGTGGGTGTTCATTCTGATTTAAGGTAATAGTCTGGGAAAATATCTGCTCACAGAACTATGCATTGAATACACACAGTCTGAAACACGAGCTCGAAGGTAAAGTACAAGTTAAATGTTGAATAGATTATAATGCTTTTTTAAAAAATTGTTTTATACATGCAAAGATTCTGTCAATGCTTTAAAAAATATTGTTTTGTACTAAGACTTTGAAATTACATAGATCAGATTGAATAATAAATAATTTTAGAATCAGATATTTCCATGTACATGGATTAAAGGGGTGCATTGAATGTAAATGCATTCATTTTCATTTATCAATTATTCTTTTCATACATTTGATTGTATTAAAAGTATTTTTAAAGTAACTGAATTTGGGCAAATATGTTCTAAACAGCATAGGTTAAGAACAAAATATGGATTTAATCAATGATAAACAACTTAATTCAACCGTGTTCACACAGTCAAGGGTTGTAGTCGTAACAAATTTAACACGAAGTTTGTTGAAGGTTCATCCATCGTATTTGTTTTGATTGAAAAATAGGAAGCAGCACGTCAAAGCCAACACGACCGGAAGTCCAGGAGAAAGCTTCTCTCGTGCAAGTCTCGTTCACCCCGTTAATACAAAGGTAAATTATATCTTACGGAGGAAAATTCCGTCCATTATGTCATATACTTTGTCAGAATTTCAAAGAACATAAATAATGCTGACCATCGTAATGGGCATTGGGTAAAGGAAGCGCATGTCGAATCGCGCAAGACATCAGGTAAAACACGGTAATTACAGTAAAAAGCTGTTGTCAATCAGTGACAACCAATCAGTATACAGGTAAAAAAATATCTGTCACCGATGATTAACTGCTGCTTTCTTTGCCGCGTTTGGTGTAAATAATTTCATAGCTAATTGAAAAAAGTAAAATCCATGCATTTAGGATATATATATATACACACACACACCCGACCATTGATTTTTTTTTTACTGACAAATGTACATATTTTTAGGACGGTTTCAGTACTTAGATGACAAACGTAGAGAAAATCTCAATGTTTTTAGAATTTTGCAGCAAATGTTTTAATATTTTTTTTTTCTAATGGCAAAAACCATCAAGTCGGCGACAAAGGCGGCAAATAAGGTCCTCTGTTTACACCTACCGATATCTGTTAGAAGACGATGACTTGTCAGTGTTACTATATTAAAACAATAACATAAACGCCACAATTCCAATTCTGTATTACATTACGTCATACCAGGCACTCTGATACATCTGAGGATAAATATAACCAACGTGTGTATAAATGAACAAAGTCTTTGTGAAACAAAGCGTATCAAAAAACAACAGTTGGTTCGAAATTGAACATTTAAACAGTAAATAAACAGAAGGTACAAAACTATGGCAATCTGGATAATTACATGTCTCGAATCGGAAAAAGAATTCTTCCTTTCTTAAAATGGATTCTTAAAAATGTTCATTCTTTCTACCCAAGTCCAATCCACACTTTGCAAACGTTGTTTCCCTTTGCGGGGCCAACCCAAAGGTCAAAATGGAAAAATCCAACTTGTTCCTACCAAATATTTGGGGGTCCTTTGATAAAATCTGTGAATTTAATTCATGGAGTAATCAAAATACACAACGGAATTGGATTTTATTGTCAAAAGAGTTACAAACCTCTGAACTAAAAAGGCTACTTTGAGAAATCTATGGGGTTTTTTCCCCCAAAGATGGCGGCCAAGGGACATAAATTTTGTAAAGTGTGGATTGGCCTATTCCCCCCCCCCCCCCCCCCCCCCCCCCCCGACACATCATTTGATCCAGCTAAAATCATCATGTACCATTTTAGAAGTTTGTATCTAAAAACTCAGAAATCTGACTCCTCCTTTGAGCAATAAAGACAGTAACAAGACATTAATATGACAGTGTTGAAATCTCTTATCTTAAAAAAAAAATCGGTCTTTCTGATGTTGTATGTCATGTTGTAAATTTAGAATTTACCGGGTAGCAGTAAATACAAAATTCACAACATGACAAATTTTGAATTTACCAGGTGGCAGTAAATACAAAATTTACAACATGACAAGTTGTTATGCTGTAAATTTTGTATGTACTGCCACCAGGTAAATTCAAAATCTATAACATGACAGTAAAATCACAACAAATTCTTCAATTTTCATAAGTATATATCTGCTGTCAGTGCATGCAAATGATCATGCGATAACCATGAGAGAGAGAGAGAGAGAGAGAGAGAGAGAGAGAGAGAGAGATTCATTCTTATTTCAATGATACAAAAATGGTTTTTGAATTTCAACGTGCAATTTGCTTGGTGTGCCCTAAACTGTATGTGGTAATGTTATAGAGCAGATCTAGAGCTTGCAGATCGCGGACAGGGGCACCTAGCCAAAGCGGCTATTGGTAATTTTGTGATTGACATGTTGGGGGACATTATATCTTATTTTTGTATAACTAAAATATATAACATCATGGCAAAACAAGTCTTTACAGCAGTGCTATATCTCCAATGGTCATATACTATGGAGATGATTGATATACTGTTCTCTCGGCCGTCGACATATCCAAAAGCTTTATACGTAACAAAGTAACAAGAATTACCAATGACATCGCTATAAAAGAAAAAATATGACAGAGTGGTGGGTCAGGGACAGTGATTATGTATATATACCCTACATTTGGTCATATCGTGTACCTTGTAAAGAGTATAAGGGTAGGGACTATACTACATGTAAAATATCTTGATATTTGATTGATCAAATAGGTCTCTCTCTCTCTCTCTCTCTCTCTCAAACACAGCAGAAAATACAAATATTTTGGTGTCACGAGTTGCATTAAGGGTATTCTTTATATGTAATGTATACGTGTGCAATTCCTCCCTGTGATAAAGATTGCATGCGTACCTTTAGAATAGTCAAACACTTTGGACCAAATTTCTCTTTACTGAAACTAGGGGCTCGAGAGATTCACTAGCAGTTAATTTATGTTCCTTGCTTACTTTTTCTCGTTATAACACACCTGTTCTGTCGAGGGTGGCTTGACCAGGTGTCAAGCGCCTTGTATCCAACAGAACGATGTACATTTCACAGCCCAAGGCCCCACATATCACCACAAACAATTAGTATTTTATAACTGGAAAACCCATCTCACACACGCTTATAGTCTGCTAATTATTATTTAATGGTCAACCGCGTTCGCGTTCGATTGGCGTAGATTTCCTTAATTAAAAATGACAACAACAAAAAATAGGTGGACGACATTATCCAATGTTTTTTTTAAAAATTACTTGATTTATGAATTAAAACTACACATTTCTTAATTCATCAGGAATTAATTTGAAAATTAATCAAGTTCACGATTATATTCAGTTCTTTGATCTTATCTGGTCTGAGCTTTGTTTTAGCATAGTTTAATTGAGATCCATGCATATTTTCCCAATATATGGCCACTTTAAGGTATTCTATAATAAGCAATCACCCAGTAACTATAAGAATTATAAATATATCCATCTTTAAAACAATTGCTGCTCATTCCTATTGAACACACATGTACTTTTACTTTTAAGAAAATTCTCAAACTTCTAAACAAATCATATGGTGTAAAATAGTTGCTGATCACAAAATTCTTTAAAGCGAGGTCTAATAATATAGTGAAGTTACTTATTGTAAAGGTTATTTAGTCATACAAATTTTGTTTGTTGTTTTAACCCCCAGCAAGATTATTTGTTAGGTCGGCCTTTGACTAGATAATTATGAAACGACTCGATGCAAAATATGGTATCGTTTACCCACGGTTGTATTTGTATCGTGCTGGGTTAAAACGTAAAAAATAAGAAAAAAACATATTCAAAATTTACAACTATTCTATAGAACGGAAGTGAAAATCGACGATTTATCATGCGTCTTTGGCAATATAAGCAGTTATAAAACACTCGTTATCACCAAATACTAAAGCAATACATGTATATTTGTTTTTTCGAAATGTATGTGTAAAAATTTGGTCACCTGCAAAATGGCTTGTAAAATCTTTGTAATGACAGTACATATATCATAATATACAACAGATTAAAACAAGACCCAATAAACTTTTCACTCGCAGCCTTGGCTAAAGGCTAAACGACCCTCATCAATAATGGATCATATCCTTTTAAATGGAGTTTGCAGTAATCATTTCTTCTATCAAATTACCAGATCTATTATTAAAATGGGAATGAAAAATGAACGTGAGCAACTTGTTCAATATCAACACGGAATGAGATTGGGGGATAGAATTGCGTAAGAAGAAAGGCAATGCTGACCGCGAATATACGATCACTAGATAGGGTGTGGATTTTTTTTCACTCTATCGAATCTGGACCTTATGGTGGCATATCTCTGCCCCTTATGTGCTAGTTATTTTTCTGTCAAGAAAGTCGACATGCAAGATAAATATGTTGACATGCAAGATAATTATGTCAACTTGCAACATAACTATGTTGCCATGCAAGAAAATTACAATCAGATAAGAATTATACAAAATCTCAAATATCGCCCACCTCCGACATCCAGGATGCTACCTTTTTATGTCGACGTGCAACTTATTTATGTTAACATGCAACTTATTTATGTCGACGTGCAACTTATTTATGTTAACATGCGAGATAAATATGCTGACATGCAACTTATTTATGTCAACATGCAACTTACCTATGATGACATGCGAGATGAATATGTTGACATACGTTGTGTGTCAACATAAATAAGTTGCATGACGACATATGTTGCATGTCACATATTTATCTTGCATGTTAACATAACTAAGTTGCATGTCGACATAAATAAGTTGCATGTCCACATAAATAAGTTGCATGTCGACATAAATAAGTTGCATGTTGACATCAATAGGTAGCGTATCTAGCATCTTGGATGTCACATGTTGGCGATATTTGAGATTTTTTATAACTCTTATTTGATTGCAATTTTCTTGCATGTCGACATAGTTATGTTGCATGTTGACATACCTATTTTGCATGTCAACATCTTTATCTTGCATGTCGACATAATTAATGGAAAAATAACTGGCACACAAGGGGCAGAGATATGCCACCATAGGACCTTTTAAGTTGACTCCTATTCGCGAATCGAAAGCTTCATTTATTTTAGAGAAGTTTTTTTGAATGTGTATAAATAAAATGAATTTTTTTTTTAAAAAATCAGGCGACATCCAATTGTTTTTTTTTAATTGTTCAAACAAAATTTGCAAACAGTTGAAAGCACATTGAAGGACGTAGGGTTTTATGACTAATAAGTTCGTCAATAAAATGATTTAGTTCATGAAATTATATAACACTTAAAATCTCAAATTCATTATTATTAAATTTAAGGACAAACATCTCGACATATAACCCACATCATGCTAAATAAAGCAAAAAGTGAGCGAGACATAAAAAAGTGATGGGTCGTCTGGCGGATGAATTAGTCTGTATCATTTACATCTATATCCCTAGTTGTATAATTAATTGTACAGATAACTCGTCATCTGAATTAGCCTTTTCGAACACCACCTGGTGGGTAATCTTCTTAACCTTGGCCAAAATACATGAACAAGAAACACTATATTAATTAATAAAACAGGGAATGAATTGTAAGGTATTTTTGGCTTGTGCCAAATTATTTATCTGAGATGATGCTTTCTGTGTTTATGGTGCACCCAGGAATCTTCTCTCGGTGAGATGTGTCACACTGTATGTTTAAAAAATGACAAGGAAAATTTCTCAAAACGTTTATCATTTTATTGTATGATTATATACCTCGTATAGTGGACAGACCTTGTATAATGACATCTTTTAAAGCCTAAATGATATCATTTACCAATAAGTCGGCATTCTGTAGAAGTGTACATGTATTGCAAATCGACACAAAGGCGTTTTCCATATAAATCCGTGCATTAAAAATGTTGAAAAAAAAACAAAGTCGAAAATTGTCAAAGTCTGTTCTATAAAATAATATTTGGCATATCTATATGCATCATAATCGTTTATCTAGGAATATAACTGGTGGTTTTTTTTTTTTAATATAATAAGATTGACCGATAATTAAAAATAATTTTTAGTCCCTTATGTTTACCAAACTACGAGATTTTAAAAGATTCCCTATACATCTCATTTTAAACTTGTATTTTGATATCAATGAGCGTCAAAAAGAAATTTGAATGTTTGAATCCCAAGCTCGTTTATTTTACGGACATCTATATATATTAACTGTTATGGGGAGTGTTTCCACAACTGCTTATAATAAAAAATGTGTTCTTTTTAATTAACGCAAATGCAAGAAAATGACCTATATCAAGATTTAACCAAATGGTGTATAGGATCCTTCACCCCCTGTTTCTCTAGTATAGCTTTCTGGTGGAGACTTTTCGAACACTTTTTTTTCTCCCCAATAAGAAGCCTTGGTCGACAGGATGTTTCATTAAAACAATATCGTGGTGTAATTCATTGTAGATCGACAATCAGTATAAATAATTTCTGAATTACTAGTACTGAACTCCTGACTCCATCCATAATGGTTCGGGAAAATGTATCATATGTCATTACAAATAAATAATGGACACTAATGGCCTTACTGCCAAATAATATCCTGCGTCCAGAAAAGATACTAGTTACCGTCAGGCCGATCCCGATCGGTTGATTGCCAGTGCCTTGGTCTTCAAAGGACAGACCAATTCTTGGGTCTTACGCAACAAGTTGGCGGCCACCAACTTATCGTCAACGTAATTTGCATTCTTTTTTATGCCTTTTAATGTAGACACTTCTAATATATTTTTTTACCAATATAACCAATAAAGTTACAACGTGCTAACAAAATTTAACAGTTTTGAGATTTTCACTAGCATTTGATATGCACGAGGACATTTCGTTTTAATTTTAATTGATTATTGCGAATGGTAAGCCGCTTTAGCCTTGAATAGAATCTTCCCTCGACTTTTCCCTATTCTCGTGTAAAAAATTAAATAGGGCCACGCGTGGACATGTCAAATAAATAATTACATATGTAAGGACCACGAGTAATGTCCATTGCCGTCCATGCTACCTTGCAAAAACAATGGCCGGTATTGATGATTGAAAATCAATTGAAACTCTATAAAACATGGTAAACTACTTTGGATCTCATTAATTATGGACTTGTGTCACCCGATCCCTGGCCAAACCTCTGGTCATTATTTTTATTGGTAAACAGTTTCAAAGTCGTATCGAAAGCAGCAATCATGCATATTGTATGCCTGCCTTTAAACTGTTTCCTATCTACTTTCTAATCACCAGCCTCTGAGAATTCCAAAATTGGATGAATATGTGCTACAGGCAATTTTCTGCTGGACAAAAATATCAATTATTAAATGAGAGATCAAATGTGATGAATAGGTTTGAAAAGTGATGCCTTAATCATTTTATGAAAATGGGTAAGCGTGAAAGTAGTCCCGGGGGGAAAGTGACCACTGGCGTCATATATGAATGTTATAACGGGGACCCTGCGCAACTGTCGATAACGGAACAAAAACAGAAGGCTTGCTGAACAGGGATGTCGCTAATCGCTTCAAAAGCAAGTGGCCTTTATACGAGAGAAAGCAAGAAACGTGCTCTTATTATGCATCTTATTTCATAATCAATGTAGATATATACATATTTTCTCCTAAATGAATTACAAATACTTCGTGTGAATTTTTTCTTCAAGTAGGTCAAAAACAATTAAACAGGTTGTTGATTTAAAGAAGGAAATTAAGGTTAATATTCCGTCAGATCTTGTAGGCTTGGAAAAAAAATATCGCGGTAGATGTTGAGAGTGTAAAGCGTTATGACTCTGGTTTTAAGAAGATATCTGGACAGGAATTTTGTACTCGTCTGTGTAACAATTTATGCCCGTTTCTTTAATTCAAGTAGGGAAATGAGTAGATATATAAACATCCCGGATGTATTTTGCAGATTAAGACCTTGTAATGCCGTTAATATTTATGTACACACAAATCGTCGGAAATTGTGCAAAACAAATAAATCGAGATAGAACGTCGGTCAAACTTACATTTTATACCGCGGTTCCCAAAATATTCATAAAGATGTAGATAAAAAGGGGACAAGATAATTTGTATGACTTAAGTTTCTCTCTCTCTCTCTCTCTCTCTCTCTCTCTCTCTCTCTCTCTCTCTCTCTCTCTCTCTCTCTCTTTCTTGAGTTCGGACACCTTTCGGGTGCCTCTGTTCTTATCACACTGTGACATAACGAGTGCGCCAGAGCACTCGGTGTCTATAAAACAGTGCATTTTATTGACGAAGAGTTGTTTTGGAGGGAAACCCGCAGAGGGGATTATTATAATGATCACGGCGTCACTGGTCATCGGCCAGCTGTTGTATTTTACTGATAAATTATTCAGAGATGAGCAGGCAGAAAGTAGGTCAGAGTCAAAATGGCGCTGTCCATCACATTTGCCGTGATGACCTGTACGACCATATTAAAAAAATATGTGTGTATTTTCTACAAAAGATACGTTTTGAAAGAAAAAAGAAATCCTAAAAAAATGATATAACTTTAGAAAGCCTTAAAATATGATTGTAAAATCATTAACAAAATTGTGTCTTTTAAATGAAATACAATTTTTGACGTAGTAGGAACGCATCTCATCAATACAACGACTTTTTAAAAATTTTTATATAAACTTGAAATGTATTACTTGTGAATTATTAAAGCCATCTAGGTCTATATCATCAAAAAAATGTGAACAACAAAAGAACAATTAAAATTCTTTCACTAGATATTGCCGATGGACTTTGGTCAACTCGTGCAGCCCTGGATGGTTCGGCATTACGTCATCACAATGAATCTATAAAATGAGAGAAAGCCAATCATAAATATATTTCCCCGGTAATAAAACTCAATTTTGGCATTTTAAGTGTACTTGAGTCCCGGCTTGTGTGGGGAAGTGCTTAGCATTGCATAACGGTTCGATAGGACGACATGGTCAGTTTTTATCTAAATAACCTAGATAGAAAATATTGGCCACGGGTAATAACATCAAAGGCCGGACAACAACTCCAAAATAATTTTAATCAGGGGCTCAAAATAGGTGCCTAGTTTACGTCTTTCGGACAAAATTCTTCGAATCATGTTCTTTTAGTTTTCTTCACCACTTGAAAAAAGTTTGGTGAAAAAAAAACTCAACTGTCGCTTTCAAGTGATTTAGCCATTAAACCTCAAAGTCTGTTTTTGAGATTACCCAATTCTTTGTTTAGCTTTGTACTTTGATCGTGTTTATCCTCCTTGGTGGTGCTTTGACACGGTCCCATTTGCGCCTCATATATTTGTATTTTTCACCTAAAATATATAGAAGATGGAGTAAGTGATCGTAACCCTCCCCTTGCACTATTTAACAACTCTACATACTCGGACAAAGCAAGCCAATCAATAGTCAAATATTTGTCAATCTGGGTCGACTAGTCTTTTGAAATCTGGGCTTGTTTTTGGTAAAATACAATCAAAATGTATTGAAAAATAAAATGACGCAATTTTGGGGGCTGGCAATCAATGGGCCAGTTATTGACATAGTTATTGACGAAGCTATTGAATTCTGGGACCCGTGTCATTAGAGGGAAAAAACAAGTATGGTCATTCAGGCCTAATGTTTGTTCTTGGAGAGAATGTCCACATCGTTTTTGACATAATCTATTGATCAATCTGTCCGAAATGTTTTAACCTCCAACAAAAGCGGGGAAAAAAGTTGACCATGTACGAAAGGAGACAGAGAGAGTGGTGGTTTTAATTCTACGAATAAAAAACAACAAAAAGTACCCACTTAAAAAAAAAAGAGAATTAACTTATAAACGATGACTTTTCAATGATTTTGTTTTATGTAATATTACAAATTGACAATCCACCGCCTGCGGCATTTACTCTAAAGTGTATTCTCACAGAAATCTGATCGTTTTCTCCTTTCATTAAATTCATTTATGCATTTAAAGAAAAACAATCTTCTTAAATATATCTCGTTTCTCTTATATCAAAAACCACAGTCATTTCCTCCGATTTTACATCATTACGTAACGCCATTGCGATACTAGCTAGACGTCATTCCTGTAGCATCCAACATAACCAGGTCAATTATCAAAAAAATCATAATTAAGATATGCAAGTTTTAAAACCTTCGGCCGATGCAAGTGTATAGATAAATAAGTATGTGTACTGGTCAAGTCAAAATATCGTTTTGAGACGAAAAAAAACCCTCCCCCGTTTCAGTATGATAACCCAGTAATACGTTTCTCTTAAGCACCTCCCCCTTATTGGATAAAAATGGACTTGCCTCCGAGCCATTACGTAATAGCACTGGTCATCTAATTTTTGCTGCCCTGCACTCTGCCTCAATGTTTACTCAGTTTATTTCGGCCAAAGTGTAAACAACTATGGTGTAATCGTTTTGAAGTTTTATCGCCAACTTGTCCCAGCCATAAAAAATGAGCTCTTGAACACACCGAGTGAAGTGACCAGTTGCATAATTTTATGGACCGTTGAGAAGGTTTTCTTTCAGAGATTGACCAGTACATAAGTCAATTAGCCGCCGTCAAAACTAGGGCACACTGACTTTTCGGACAGAAAAAAATTTGAAATGAACAAAAAAGTTTAAATATTTATTTATTTTCTCAAAAACACCAAACACCATTGCGAGGATAATCTGACATGGTTTCAGAAGTATGAGTGAAGAGGTTTGGACGCAACGAGGAAACATGATCGGTAGGTGACAAAACTTTTAATGTCCAGCGTAAAAAAATACTCTGTAAATTAATATTACCGGGTTTTTTTTTTAAATATAAAAGTACTTGTTTTAAATGTTAGCACTTTAGTTTTTTTGATGCTCAATTGTATTAGGGCTAATTTTCGTAGGCGGAATATATTTGCATTGCCTTTTCTTCTCGAAAAACGAAGAGGAAAAAGAAAAACTTCTAGTTCCTTTTTTACCTACACTTTAAACATAGGCAAGCACAACTGCATGGTGTGTGGTGTGTACGAGGCCTTTTTCAGGGGATTACGGGGAGGGTGGTAGAATAACTTTCTGGGGGTGACCATTATTGGACCCAGCTGGGTACTGATTTGATTATCTACTCCAAGAAAAAAAACATATTGAGAAGGTGTGAGGAGATCAGGTGCTTCAGGTTCTAATCCAATCAGTCCTGCTGCTCTCCTCTGTATAACTCGGGCAGAGAATGGTGTAATATACACTATATAGAGTGGGCTAGATTACAGGGACAAGTGAAATCACAGTTTAAAAATTTTAAAAAATACTTTCTTTGTAGTTTAATTCCAAATACCAAAAATATGACTGATTTGTTTATTAAAGTAGATCCAGTGTTCTGTGACGTCACACTTTTTTGTAAAACTTTAAATTCTTTAAAAATTGTGCAAGATAGTTTTATTTATTTTATGTGAATATAATCACATGGATGTAATTAGAATTATTGGTAGGTTCAAGATATTTTCGCACTTAATTTTATACTAAATTTCCAAATTTTTATATATTTTATCTATGCAAAGGGGAAATAACTCTTTTTCTGACTTTTCTTTCAGTTGTATGTCTAAATGCTATAGTTTTTCTTATTCCAACGATTAATTTTAAAATATTTTTGTAATTTTAGTTTTCTGATAAAGTTGACATTAAAATTAAACAAGAAAAACAAATTTCTGCCTTCAAGATTTAACTTTTAACAGAAAAAAAATACAATTTTCTAATGCTAAAATATGCTTTAGTTTATGTTTATCTGGCATCTCAAAAAGTGTGATGACATGTATATTTTTTCTAACAATTGATGACATTTAAGTCTATTAAGTCGAAATCAGTTCGGTTTTTCAACTTTCCTCAGAGAATTTTACGAGTATGGAGCTACCTTAAATATATGAGAACAATTTTAGTCATTATTAATCAATTTTTTGTGATTGATAATTCTGTTTTTGAACATTTTGAACATTCAGAAGATTCAAATTCATATCAGGGTAGCATTTTTGATTTTTTTTTCACATTTCTTTTTAAATAAGGACAAGAACAAATATATGGAGAAGATCATGTATTACGGAGCTGTGCATATTTTATACACAAATTCTTTTTTTGGAATAGTAATACACTGGAATGCATAACTACAGTTCTATTTCATATAGATAATTCAAAAAAGAAGCGTAAGGAAATTTGAAAATTATTCTATATAAATACCTATACTATATTTAGCCACATTCTTTAAAAAATATTATATAAGTTCATTTTTTTCATAATCTTGCACTGTTATAAATGTATCATTTAAAAAAAGGTGTATCAGAATATGAAAAATGATCCAGAAAGCAGGTAGTTAATTACCTCCCTTGGTGACCCCCTTTCACTGGCTGTATTGGGAACCCCTGATAGCAATACAAAAATGTTGATCTCCTCTGGGAGGAAAAATATAATCAAACAGAAACCAGGTTACATAACCCCCCCTGATAAAGTGACTTAGGCCAGGTTAAAAGAGCTGGCCACCTAATGGCAAGCAGTGCTCTCTTATGCAATTTTTGACATATTGGAAAGATAGAAACCAGTTACCAAAGTATTTTTCTGCCCAACTCAAAGGATCAAGGAACCCCTTCTCTTTCTTGGGCTGAGTAAAAGCACCTGCCTCTTTCATCCATTAGATAAGTTACTTTAAAGGTGAAGAAAGCGTTTATCTTTTCTTAACAGATTTAACTAACACTTAATTCCCTGTTAAAAAAAAATTGTAAATAAAGTTAATTAGATCATTTTCTTATCAATATTACAGCAATTTAACATTATAATTTTTTCGAAAAAGAGTTTGTAGTTTTTGCATTTAATAAACATGCGCTTACTAGTAATCAAGAGGGTATTAATTCTGCTTCTTCTTAAAATGTGTTTTGAAAAGAAAAAAGTGTTGAGGAAATGTATATTCTAGAAAACTTTTAAAAAAAAAATTGAGTGTAAAGATTTCTTTTCAATGCATATAATTTTTGTTGTTGTTTTGTGTTTTTTTGTTTGAAAGACTCATTTGTATATTTTTTGTTAAAAATTATCCCCCCCCCCCCCCCCAACAAAAAAATGAAAGAGAATAATATCTCCTCATTCGGAAAAAAAAAAAATCAATATAGATATGAGTGTCCATCATTGGTCAGTGATGAGTGGACTGTCCTACATAAAGTGAAATCACTCCATCTGTGCATTGTTGCACAACATCTCATTTATTTCTCGTTCCCCTGGACCACCAGCTAGAACTGTCATTTAGTCACCATCCCATAATGGAGAAATTTATCTCTATATTTCATTTTCAATGCTTTTGGGCTTTCTCGTTTGGAGGAAAATATGTTGCATAATTAATGGGGTACACAGAACAGTACTTGGAATTGAATGGTCAATGGAATAAAATGGCTATTTTATTATTAATGACCAGCTTTCAACTGACCTTTCACTTAGCCCACACAGAGAAACAGAAAATTACTTGTAATATCAAATAATGACACTGATTGAAGTCAATGAAGGCTATTTTGCAATTTACTCCTTTCCTAAAGTATTAATAAATCCATTCAAGGTTAAGCTTGATGAATTTGGTCTAATTAATGAACAAAAATTAACAACGACGGCCTTCGATTCAAACATTTACAATTAATTAATAAATTATCGTTTTTAGAAATTGCAGGTAAGGCAATTATTCTGTACAAGTGTTTTTGCAAATTCAGATTTGTGCAAATTATAATATCTATTTACTTTTATTGAAATCGATAGAACCTAATCAATTAGAACAATTCCACATTTTTCTAAAAGATAAAATTAATAAGAATAAAAAAAAAAATTCTTAATTCTCTTTAAAATATAAAAAAAACATGAAAAAACCTATAGATGCAAATTTAAATAATGCTAGAAAATATTTTTTAATACTAAAAAAACCCCCACTTTTAACAATAAAATTATAAAACCAATTTTTTTCTTCTTCAAAAAACATGTCTCCTAACCTAAAAATGTGCTACATTTAAATGTGTTTCCATGGAATTTGTCAGAGGTATAGAGGAACAGGAAATGTGAATTGGATAAATGGGGGTATAATTGGATTCATTGAAAACATTAGTGTACATATTGCTAGGGCTGAGGCAGAGTGACATCAATAAAGCAATGCCCCTATGACAGGGCCTTAGTGCTCAGCCCATGGTCAGTTTTAATCAACTTTCTCTATCCCCCAGGGACGATGCAGAAATATTGCTTTTCTCACTGTTCTTATTTAGAGTGATATCTGCTATTTTAATCATTTCAAGTGATATCAAGGTCAGAAAGCATTGATAATTTGGGGGGGAATTTTTGTTCTGTCCTACTCCCCTGAGAATAATGATTCTAATTAGGGAGGGAAGGAGATTTTAGTAATGATGTAAATCTTTTTCCAAATCATTACCAAAGTACACAAAAGTAAAAAAACAAAAAGCACCCCCCCCCCCCCCCCAAAAAGAATTTTTTTAAAAATCTAAATTAAAAAAATCAACCAATGGATAGTTTCATTGACCTGTGCATTCTATAGTATTTTCATGGTTTTAGATAATCTGATTACCTCCATTTAAAAAGAGGATGAATCAAGTTCAAATTCCTAAAAATTAGATGTCGTAAAAAAGACATTAATTGGTCTGTAAGAGTCTATTAGATGTATTGAATGAAGGTCTTTTCTAGAAGTGAGGTGTGAAAACCTTTATAACTTGGTTAGTCAGGTAAATGCTTGCCGCATTGTGTCACGGACATGGTCACCCATTGTCCAAGGTGTTTTTGTCCAACAATATCCATTTGCTGTTTCCTTTTTCAATGAACATTTGATTTTTATCACTCTGCTGGTCTGTGGGTATTTGTTTGCCATCCCTAGGGGTGGTATTTGTGTTACGTCACCCTTCTGATGGGTACTTAATGATACAAAAACATGTGTGGCAATGGGGAAACTGTCAACCTTCATTAGGTCCAAATGGGATTTTTAAGCATAGATAATGGAAATAAAATAGTTTCTGTAACACAAAGGAAACTAAGACCATTAAACTGTGTTGTCCCAATCTTAGGCCTCATCAATACCATCAACAAAATCAATGTGCGGAAATGATTTCACCCTCAGGCCTATTTTTGACAACCATCAAACCTTTTTTCCTGGTCAGTTTGTCTCAATCTGTTACTTTTCAAATTAGCTGGAGAAAAAACTTTGGAAAGAAAGGACACTTAAAAAAGACTTTAATTTATTTTCCTGTGGTTGTACTGCCTGGTACAAGTTTTGAATTTCCTTGTAAATATTTATTGAAGGTGGTCATTAAAGTTCTCTTCTTAATGAGTGCTTGAAGTCTAAACTTCAGACCACTAAATGTTTAAGTACTGTCTAGTCTTCAACACTGGAACTAAAAACAATTTAACAATCATTTTACGGAAAATTATCTATATTTAGTTTTTTTTTATTTAAAATTTTTTTTTTTCGAAGAAATTAAGTGATTATCAAACTTTTGGGTTTTTTTTTTTTTCAGAATCCCTTATTTATGACTTAATAGAAATTTAATGCATGATCAGCAATTAAATGCAAGGCATATGATTAGCAGTTAAATTTAAGGCATATGATTAGCAATTAATCAAATATGATAGTAATGAAAATTTTATTAAAGTAAATTGAATTCAATATTTGTTCAATACTAATTGATAGAAATCAATACATGGAGAAAGTTCATATGTTTAAATT
This sequence comes from Magallana angulata, assembly GCF_025612915.1. NCBI lineage: Eukaryota > Metazoa > Mollusca > Bivalvia > Ostreida > Ostreidae > Magallana > Magallana angulata. The sequence continues at coordinate 48,232,263 of NC_069111.1, forward strand.
TAAATTGTATTAAAAATAAGATATAATTTTTATTTGTAAAGATCTTTTGTTTTTTTCTGTATACAGGTACCCATTTTGATCTTTATGGGAAATATCAATTATTCATGCATCAGAATCAGGAATCATTGAAAAGTGAAAACTCTCAAGATTTTGAAAACCCCCTTCAGCGTGCCCCAAATCTTAAAAGCTACATCTTCTAATTGTAGCACATCATTTTTATTTTCAGAGGATGCACTGACCTCTAGGGGTCATGGTGACCCAGGACAAGATAATCAGGTGCAAGACAGAGCTTTTTTCGAGGGCAAGAGTCACCCTCCACAAAGAGAAGATGACCAGCATCAAAAACGTTTCAATGATCCTGTCAGTCAAAGAAGCCCCATGATGCCCATCATAAAAAGGTATTAGTGCTGCTTTTGATTGGTTGAAGGAAAAATAATTGTACGCCAATGCATGGCTCCATCAAAAAGGGGGATTGTTCGCCCGCCCTGTAAATGCAATTCAATATCTCTTTTATTGGTTGTTGTGAAGTGGGTTTTTTTCTCTCTCTCTCCTGAAGGGGATCAAAAGACATTTTCTCCATGGTGATAATCAATGTTCTTTTGGGTTAGGAAAAAAATCAGTGCACTGAAATTTTGCATAATATAATTTACAATTAAAAATACCCGGTAAACCAAAAATGAATATAACTTAAGAAATTTAAAGGAAAAAAAAAAGATCAAATCAACAAAAAAATACATGTACAAAATAAATAGAAAAATAATTGATCCTCATATAGTCAATGAGCCTTGAATGAATTTGATAACAGATGAATCAGAATGGAAGAATGTTGGGTAATTTAGCAGGATGATAGGCAGTGCAGGGCCAGTTGTTAGTATCAGTGAAACTGACCATTTAATTTTTGTAACATATGTCAGACTGGACAAAAGGCCATGTCACCAAGGGTCAGATGGTTTGAACAGGCCAGGTTAAAGGGCAGGTGGCTCAACATTGATGAAATAAAAATAAAAGTAGATTGAATAGCCCCTGGGTCGACCTTTTCCCATATCTTTTGTTGTAAAAATGACCACTCGTGCATTGGTCAGCTCTGGCCATCCTTGTGCAGAATTTTTTTTAATCTCCGATGACCACTGCAGTGTGGGCAGTTAGTCAATTCAGAAGGGGCTTATTACCAGGTTCGGACCAAAGAGGATTTCTTTTTTCTCTGATTGTTCATGCTTCTTCGAATGAAGTTAATTGGTGAAAAGAACCTATGAAACAAATACTCCTTGACTGAAGATAAAAAACAGGGGAGGAAATAAGTTTTATACTTCAAGAAGGAGAAGAGTGAAAATAGATGTATTCTGATAAACTTCTAGGAAATAGCAAGTTGACATGCAAGTGGCAAACATGTGCTGTATATAACAGGAACTGAGTACTAAAGTTTTGTGGTGGACATATATACATACATGCTGTCCATGTTGCCATTTCACATTGTATCTTTGTCCGACAACACCTTAGGGCACTAAATTTCAGAAGACCTTGAAATACCCCCCCAAAAAAATATCTTATGCTGACGATGGGGTATTTGTCATAAAAAAAAAAAAAGATCTTTGACTTTTTCTGGAATCTCAAAGTTTTTGAAGATGCACACTGAAGTGGAAGAGGTTCCTGGTCTGTACACAGAATCCAGGTAGGTGATCAGGGCAGGGAGCAGGGTGGTGGAAATGGGTGGGTGGGGTGTAAAAGCAAATTAAAAGGCATGGGGCACACGGATTCTATTCCAAAATTTTTAAAAACCGAAGCAAGGGGCACAATTTTTGATATTTTCCAAAATTTAAAAAAACCCCAAACAAATAGACCTTAAGTGGATTAAGATTATCATGTAAAGCTTTATACTTTTGGTATTGCAATCTGTCAATAGCTGTATCTTCAGGCAGTGTAGTCTTAAAAGCATTAAATAATTGAATTAAGGCGTTTAATTGTACAAGAGATCTAAGTTTAGAAAAGTTTTATTTTCTGCAACTCTGCAACCCTTTTATTCATTTAAAAAGTAAAATCTGTGTTTTATAATTATGAATATCTATTTTTTAAAATACATGTATCATTTGGGAAAAAAATCTCTGTAGTTTAAATGTAAGAGGGATTTCTTTGAGATATCGTTTCATTAATGCTTAATTAAATATATGTCTCTCTTAAATAGTTTGAGATTATCTCAAATTCATTTTGCTTAAAAATATGTGTGAAGATTCTTTTTTAATTATTTTCTTGTGAGTTTTAATTGCAGAAAAAGTATACATTTTTCCTCTTTTATAACAAAAAAAATCTTTAAGACATAACTTTTAGATAATAAAGACGCCAATTTAATGAGATAAGGTAATACAGAAATTAAAACAAAAATCTCATTGAAAAACGTGATTAAAATTTCATTTGATTCAAATAAAACTATCTGCAGAGTCCTGTAGTGATTCATATTGTATAAGTTGACCAGGATTCCCAACAGGAGATAGGAAGTTGTTGTTTATTGAATTTGTAAATGCGTTACTCTCTAAATATGCTGCAGAGAGCAGAACCTGCGAGAGAGTGCATCCAGCAATCGATCTCAATAGCCATTTCCTGTGTACCCGGACCAAGCTTTTTCTTGCTGAAACTAGTGCAACCACCAACATCTTATTTGGTATCAAGTGCCACTCTCCATCTCTCTCTGACCAGTGTCCTTGTATCTCGAGCCGAGTTTGTTCCAAGTTACCGTCCACGCACACGGATTAACGTGTTTTGTCCATTTTGCCTCCTTCCAGGAAAAAATCACTTGGTGTCAAGACTGGCCGTGATGTCACTCTGTGAACAATTGTAATGAAGCACTTTATGCTAGTTCCCTCGCAATTATAAATATTTTGTTTGTTTGCCTCTTGACCTAACCTTAAAGAACATTAAACACACTAGGCACGTTGTTGGGTAGTAGTGTATACATGTGTATATACGTATGTACAACCACTTACTCCCCTGATCAGCTCCATGTAAGCAAACATATACCTTTCACCTTGGATTTTGATTATCTTTTTAAAAACAAACATTAATACTTTCCTTTTTTTAAAACCTCCCAAGGAACTTCTCAATTGAAAAATTTAAGTACATGTATTAAAATTATCAAACAATATATTCAACATGTAATTCCATTTGTAGAACCCCCCCCCCCCCCAAAAAAGGGGGAAATTTAGGCTTTGTTTTAAGTTTGTATGTTTTGAAAAAATTGAACGAATTCCACTTTGAAAAGAAAATCTCTTTTAATTAATTTGATGATAAATGACAACCCTCTTTCCAAAATGCTGGAGTTGACAAGCTAGAGAAAGGTTTACTAGCCAATGAATTTTTTCCCGTCAGTTTGGACAACAAATTCACAAGAGTCTAAAAAAAAGGAACAATGTTGATTTGATGGATAAATACTTGAGCTAGCTCATTTCAAACCAATTTGTAACGCCGATACGACAATTTGAAAAGCAAGAACAAGTAAAGAGTAGCCCAACATGCTATATGGAATTGCCATAATTGTTCTGAGGCTTTTTCCCTTTGTTGCGGACACGTGTTTGGATTATTAAACCCTAAGTAGTGTTTTTTGTCCTTTTTACTGCCTGATATGCAAACAAGGGGTGATGGCAACAGAAATATCGACATATGTTCATGTTTGTCCAAGGGAAAAAAAGAAAACGTTACCCAATCATTAAAATTCCTACCACTGTGTACTGTTGACATTCAAACTTTTTTTGGGTCGAACTTTTTTAATGAAATATCACTCTTAGACAAAAGTCATTTTCTTGATCTTGTGTTGAGAATGGCATAAAAGCTATTAATTTTTCTCTAAGGACCACTGACTTGGGATGGAATGACCAACATGATATTATCCTATGAATCTGTCTTGGCAGAAAGAGATGGAAAGCACATTTGGTTGATATTAAAATAACCTCAGCATCAATGGTTATTCAATCCTGTGGTCAGTAACCTTCAGAACCACACACTGAATGCCAAACTGGGTCAAACTGACCCTTAGCCAAACAGAAAATGAAGTAATGATATATTTTTCTTATCTGGTAAAATGATAACGAGAAAATGGCAAATAACAAAACGGAGGCCAGCCCTGGGGTACTTTCATTCCAGATGACCAATGAAAAAAAAAAATTCATGTGTGGGAAGATACCAGTTTTCCACTGTATTTTACCGTTTTTGAAGGATAGGTAAAACAGGTCATTATTTTTTTTTTATTGCCATGAAAGAATTTGATTTTGAAGTTTAACCTTTGTTATTCACTGTGGGTAAAGATAAACCATCTTTTCTCAGGAAAAACTTGAGGGTTTTTTAATGTAGGTAAAAATCAATTGTCAGTCATTTCTAGATAAGTTTATCATCATGAGAAAAAGGGACATTGTGGATGTTTTCAAATTTTCACAAAGAAAGATATGATAAAATTGTGATGTAGTTTTAAATATGGCCTGTGTCTTATGATTTGCTATTGCCCTTTAACCTGGTCAGTTACTAGTCTTTATTCCCCAAAAGACCTTTGAATTTCCTTTCTTTATTTTGTTGAAAGTGAAAAGTGTTCCCAAGTTGAAGGCGGCTGGTGAGAGTTCATAAGTTGATAGTCAAATATATTCTCTTGATGGAAAAATATATTTCATTAGTAAGTGGAAAAATGTTTCGTGAATCCAAAATTACATTTGATGAAGGAGAGAAGACAGGGCAAGGATAAATCAAAAAGCCAGTTTGGCTGGCTACATTAGTTCAAAGGCACGTCAGGGACTCCCTAATTCTGTTTTTAGTGTTGAATCGAGAGCATGGCGTATCATTACATGATCGTTTTATCGCTTAATCAAAGATATTATCATATATGATAGAAAAATTTATCCCATTGTGAATGATGATTTGATAAGGAATTATATGCTTTCGTCTAGAGAACACAACCCGTGTGTTCTTATGCAACACATATACCAGTGCTTGGATATTGTATATAGGAAGGTTACAAAAAGTGTCATACACGAACAATATGTTTTGTTTTTAGATGTGGCATTGTTCAACATCTTTAAGGAGATAGTAGGTTATCTGTAGATTTGGCATCTAGCCTTGAAATGATTATCACATAGAGCAAAGGAGAAATAGAATACTGGGATTGATTTATGACAGCCTTGCCTTTTGTGAATGACAATGAGGCTGGTCCATCATCCGACTGACCACTTCTTACAAATGGTCAGTCTTTGCTTATTGGGTTAAAAATGTATCTGCTGGAAAATCTGTCAAAACAGATATTGATTAACTGTCACACAAACAAATGTGGAGGATAATTTTTTCTGACCTTGCGGTTCAGACTCGGGGCAGGACACTGGTCAACTTGGCTGACCATCTCTCCCAGCATCCCTCTGATGACTTCTCCATTAGCACACTGTAAAAGTACAGACCCAGTAGAGACCCTGAGCAGTCGGATAGAAGGAGGAAACACTTACACCGGAATGGGACATGCATTTACAAATGCATGCATTAATTACTTCCTTCTTTTTTGATTTGAAAATAACACAGGCAAATTGCTATAGATGAAGAGATTGTTTAAAAAAATTGGTTGCTAATTTCACCAATTGCAGACAAGTTCTTCCTTTCCTGTGCTCAATGATTTAGTGATAGAGTACAAGTCTAAACTCAATGCATATTATGTAAACAGCTGACAAATAGACTCAGGGATCAAATTCCACTGCTGGAAATTGAAATCTGTCATTTTGATAAAGACACTTGCCATTCTTGCTATAGACCTATAGAAAAACAAGGACAGGTGCCTTAATTTTGTTTTGGCCAGGTTGCGTTGCAAAAACATGTAGATGTGAGATTTCCATGAATTTAGATACTCAGCCTTAGAATAAAAAAAGACTGAAAACGTTCAAAAATTGTAGCAAAGAATACTGTAGGTACCTGTAATTAAAAATTGATATTGCAGGTTAATTATTACTACAGTATCAAAAATTAGGGTAAAAAAAAGTCAGGAAAGCTAAAACAGATTGTCAGTTAATACCATATTAAATAAGAAATGAAAAAGAAATCTAGCAGCTAACAGCTTAAAAATCAAAAAATACACATATCGGCAAAGAAGTCAAGAGCATAGAGGCTTGTTAAGAGCAAGAAGGCTGACCATTGTGACGAAGAGCATTCAGCTACTTAGTAATCCAATAGAATTTTGTGACTGTTTTATTGATAAGAGAGGAAATATGTTTTGAGAGATGACAAATCTGAAAAGTGGATATATAGGAAACGCAAAGTTCAAACACAGGCAACTTGGTCACTTTAAACAACAGAAATATGTCATTCAACAATACAAAAAACATTCAATGCTTTAGTGCTTTGGCCTTGGGATTGGCATTTTATGAGTTGGGGCCAAATGAACAATCTTAATATCTTTTTCCCTATTTGATCTACTTCCATTATATGACTAAAGGGCTAAAGCTTTAAATGAGTGACTGAACAAGAAATGGATTTTTGGGCTCTGGTCAATATATTGGGTAAAATAGTATGTGATATGCATTTTGGTTGGTCCAGGTCAGGATGACCTGGCTATTGATTTCCGTGTTGTATGGTCATTTAATACAAAAATGGACATCCATGATAAAAAGATGGGCCCGATAGCAAAACCAAACTGATAAATTATGGAGATTAAAAGCCATTTTATGATTCCTGATGAATATTCATATGTAAGATAAGTTTTTGTTGGTACATCCTCTAATTAGACTAAGATCTAAACAAGCTGAAAACTGTAATTAGAGTATGTTTTGGGGTGTTTGTTAATTAGTGAATTTCCAAGATCTTTCACACATGTACTCAAGAATGTTAGTAGATTTTGGTCCATTACTGTAACTGTGACATTTAATTGAACTAAGGTGGGGACTATACCCATTTTTATCTATTAGGTTATCGGAGTAAAAATGATTGTACTTCATGGGATGTTTTGACCGCTCCTCTTGAAAAACTGAGTAAACAATACAGGTTGTTGTTTGGTGTCCAAAAGATCAATAAGTTCATTGCCGATAAAAAACGTAAATGGTCATTCTTCTGTCGGACTCTTTCATGGGATGTACGTAAGTGTAAATTTGATTTTGTTAAGGTAAAATTATCCCAGGTGTAAATTGCTATCAGCTTTATCATTTCTCTTTTTTTTAAACTTTCCACCTTTTGATTTTTTTTGATTGGACAGTGTAATCCTAATTTGTATTCAGTGGGTAATTGATTACTATTCGTGGTCACTATATCTTTCGGAGTTGTTATCTAAGTGTGGTCAAGAGAAGACTTAAAATAAGAAATCTGGACGCATAACTTTCAATAAATTATGATGATTTATTGTAAAACTGTAGGGGTTTCAAAGAAATGAGATGCAAACTGTTTTTGCGAGGTCCTTTGGACCATCAGCTGACCCTTGTCCAATATATGCATGGTCAGGACGCAGGAATTGTCATTAAAATAAAAGACTTGTGTTAGTTGTGGGCATTTTACATGTGAGGGGGTGTCAATATGGACACTCGGGGACTTGTTGTCAGTGTTTTCTCTTGTACAAGGTAAAGTAATCTAACCATGAACTTCTAAACTAAAGAGGGAACTTTATTTGGGACCTCATTTTATTCCTAGAAGGGGTGGGTGTAAAAAAAAATTATAGAACGAGAGGGTAATATAATATGGGTTTTTAAAATATATTAGGTAATTAAAAATTATTTTTGAACGATGGTTTTAAAAGATTTAAAAAAAACACTTTTCTTTTATATGCAAATAAATTCATTTGTTAAAGTAGATAAAAAAGTGTTTGCTTAATATAGATATTCGTGTAGATAAAATTTTAAACAGAAAGTCAGTAAATGTCATGGGTATAGTCTGCTGATAAAATTGGTTGATCTATAACCATTAAAATGATATAGATATGAATGTATTGTTTACTTGTTGTTGTTTGAATGACCCACTTGATGTAATAGGTGCAACTGTACCTACTGAACTGAGAGAGAGAGAGAGAGAGAGAGAGAGAGAGAGTTGCTATACACCTTTATTTTAGGGATAATTATATAATTTATTCCTTTTCACATTCTATCATTTACAAACCTGTATAAAATATTCATAAAAGGTGATATTTATTAGTATAAGTCTATTGCCATATCCTATTTTTTTACACATTCCTTAATTAACAGTTTGGCATCCCTTTTCTGAAAAATTCAAAATTTTATTTTACCATTCACGTAGATGTATTAATAAGTACATTACATATTGCCACTTAATTGTCCCCTTTGGAGTTTAAAATCTCCTAAAAGCAAATAAATCTCGTAGAAGGTAAATTTTAGGAAATATTTAACTCTAATTGATTGCAATTACTCTATGGGTGTTGTAGGTCATTTTTCAGCTGTTTGTTTTATTAGAGTAATTAATAAAATCATTATAAATTGATAAATTTGTCACCATTTGAATGTTTTTGAACGGGGTGAAAGCCAGGAATTATCTCTGATTTTCTATTTATTTTAGGTAAGTCTGAAATACAGAAATGGTGATAGAGAAATATGAAGCTCCTAAAATTAATAACAGGATGTAAGTAACTTGATTGCCTTATAAGTAGATAATCAATGTAAGGAGACATATTACATAGAGTTTGAATATGTAAGAGCAAACAAGTCAGAAATACCAAAACTATATTATATTTTAATAATGATATTAGGGTTATGAATTGTATGATATATACTTGTAATTATTTGGTAGCTTTAGAGGACTGTCTGGTCAACAGCATAACAGATCTCCCTCAAACTCTTAAGGATGATACTTTAGGCCATTAAATCTTATTTACCATACATTTTAAAAAATCCAAATATTTCCACTTTAAAACTTTTTAAAAAAAAGTTTCCCACTCTCTTTAGGCAGAACTCTTCATTAAATGGAGGTGAATAAATCAAAAATAGTCCTCTTAATGATGAAATGCTGAGTAAAAATATTAGATATTGAATTACTGTAAAACAAGCACTCATTAATTTTAAAGTGTTGTCATGATATACATAAAACTGATATAGTAACCCCTCAAAAATTATATTTCCTCCCCTATACGTAGTGTATGACTGAAATAAATATACACAACAGAAACCATATGATTTTTCTGTCATTCTAAAATATATCATATAATCTACCAAGTATGTTGAAAAATAACTGTAAGTATAATGAGAAGCTAACAATGTAGTGTTGAACTGAAATTCTAATACGTACTTGCTAGCTAGCTAGTTGACATGAATTGCAAAATTTTAATATTACTAGATTTAACAATTTAAACTGCGTCACTAGAAACCTTTAAAATCAAGAAAAATAAATCAAACTGTTAGTTGCCCACACATCCATGACATCACTTTAGATTATAAGTCAATTTGTGACAAAGTATTTAGTCTAACTACAAGAAAAATAATAATTCATTTGTTAATTTTAAAGGAAGCCTCTTATAAAATATTAACACATTTATTTAGAAGTAATAGGTTTCTGAATGAAAAAATATAGAAGACAGAGAATATTCTATCATCATGGTGACAAACTATTGACAAAGCTGACCCTCCCCACAATTTCAATTAAAAGATATACCAAATGTATATATAGTTATCTACCTATTCAAAAAACATTTTCTTATGAAATACATGTATAAAAAATCTAGTAATTTGTTTCTCTATAAGGATCAGATGAAACTGAGACTAAAAGATTTCAACAAATCTGAACATCATCACAAGATATATCCAATCTTCTCTGGGGATTTAATTATTTAATTAACAAAATGTTACTAAGTTTGATTCCCCCCATAATCTATCATTTTGGAAATTAATTTCCTACATTACGTAAATAACCTGTATAATTGGGTGGCAAAAATCCCCCAAGATTACAGCAGCTTTTGGTCATGATTTCTGGTGGTTTTGAAAGGATTTGTTTAATTAATAAGTTTTGTGAACTTTATCTGGAAAATTACATAAGGTAGAAGGTCATAATATTTTAGGGGTCTGTCTTATCTCTCACAAATAATGCTGTTTTAACTTGTCCAGTGCTGGGAGTGTTTGGTCATGAGTCACATGCTCAAACAGTTCACCATGTTGTAATCTCCCTCAAAAGTTAATTCGACCCCACAGCTCTGAGGGAGATTTTCTTCTCATGACTGACCAAACGAATGTTTTTATGGGAGGAGGGATTTCAAATAAACTTCCTTTCCCTGGCTCAAAAGAGGAAATAAAATGGCCATTGAACAAACTTAAATATAGTGGGATTGGGTAATATACTTCATGACTGGTTTTAACTGAACTTTGTTCCTATGATATTTTACTAAGAGGAGTCAACAATTCTAGCAAAAGAAAATAAAAACCACTTTGATTTTCAAATGTTAATTAATATGGGAAATTTAAGAGGATATTTTCAAATAGAATTTAAACTATATAAAAACCCTTCTTCTAATAATACTGATTAACACCTCAAAAAAGAAATGAAATTACAATAAATAAAATAACCTAATTAAAAATAAGTGTTTTTACATATGGTGGAAACCAGGGCAGTGTTACGTTTCCTGTCCGAGTTTTGAGTCTGATTTTGAGCCTGCTGTGAGCATAAGGAGAGAGTGTGTGTGGGATCACTACACTTCCGCGGATTTTGGCCAATTTATCTGATTATTCTGCCAGTACACTTTTTATTTCTCAGATGTTCAGGTAACAACAAGAGTGGGATTTTCTTGAGTAAACACAGCTCTGGCCATTGCCCTGCCGCTGGTCAGTTTTACTTTTCCAAGGTCATTGACACCAGGTCCCCTAAATAGCGCTATTCCAAATATTGGAACGGTTCAGGTATTCGTCCATGTCAGAAAAAAGAAGGGAACAAAATTACTAAAAACCCATTTGTTAATTTTTTTTTCCAAAAAAATAATTCAACTGATTATTCATAGTTTTTTTTTTTTTTTTTAAGTAAATAATTTCCGGATGTCTTTTTGGTGCTACCGTAAATTCATTATTTTTAACATCACACTTGCATTCATTTGTTATTTTATATCCCCATCCTTTACATTTCTGTAGAAAATGAAACATTTTCTTGACATTCCATTTGAAATCATGTAATGCAGATATCTATAATCAATTTGGTTTTTATTTCAAAAAGACACCAAGAACAGATCAAATGTTGTGTTCTTTATACATTTTATCTGACCAAGCCACTGTATACAGAGAAATATTCGCCCTGTTTCCCCCTTTTGTCCTCATCAAATTTATGGCTGGACAAATTCAAAACAATTTGTAACATACTCTAATAAAGGATGTCCACCATATAAATTCTATTGTCACAGTGAATTCAAGACAGGTGAAACTGTTTGCAAGTTTAGAAGAGCAAAAAAAAGGGCGTAAAAATAACCGTTGTATTGAATAGTGTATTAAATAGTATTAATTTGTTATGAAGCATAACTGAACAAATTCACATCACAGAATTCATATTTCATATACGATCCCTTGGCCTGAAAGAAAACATATCATTGTGAATATTTGACCTTTTTAACTGCCAAACTATTGGTAGGGAGTTCAAGCATATAAAATAACAGGATATTGTAGTGAGGGAGAAAAGAGAATGTGATAGACTCATTAAATCTTTGAATTTAATTTACAAACAACATATAGCTGCTCTTACAAAACAATTAAGTCAGGATTTGATGCTTAAGATTGTTTGTCGTCTTAGTAATCTGTGTATTCACCTATGTACATGTATGCATTGTGCAACCAATGGGTGTGAGAAAATAAATTGGAAAACAAAATCTAGTGAAATTTTGACAGCTAAGGATTGACCTAATAGAAAAGACTAGTTTTGGGGGTACAATTTATATAATATTTCAGACAATAAAGTCTTAAAATATTGAATTCTCTGCCTGTGAAACTATTTGCTGAACAATTAATGGGTATGAGAGAATATATTTACCTAATTGAAGAACAAAATCTAGTGAATTTTTTGGGGCTTACAACTGGGGTCTAATATTAAATGGAATGAAATGCAAAGGATATATTAAACCCTGATTTTGTCAAGGTCATTGGTATGATTTGATCGTGATTCTGTACACACTAATAAGCTCATATTAGAATATTAACAAACACACCTAATGACCAATAAAGTAAAGCTAGAAAAGAGGTCAAAAGCTGTAAACCTAAGATAGTCCAAAACAACCAACATTGGGTCATAAATCCCACCAGATTAGAGGCCTACAGCCCTCCTCGGAACCAACAATTGTTAAATAACATTTATTTGATACTCTGAAACAATAAACCTGATAAGCTGTAATCTTCAGCTTTTGCACTGTACCCTCATTCAAATTATCAGTCCTCCCAAACAGCTTACTCCGCTGATCTTTAGGGGACAGTCTTAACAAGCTAGCCCATGCTAAATTGCACAAGTAGCTATGCTGACAAAACTTAAAGACAGATCATGAAGCAATCTTGGACTTCATTAAGTCGAAACTTGTACAATGTCTTTATGTCTCTTGATTGAAAAACTGACAAAATTGAAATGCTATGAAAAGTGTCTTAATATAGCCTTGTTAATACCGAATTTTAATTGTCATTTTATGATAAGCAATCATTTTATGACCGACTGAAATTCTGACTAAAGACTAAAACTGTTTTAATATGTTCCAGAGGCCAGATGTTCATGAAAAAGGAAGGGCTTTTTGGGGGGTTCTTTTATAAGCCAGTGTGGAGTGACTTTTCATAAAATCATGACTGAAACAAGGGGGGGGGGATAAAAAGGGAGATTACACAGTAAATGTATTAATATCTGTAAATTAATGAACATGCATTTATAATTCTTACAGAACATCATAACTATAGGAAGAAATTGAGAATTCTATATACTTTAAATTATCAAAATAATTTAAATTCATAACTGAAAATTACCTTGGATTTTCTTGAATTAAATGAATTTTAAAATGACAATACTTTAATTAATAGTGTGTATTTTTGATAAATATCTTCTATATACACAAAGCCTTTCCTATTCCCTGTAGGTAACTATTTCTAAAACACTTGCTTTAATTGGGTCAGTTGAGGAATGAGAATCAACATGATGGTTTTTTCTCAAAGTCCTGAGCTACAATATTCCCTCAGTGGTCAGTTTTAAGATAAGATAAAACTTAGTGTTATAAAGTACAGACAAGACTGACCCATAATCGTTGTTGTTTGTGGAATGTGTTTTTCTGAATGAGGAGGGCATTGGATGGTGGATTTTAACTATAACTCCCTGACCCATGCGGAGTTGACTCCTACTTTCAAATTCTCAATTAATATGAATGTATTCTGTGATTCCCCTGTCAGGTTTGAGTTTTTAATTCATCAATTGATTATAGCTCTTTGTAAATTTTCATTATGAAAAAGATATTATCATTGAAGTGAAATAAGTGAAGATATGTTTTTACAGGTTAGGCAAAAATTAAAAGTGAAAATATTTTGCTAAAGAATCTTTTTTTCTTTTCTCATTGCATTCAATTTGATTCTGTATCTAAATAGCTTCTTCTATCAATTCTTTCAAATCAATCTGCAGGAAGTTGTACAGATTCAAATTGATATCAGTCACTTATTTCTTGAATTACAGAATAACATCCCTAACCCCCACCCCATAACTTCGCTCCTTCTGCAACATTTAACCTTGATTTCTAAACACCCCCCCCCTTCCTGAGAAGAAAGCCCGAGTGAAAACAGGATCTTTTCCTTTTTCACCGCAGGATCCTTTATTGAACAGATTGTGTTTCCTGTTGATAACTATTTCTCCATAAGATGACCACAGATTGTTAAGATTGGATTGATTCACCTAACCTGACAAAAACTGCAGCCATCATTTGATGCAACACAGTTACAAATATAGCAATCGCAGGAAGACCATTATTTGTAAAGTGATGTAATCTGTGCATTTGTTTTAAATAAGGAAAGTTTGAACAATTTATCAAATTCTAAAGATTTTTTAAAATTAAAATGTGATTGGTAAAACAATTGTGACATCCCCCTCCCCCCTCAGTCCAATAATTCTGAAATCATGACTTAATCAATTAGGATGTTTTCTCTGTTACAGTATATTTCTAATTTCAAGAAGGAACAGTTTAAATGAATTTTCTATCTCTTAGTAACATGTATGAAAATTTTCATCATAACCTCGAAAAAAAATTACAATAAATTTTTATAATTATATGAAAAAGAATGCCTTCTTGAGTCTTTTTGATATTTTCCATCAGATACTTATATTTTGCAGGCTTGATATTAATTAACAGTAAATTCAAAACTGTGAAGTGTTTCAATGGTAACAATTTTTCCATTTTTGCAAGGCAGGGATACATAATACAATTAAAATTAGAACTTTCATCCACTCCCAGGTTTTAAGTATGTTGCATAGCATCGTATTGAAATCCCAAAAAGTGATTGGAAGCTCTGTAGCAACATATTGAAACCTGGGGAGCAGATAGAAGTTCTATTTTAATTAGATTAGGGAGAATATCACCATTAACAATTTAATAAAAGTAAGTTTTACAAAAAATCAAAATTTATTATTTTTTACCAAAAATGCAGAATGGGAAAGAAAGGAGTTCAATCTTTATCACTTAAAAAAAAGGTATTCTTTTGAACTTTAATTCATCATATATTTTCATTGAAGAAGTTTGAAATACTACTGTACAACTATCAAAGTTTGGATTTATATATATAGCTGGAGTAATTCCCTTTTATCCAGATCTCCTCGATCTGTTTGATAGGTAGAACTTGATTTCTCTAAACTTTTCTACATACATGTAATAAAAAATTAGAGTTTAGCATATTCAGACACTTCCAGACAAGTTTATGTTTTTATGGTGAGTAGGGTAAAACTTCAAATATTTCGGATATACTTAATAAGGATTAGAATGAAGCACGTCAATTCTCTTTTCCTGCTGAATGACCATTTCCTCCATCAAACAAACACAATCAGTCACAGTGACACATACTTTATACAAAAAAAAACCCTGACCGGTGATGAATCTGACCTAGCTAGCTGTATAAAGTACATAAACTGCCCTGTAATGCAGGAAGAAAAAATGTAAGTCAACATAAGTTACTCTGTGTTAAAAAAAACATCCATTTTTTAGAAATATACATCATTATGAAAATTTTTTATTTATAATTCTGAACTAGAAAAAAAGTATTTTTTTTTCTATTGATTTTTGGTAAATAAATGCATGCATGTACATGATTATTCATCCTATTGCTTTAATGCAGAAAATATTCAATTGAAAAATAATTTCTCCATGGAAATCTTTTACATGGCTTTGCAGGAAAGGGCAATCATATATCTGCATGACTGTTTAAAATGATGCAAATGGTTTGCATATATGCATTTTAAAGTCATATATTTTTCAGTTTCAGTTTATTCTTATTGAAACTAAAATTACAAAAAATAATTCTTAATCCGAAAGTTTTAAGAAAACAATATTATAAGAAATTCTTTAAAACTTAGTCTCCTCCCCCTCTTATTTTTACACATAGAAAGAGTTGGATTCTTCGCTCATTTCAGGAGGATAATGACACAATAATGCCCTTCCTAAATAAAGCTATTTTAAGTTCTCATTATCAAATGTATCATTATCTTTGATATAAATTAGCCGATTCAAACCAAAATACAGCTTTCGATCTGCTTTGCAGGATTTAAGCATGGATGTTGCACTAGAAATGGTCTAGTCTTAGGTTCCACTTACATTGTACAGTCTTCTGTATGGTCTTGTATTAATTAATATTCAAGCCCTTCAAAAGCAAGCACTGGTGTTAATGATCATGAAAGATTCTCAATGGGATGTCTAACAACAAGAAATATAAATGGCCATTGACATTTGATCAATTTTCACCTTTGTGCTCATATTTATTCTGATGTTCGTTTATGTGTGAGTGGGCGAGGGAAAGGCATTAATCAATCAGTTTTCATAACTTTTGCAATAATATATTAACAGTAATACCTGTAAATTAACAGTAATACATGTAAAGTTCAATATACAAAGAATCATGACTGTTAAGGATGGAGGGTATCTTTAAAAAAAAATACACATCACAACACCATGTGATGCAACAATTAAGAGTCCAAATGCCAACCATCCGTCATGCGTTTTGTATTCTATTTACCAATAAAATTGTTTATCGATTAGAGTAAATTGCAGTAATTAAATGTGTATCCTGTTTTGTTCTCACAGTTTCCTGCCTCTCTCAGACACTGTAGAATTGATCCTTAAAGCTCTTTCTTTTTACATACTGCATTAAGTTACAAAATCATTTTCCAAGTAAATGTATGCATTCATCTAATCTGTTTCTAGATTTGCAATTTCTGTAACTTGCAGTACGAACTCCATTTAAGTTCTAGAAAAGTTGCACTTGGATGATGATAGAAGGGAGGTAATTCAAAAACTGAAAGTCTGTATGTATTATTGCAGGGTTTTGGTTTTTTTTTTAATAAATAAAATTTTCAGGCTTTTTCAGCTGAGAGGTATATAAAACTGTACATTTAATCAGAATTAAATTGGTCTATCGTTCACATTGAAGTGTATAGCCCAGCGGAAAGTACAAAGATTATCAAGTATTATGAATTTTCATGCTATTATCAATTTCATTCTGTTTCCTGCTTTTGAATAGTGATTTTTTTCTCACAGATTGAAAACATCCATTCTTTTAGAACTTTAGCAGGAAATAGGAACACTATCAGACACTAGCATCATATTTTTCACACAAATGGGTGGGATCAAAAAATATTACGATTTTGACATCGGTTCTCCAGGAAGAAGCTTTTCAAATTAAAAAAAAGGCTTATTTTAACTAGCACTTCTCTTCCATAATTGTACAATATTATTTCAATCATTTTTCCGACACATGAAGCGTGAGAAAGAAAAACAACAGCAATTTCTATTTGTGTACTTTGAACATTTGAACTTTACTCTCTGAAATTTATTTTAGGTGTTTTGCAACTAACTTTTTTTTAAATAGTAACAGAATTCATATATTCAGGCTTGAAAAGAATATTGGTAGAGTGTGTTAACAATTTGGTAAGTAAATAAATTCACAGATTTCTTATCAAATCATTAACTGGTAAAGATAAATCATGATAATAAATATATACCCTTTAAGATTTTTTTTTAGATAGAATGATTTAATTTTACATAGAATGGTTCTGATAGCTCTTGAATTGCATATGCGTTTTTTAGAGAGAGAGAGAGAGAGAGAGAGAGAGAGAGAGAGAGAGAGAGGGAGAGAGAGAGAGAGAGAGAAAGGGCTAAATTATTTTTGCAGGTGAAACATTTGTAGGATGGGGCGAAGGTAAAATATATTTGCAAGTATAACATGGGTAGATATATATCTACATCTTTTCTTCACTTCAATTAATGTTAGTGATAATTTCATAAATTTTCATCATCAAAATGGATGAAAAATTTATTTGTTGGTTTTTTTTTTCCAATTAAAACAACTAATATTGTAGGGACACAGACTCCTTTATTAATGGATATTTGCCACAACAATACGTAATTTACAGACAATCCCTATGATCTTTATTCATTTAATCCTTAAAACACACACAGCACGTAACATTCGTTAGCACACACAACTGTTTCTTTATCCTGCTAGGATGTTTTTCTTAAGTGCCTTAATCCCGGACAGGAAGTGGGAGAATTTTTCTTATCCTTGATTTGTTGAGTACTGTGAAGGGGGAAGGGGGGACCACAACTTTTTTTAGTAGATGCAAGTCACAGAGTGAGAGTCAGTCATTTTCCTGACAAAAAAATCTTAAAACGGAAATTTTTGCGAGATGAAAAAGTCAAATCTCTTGACTGTCCACTTGACTGTGTGTTATTTTACACTTGTTATGTTGTTGCACTAAGACTTGTGGATATGAGGTTAGGTCAAGAAATTTAAGTGTTTTTTTGAAAAACATGTGGACTGTATTTCATTCTTCTTGTCATCATTCTTTTTAAAAATTATATTCTTCTAATAATTAATAGTGTACCTGTGTACTAATTAACATACATGCATATAATAACTACGTTTTACTACTGGTCGTCAAAAACTTTATTTTTTCATTTTGACATAGAATGTAGATATAAAAAAAAACCACAACAACAACTTTGCCTAAAATTGATGTGAAATGTCAAGGCCATGATTAAATCATTAATGAATTGTTAAATAATAATTTATATAATACCCCAAACAGCACAATAATACGACTCAAAATGAGCACGTTTGCTTCTTTCTCAGATAGGAAAGTTGTGTGAAGAGATGTGGGGTGGGTGGGGGGTCAAACCAGTCCAAAGTTTAAGCAGAATTTGTTTCCTTGGTATATAATCCCTTTACTGACATTATAGTCATACAAAAATGGCTCAGAAGAGCAAAAACATTAATTCAAAAGTTCTACAAGTTTAAAATGACGGACATAAATCTAGAGGGTTTAAATAAGAAAATCCGCAGATGTAAACGCTGTTTGTAAACCATCTTTTTCATGCATTGTATTGGAAAGGTCAACACAAAAAAATCTTTTGCTGTTTGTTAATGGCATATATTGAAAGTATGAGTTTCCATTCAGGCTATATTCAATATGGATATCAATGCAATTTATTTCTGTCCTCTGATTCAATTATAAAAGAAATTGGGTTTAAGTTTACAATATAATTTATCCCTCCGCAAAACCCTTAAAAAGTTGCCAGTTACAAAGGACGGTATTCAATTTATCCAATCTAAATGTTTTTATAACAAAAGTGTGTTATATCAGGTTTTTTGTTGAAGTTGCTTTTCAGTTGTGATACATTGATTAAAAAACTTGATTGAATATAAATACATCATTAATTTCTGAATGTCCCCAGTGAAATCTGTTCCCCAAATATTGAAAAAAGATTTGTCAATTGAAAAAACAGTTTCAATAATGTATTGATACAGAGAAAATAGAACGGAGATTTTTTTAACAAAATTTAATGTAGGGTTTTGTGACTGCCTCGATCAGTCAAGTTATTTTATAAGAGGTGAAATGTCATAAAAAAAGGTGAGGCCTATGAAGATAAGTTTCACGCTGTGACAAGCACTCTGGACGGCCATTTGAGCTGACCTCTGGTACCTGCTCCAAATAATTCACCTGAGTTACATTAACCAATAATGTAGAAATAAGTGAAAGTGATATGTACCGGAAGAAATCGTCATCTTTTTTTTTTTGCTGCAACAATGTGACATTCTTCAGGATATTGTGTGTTGAACTGACTAATACTTTCACTTTATAAGATGAATTGTTCCTAATGGAAGTTTGTTTTTTTAAACTGTTTTGTTTGAAAAAAGCACGCCTAAGATAATAATAGGGAAAGGTAAGCCGGATGTTATTGCTTAGCATGTGATTTAAACAATGAATTTTAAGCAATTAGTATTTGAATCTAATTGGCAGGTTTATGTTTCCAATGGAAAATCAATTCAATAACGTTATGCAACAGAAAAATATATTATTTTCTACTGCATTGATTGCTTGTTAAGATGCGGAGTACTAGTCTAATAAAACATGTAGACAGTACTTAGTAGGAAATCCCCCCTACTGTGATAGAAATTAAAATTGTATTTACTTATATATTCGCATATTCACAATTAATAGGCCCTTCCTCTAAGCCACTTGGCTGGAGTGTAAAGACACATGTTCTGCAATATTTTTTAAAAACCTGCAAGAAACAATTAATTTTTTAAATAAGTAATTGAAAAAATAAAACAATGTTTTTGAGTGTGTGTGTGTGTATCATTAATAAATATTGCTTATGTGCTAATTATGATCATTTATAAGAAAAAAATATCTTTTGCTAATCTTGAAACTCAACTTTTCAAAGATGTTTATCATTATTGCAGAGTTTAGAACACTTGAAAGATAGAAACATTGAGATAAAAACTTTGGAGGTACAAAAGGACACCCTGTGAAAAATGCCACATTTCATTGAAGGAGTGCCCTTTCTGCACGATAGAAAAAAATATAGTTGATAATACCTGATAAAAATGGTCATAAGGGCAAAAACGGCAGCCATAGGTTCAAAGTTGACAACATATGACAGTGTTCATGCACTATCTATATCTTTGTTTAGTATGAGAGACAATACTAACTGTCTTAAAAATGAGTTTAAGACAAGCTTTTATAGTAATAGTAGTGGATGGTTGAAATGGAGACACTCAGGTAGGGGAAATAACTTTGACCAGGTTGTATTTTGATAAAACACAAAAATTAATATTCATCAGATAAAAAAATTAATTTAAAACTAACTGCAATTAAATATCGAGGTTTTTTGCTCTTCAATCAATTTGAAATACTCTCAGTCACCCTTTGGTTTGGCAAATTAGAATTAAAAATTAATTTTGACTAATTGTCAGGAGGTCAATAAACAGTCTAATTGTGTTATATTGGTATGAACAGCAATTGGTCTGCCAGTTTATTTTATGATGAGCATTAGCACAACAAGCCAGCAAAATGCAGTTTACATGCCATGATCACTTAAAAGTATTATTTACAATTTACTTTTGTAATTTAACTCATTGAAATATTGATTGGTGCAACTGCATTCAGATAATTGTGAATTCAACAGGTGGTAGTTATTGATCAAAGATGTGTAACTGTAAATAACCCAACCCAACCAAATTATAATTACTTGTTTAATTTTTTTTCTTCTTTCAAAATCTGATTTTCCAAAATTGCACAAGGCACGAAAAAGAGATTTTGAACTTTGTTGAGAGTATAATGACAATACATTTGAAGCACAAGAAGAGAGTGTGTTTAATTCTTTATAAATATGGGTAGATTTCTTACTTCTAAATAGTTAACATTTGCCTTAATCACAATATTGAATGAAGTAGTAAATTAAATTGACTAGCTACACACTGTACCTCCAGTGATATACCCTTTTTAGACCTTGCTGTTTCACTCTTAGCGCAGTTAATAATAGAAGTTTTCTATTAATTACTTTGTAAGCATTATGTTATCAATAATCTAATTCGCAGACAAAACTAATTCCTATCTAACCAATCAAAGCGAGAGAAATCCATTCAAAGAAAAATGTGTAGGAAGGGTCTAATGAATGATTTAGAAAACATGTATAAAAAAGACTTTCATTTGATCTTTTAAAGGAAAGACATTGTGTCTCCCCAAGAGGCTGATACAGGTGAGAAAGTTCCAAGCAGAAGTAGCAGTCCCAGACCTGTTGGATCAGACATCTTCCTCCCAAAATCTCACAACTCGCCCGGCAAATCAGAACCTCACACTCCGGAAAAATCGGAACGATCCAGCCCGCCTTTTTTGGGACAAGGGAACCAGCAGCCAAAGAGAAATCCAAGCCCCTCAGAACTTAAGCAGTCATTTTATCCCAACTATCCTCCTAACCTACAAGATTTTAAGTCAACCTTTGGAGGAGGGAGCTTCCCAAGTCCTGGTCTAGGGTTTCCTAAGACCCCCAACAGCCTAGAAGAGGAGGGACCCAGGGGTAACCCCCCTCTCCAGAGAAGCTTTAGCCTATCGGACAGTTTCCACGATGATGATTCCAATTCTTCCGAGTCATCATTCCTGAATCCTCATACAGGCCAACCAAGTTATATTAGAGACCCCAACACTGGTCAAATCACATACCAACCCAACAAGGAGGGAATATACTTCTGTCACCTCTGCAGCTTCTCAGGTTTGTAGTAAATGTGTTAAATGTGGTTGTCTACCAAGCAATACAAACATACTGGAGCAAGAAACAAGATGAAAAAAGGAATTGCCATGTTTTTCTATAATTTTAAATCGTTCACTTATTTACAATTAAATATATTGTATAAGTGTGTTTTAATACCCCAAAAGTAATAGTTTTTTAATGTTAAATTCTTTCACTATCTATACAAACATCTTTATTAATTTAAAAATTATTTGAGATTATTGAAAATAAAAGATTCCCTGGAAGGATACGCTTAATGACTCTAATTTGCATTTAAAATAAAAATGTATAGATGTATGCAAACAAAATACGAAAAGAAAAAAATGATTATTGATGATTTTATGATGGATTTAACAAACTTAACAAATAGCCCAAGGTTCCAATATTCCTTTATTTCTATGTCCACTTTCTCATTTATTCAAATTTTCTGGAAGTGCGCTATTATCTAAAACCTTTATAAAAAAAATTCTCCATTTACGAAAAGTTTATAAAATGGGTTTTAAGCAGCCCAGATAAAACAGATTTGCTTTTTATTGAGCTTAACCTTTTTCTGATGACGGCATGATTTATAGGTTTAATGTTTGAGAAGGGCCAGAAACGGTTAACGAAAAGCCACATATCTCTGTTGACCCATAGTTCTTTGTTGACTTAAAAAAGGGGTGTATATATGCTGGAGTAACCTTTTACGACCGTGTTGTTTTGTGACCACAGCCTTTATCAAGTGTTTTGTTACTATAAAAACCTGTCTGTACAAAACTTCACTCATGTTGACTTAAGACACACTTTATCTAAAATCAAATATTTAAGATAAGTTGTGCCCAACGCTGACCCATATTTATCAAATTTGTAATTATTAATGATGTTCTTACTACATATAAAAACAGTGTAAATATATAATATACTTACAAATATTTAATTTAACTCAGTGAAATGCATGAAAATTTTTTCCTAATTGTGAAGTTTTTATGACATTAGAGTTAAAGAAACCTATTTTTTCTGTAGAATATAAAACAGAGGTTGCGAACCTGAATAACTTGCTTTATTTACGATCTACTTGTACACCTGAGATTAATCTAGATCAGAGGTTCAAAGTTACTTCTCCAAAAACAATATCATATCAGCACATGAATATAGGAAGGTTCAAGGAGTATGTGAAAAAGATCTAGAGCATTGTTGAACTAATTTGATGATAATCAGCGGCACTATTAAACAAACCCTTAATCCCTGATAAAGTAAAAAACGAAGGAGGATAGTTTTTGAAACATTTTTTAAAGAAATATATTTATTATCTTGAAACCTAATCATAACATTTCTAATATTATATCAATAATAATACTAGATATGTAGCGTGCATCTTTACCAATAGATGATAATTGTTTTTAAGCTATTTAATTCCTAAATTAAATTCTCTTGAGATAAGAAATTTGTTTAAAAAAAAAAAGTTCACCTCACTGAGCTTAGGAATTCAGTTTGTTGATCTTATATAACACAAGTCTTTATGAGGAGGGAATAGTTGTGGCCAATTTTAGACTGTCTATCTTCATAAATGTTGATTTCCTTTAGAAGAACTTAATAATGTAAATAGATGCAAGAAAATATTAAAATTTAAAAGCTTATGCAAAGGAATTTTTCTTTTCTAAATAATAGTTCAAGCTAAACAAAAAGTATCAACAAAATTTAATATGGATCTGATGAGAAATTTGTTGTCCCCGAACCTCCTAAAGCACCTATAATAACAATTCACAACAATGTCTGCTTTCAGGAACAACTCGCTCCGAGTTTGAGGATCATATGACATGTCACTTTGAACACATTTGTCCTCACTGTGATTACAAGTCTCGAACAGAAGGTCGCCTCAAACGGCACATCAAAGATTTCCACACCGAAGAACCAGCAGACGGTTTTGGTTCCAAGCGCAACATGGGAAGACCTAAAGTCTTTCGATGCAAGCAGTGTGATTTTGTCGCCACTGAAAAGGTAATAACTTATCCATTATGATACATGTACCGATACTTAAAAATCACCCTTTTTTGGGCACAAAAATTTTTGATTTTCAAAATTTTCAAAAAGACATGAGATTTTGATATGAACTTCAATAAAAGATGTTTTATATTGGTCTATTTTCAGAATGACTTTTGGCAGCATGCCCGATCTCACATTAAAGACGAGAAACTTTTGCAATGTCCTCGTTGCGAGTTTGTCACCGAGTACAAGCATCACCTTGAATACCATCTCCGCAATCATTTTGGATCCAAGCCCTTCAAATGCAACAAGTGCAATTATTCCTGCGTGAACAAATCCATGCTGAATTCACACATGAAGTCCCACACTAATGTTTACCAATACCGCTGTGCTGACTGTACCTATGCCACCAAATACTGCCACAGCCTGAAGCTCCACCTGCGGAAATACAACCACAAACCAGCAACCGTCCTGAATAGTGATGGAAGTCTTCCCCAGGGAATCGATGCTGAGTCTTCAGGATTATCCCTGTTACAAAAGAGAGGTCCACCTAGGGGACCAAGGGGACCCAGAAAGGAAAAGTTTGATCCATTTGTGGGTCAGTTTATGTTGCCTCACTCAATGCCCGGAATGGCCCCTACTATGAGTCCAGGGATGATGTCTCCATTCTGGCCTCTGCTTAATCAAGTACCTAACGGTTTGCCTCCTCATCACCCCATGATTCCAACATCTCTCAGTGCTAAGCTACCTCCTCATCTTAATCAAAATAAGATGATGCCTTCATCACCATTTGGCTTTAGGCCTCTCATGCCAGGAAACATGGGGACACCATTCAAATGCAGCCTCTGCTCATTTGCAACAGACATTCAACAAGATTTGCTGCGCCATGTCATGAAAGTCCATGCATCCGAAAACTCAGACCTCTTTTCTATTTTCGGAATTTCCTCAGAAGCCTTGCTGGAGGAACAAAACAGAAAGATGAATTTTCTTTCTCAACAACAACAAACACCATTTAGAGAATTAACCACTCCTGAGAAATCCATTCCAACCTCAGCTTATCTTCATGTTAAAACAGAACAACCCACTTCAGAGAGTTCCAAATCAAGTCCCAATTCCTGGCCTCATCTTTCGCCACCTCACAGCAAGCACAACCCAGAAAGCAGACCCACTAGTCACTATAGCATGCCAGATATGAGCGTCAGTTCTTATCTTAATGGCAATACTAGTCCCAAAGAGGCAGATGCACCAGAAGGAGAGGATATTATCAAGCAAATGATGAATAAGTTTGGATCAGGTGTACCTATTGAAAAGTCCCAATCTACTCCAAAACTGCAGCTAGAAAGACCATTCCGTGAAAGTCCACTTGATCTCACAAAACCAAGATCTCCTTCAGATGACATTGATGATGCTGGCATAGATGGAGGGAACTTGTCTAGTGGGGAGAACTCCACCACAACTGAAAATGTCATAAACAGAAAACGATCTCGCAAAGGTAAAGCTTTCAAATTGGACACACTCTGTCTGAAACTACAAGAGAAGCAAACAGATGCAGAGGGAGAAGATGGAAATAACTCAGGCATGGAAGACATGGAAGATGAATTGCAAATTGATGAAATGGATGATTATGAAAACATGGAAACCAATGAGGACAAACAGATAAAAGAAGGAGAACCAATTTATGGAAACAGCAAGCCATTGACAGATCTTGAAAGGTTTGAACAAATGAGAAAATTTGCTGAAGCTGCAAGTCCACCACATAATTTTGAGAGAAATTCCTCATCCCCACCAAATGAATCAATTTCTGAGAATGAAACAAAGGAGAAAGTAGATCCAAGTGAAGAACAGATTGATCCCAAGGAGTTCATCGAGAAGATGAACAATTTGTCTGAGGATGTTCCTCAGGCCGTTAGACGAGGAACAGAGCTGGCCTGGAAGATCATCCAAGACACCACAGGGGGACCTCCACCCATCAACAATGGGACCTCTAATGGCCTCCACAAAAACGAAGATGGCAAGCAATTCCCTGTCTCACATGATGGGAATCTTTTCACAACTAGTACACCTAAGGACAAGAATGGACACAAAAGTGCAAAGTATGAATGTCCTTATTGTGAGATTGCATTCAGAGACTGTGTCATGTACACAATGCATATGGGTTACCATGGTTACAAGGACCCATTTAAATGTAATATGTGTGGTTACCATGGGCATGATAAAGTAGAGTTTTTTCTTCACATTGCAAGAGAAGCTCACAATTAAAAGAAAACAGATTTCCAACCTTAGAAAAAAAACAACATTTACATGTCCAAAAGGTATCTTATGATTTGGAAATAGTGGAGTTTCTTTTAGTGCTATTTCTTTAATATTTTGCTGTTGCATTTTAATGATGCTACTTATTTTTATTGGCTAAAATTTGAATTCTAAACTTGGTTTTGGGACCAAAGCACTCTTTTGGAGAAAAGAGTTGACGAGGTGCTGAATTGTTAATGTAGTGCTTTCATTAGTTTATCTTTTTTTATTAAAAGAAAATGATTTGATCCCGGTTTCAAGAATTTTAAAGACTAGTCATTTTTTCCTAAGTACTGATAATGGTCAACAACAAAGCAATATGTATTCCTTTACCAATTTTTTGGCTTGTCTATGTGCGAGAAGTTTAATCTAACTTATTATGCTGTTTTAAGAAAAAATACATTCCTCAATTAAATGTAGAACTTGTTGATAGCTTTATAGCACCTAAAACGTGTTAGAATTTTACAATATTCTCTTATTCAAGTTTGCAAGTGTATGTTATATTATTTCATGTCTGTTAATATTTTTTATTCAGAAATGTGCTCAGTGCAAAATGTGCTACACACAACACTCCTGCACAAAATGTGCTCCATCTTGTTATAAAATTTTAGTCAATAAGTTTTGTTTCCATATTTATGTATTTTTTTTAAATGATGACTGATTATCAAAATCAGCCTGTTTTGATACCCTTGATATTTTTTACATGGCTTTGTAAAGACCATTTTTATACAGTGAAAAAAAAAATCATCACCCATTTTAAATATAACTGTAATCGCCACTTCTTTGTGCAATAAAATATTTTTGTAAATATTTGTAACCTTTAGTACATATTGCATAACAATATCTTTAGTCGAAAGGAGGACAAATACAAGATAATTGCATCACTTAAAAACATTATCGCCACGGACCTCTTAGTTAATGAATGTAATCATTGAATGATGTATTTATCGAATATTTGTTCAGTTTAAAGTTGTTGGGGTTTTTTTTTTCAAATGTAACTCAGGGATTCACTTTGTGTAGTGAAAATGTACCAAGTTTAATGATGCTCTTGCCATGTGGTATTTACAGTACCTCCTGCTATCACTTTTTAAAATATTTTTTTCTTTGGAATTCCCAAAGTCATCAATTTGTTTGCTGTATTTAAGGTACACCTGCACCCACTTAAACAGTTTTTTGGGGGGGAATTCCCAAAGTCATTGATTTGTAACGTTTTAGTCTATTATCTTTGTATGAAAGTTTGCCATTAGCCATTAATTTTGTAAAATTTGTTAAAATTAGTTCTTTTTGTTAACATAAATCAAATAGATTTATTCAGTGTAGATCCGTAGTCAGTTAAAGTTTCTGATCATATGTTTTTAACTTATATGTATAATGTGTATCATTTGATTGTAGTTCCTTAAAATTGTACATAGTTTCCTTTATATATATATATTCCTGACCAGCAATATTCTTATTGTGTCTAGAACTGAGATATTTTTGAAATCCATTTAGTATCATATATTTGTAGTGCATGTATCGTGTATATTTAAATTGTCAGACACATACATGGGTCCTTGACATCTAAAGGATTCTTCGTGTAAAACAGCAATAACTTTTGTAAATATTAGTACATGTAGCATGTTGTAGTGGGCATTGAGAGGCAAATCTCACACATGTATGTATATTTTGTAATTGTTACCCATTGTCTACCTCAAAAGCTATGGTCCATCATGGCTCCTGTAGATTAAATTTGATTTGTATTATGTAACGTAGATATACATCTAGTTTATCTTTGGAATAAATTTCTTAACATCAAGTTTCTATCCAGGAAATAGATTTATTTTCTAGAAATTTCAAGTCAAAGATTCATCTCCCCTGAATTTAGTTCTACCCCCCTCCCCCTTCCAAAAAACAAAACAAACTACCTCCTGATATTAAACATTGCCAGAAAAGACATGCATTTTATGAATGTTCAGAAAATTGTTTTATAATGTCTGTTGTTTTGAAGGTCATTTTATATTGTAAACTACCCATTCCGTTTGCAATAGCAGATACGGAGGAAGTTTTGTTGTAAAATCTTGAATATTAAACACAATTTTAAAAGGATTGAACAGGTATCATACGAGATACAACTTCTTGGTACATGAAACATTTTTTGTAATTTTTTGTGGTAGAATATATTCACATGTACTATTTGTATCATGTTTAATTATATCCACATTCATTTGATATTATTTATTCCATTCTCTCTGCAAGGCCATTCTTATATTTTCTTTTCATTGTCATTTATTTATTTTTTTTTGTCATTTAATCTTTCCAATTGAATAACAATATATTCTACAAAAATCAATCATCCTTAACTATTACAAGTCTTTGAACAGTCGTAAATTCAATTAACACTGAAGGTGTTTGCAAATGGAACTAAAATGTACTAGCAGTGAAAAAAAAGTTTATAAATCTTAAGAATTTATTAAACAAATTAAGATAACAGTAAAGACAAAGTACTAAGAGTAGAGACAGATTTCATTTAAAGTTTGACTAAGAATAAATTTAAAGATTGATGTACCCGAAGCCTGTTATAAGTTTCATAATTTACATTTTTTAACCTCATTTTACTCAGTTTTTGTAAAAATGTTCCACATTCCAGACTAGGAAATCTTGCCATCGATGAAAACTCACTAAAAAATTCAATTACAGGTATATTTAAAGTTTTGAGATGATTGAAGACTGACGCTGTTCAATATTTATTTTGTTGTTTGCTCTCATTGGT
Organism: Magallana angulata; assembly: GCF_025612915.1. NCBI lineage: Eukaryota > Metazoa > Mollusca > Bivalvia > Ostreida > Ostreidae > Magallana > Magallana angulata. The sequence continues at coordinate 48,260,954 of NC_069111.1, forward strand.
TCTGTTAAAGACAAGCCTTTTTTTGTATCATTTAATTGTCCGTGATTTGTGTATTAATTAAGTGGTATCAATAAAACTAATCCAATCAATACTTCTGCATTTGTCTGTTATAAACTTGCTAGCCACGTGTTCAGAATGTTACCACCATTATATAGCCATGTGCATCCGACACGTTTTTGTTTTCTGTTACATCACATGGACTGGTAGTACATGTATCACAAAAATCAAAGTTCTTGTTTATCAAGAGAAATTATATGTTATTTAAGGGGATGGCAATCGATTGAAGAACTCCTAATTGGTTAATCGCTCATCTCAAAATACACGCAAATTTGTGCATATATTTTATTTTCAGTTTACTGTCATTAATTTCAAAGTAAGCACAATGAAAATATTCCCCAAATATGTTAGTCATACCGTATATCAGGTTTTGTTTTGTTTTTCGGAAATTAGATCCTAGAACAGCATATAAAATTTAATCCAATGACATTTTCACTATTTCCTATTTCAAAGTCACAGTAAAAATTATTCAAGCACAAGCTGTTCAGTAATTGTATTACAAGACCAAGACTTTAAATTAAATCTATGCTGGTTTATTTTTCGTGAGTGGGCCGATATCTTCGCTAAAAAAGTGGAAATTGGATACGCATGGAAAACAAGAGGCCCAGGGGCCACATCGCTCACCTGAGCAACAATTGCCTTAACTCTGATCAAATTAGCTTTACAGTATCAAAATCAAAATATCTTGACAACTAAGTACAGTAGATCTTGCCAAAAAAATATTGAAATTCTGCCAATTTTTATCCACATCTTATTTTTTGGGTAAATACCAAGCCCCTTTTGTTGTTGTACCTCTAAGAAGATTTTTCTCTGATCCTATATACCCCCCCCCCCATTTTGTGGCCCCACTTTTCTCTAGGGAATCATGGTTTCATAAAACTTATTTCATCAAATGCATAACCTGAGCTTTCAGACAAAGTACTGAGTTTTTGACTGAAAATTTTCTCAGAATATTTTTAAAGATTTTCTCTATATATTCCTATGTAAAAATTCAACCCTCCATTGGGGCCCCGCCCTACCCCCAGGGACCATGATTTTGCAAACTTGAATTTACACTACCCAAATCCCATCATGAGCCCTGGACCAGTAAATGTCCCAGGAAAAATAAACTGGCGACTTCGAGAGAATAATGACGTATATCTCCGCTATTTAAGACCCATCAACTTGAAATTCGGCATGATTGTATCTTAGACATTACTTTTTTGAAAAAAAAATGCATATTGCAAGACTTAGTGTTGTAAAAAATAATTGTTTAATAAGCTTTTGAAGCTAGCTGGTAGTTTTTTATCTGGGTCAGAGTTCAACCCCTTTCTTTATTTATGGTTACATTGAAATTAATGTTAAAACGGGCTTGGCCCCTGTGCACTACCCTAAATGCCTCCACACAAGTTTAAGCTTTTCTGGCCAAATAGCTTTTAAAAAGAAGATTTTTAAAGTTTTTCTCTATATATTCCTATGTAAAAATTCATTCCACATTGTGGCCTCACCATGCCCCGGGACTATGATTTAAACAAACTTGAATCTATAAAATCTTGGGATGCTTCCACTCAAATTTGGGCTTTCCTGGCCTAATAGTTTTGAGAAAAAGATTTTTAAAGATTTTCTCTAGTATATATAAAAATTTATCCCCCATTGTGGCCCCGCCCTACCCCCAGGGACCATGATTTGAACAAACTTGAATCTACACTATCTAAGGATGCTAACACGCCAATTTGAGCTTTCCTGGCCTAAAAGTTTTAAAAAAAAAAATTAAGATTTTCTCTATATATTCTTGTATAAAAATTCATCCCCCAATTGTGGCCCCACCCTACCACTGGGGACCATGATTTGAACAAACTTGAATCTACACTATCTAAGAATGCTTACATGCCAATTTGAGCTTCCCTGGCCAAATACCGTAGGTTTTTTTTTAAAGTTTTTTTTAAAGATTTCATATATATATTATTGTATAAAAATTCATCCCCCAACTGTGGCCCCACCCTCTTTATATTCCTATGTAAAAATCCATTCCCCTATTGTTGCCCCACCCTAACCCCAGGGACTATGATTTGAACAAACTTGAATCTTCACTATCTGAAGATGCTTCCACTCAAATTTGAGCTTTTCTGGCCTAATAGTTTTTGAGAAAAAGATTTTTAAAAATTTTCTCTATATATTCCTATGTAAAAATTCATCCCCCAATTGTGGCCCCACCCTACCACTGGGGACCATGATTTGAACAAACTTGAATCTACACTATCTAAGAATGCTTACATGCCAATTTGAGCTTTCCTGGCCAAATACCGTAGGTTTTTTTAAAAAAGATTTTTTTAAAGATTTCATATATATATTATTGTATAAAAATTCATCCCCCAACTGTGGCCCCACCCTCTATATATTCCTATGTAAGAATCCATTCCCCTACTGTTGCCCCACCCTAACCCCAGGGACTATGATTTGAACAAACTTGAATCTTCACTATCTGAAGATGCTTCCACTCAAATTTGAGCTTTTCTGGCCTTATAGTTTTTGAGAAGAAGATTTTTAAAGATTTTCTCTATATATTCCTATGTTAAACTTGATCCCCCTTTTGTGGCCCCACCCTACCCCAGGGGACCATGATTTGAACAAAATTGATTCTACACTATCTGAGGATGCTTTCATTTTAATTTGAGGTTTTCTGGCCTAATTGTTTTTGAGAAAAAGATTTTAAAGATTTTCTCTATATATTCCTATGTAAAAGTCCATTCCCCTATTGTGGCCCCACCCTACCCATGGGGACCATGATTTGAACAAACTTGAATCTACACTACCTGAGGATGCCTCAACACAAGTTTAAGCTCTTCTGGCCGAAAAGGTTTTTGAGAAGATTTTTGAAAAATACCAACAAATTTTCAATAATTCTCAATTATTTCCCCTTTACAGAGGGTGTGGCCCTTCATTTGAATAAACTTGAATCCCCTTCACCCAGTGATGCTTTGTGCCAAATTTGGTTGAAATCTGCCAAGTGGTTCTGGAGAAGAAGAAGAAGATGTGAAAAGTTTACAACGACAACGCCGCCAACACCAACACCAACGCCAACGACGACAGACAACGGACAAATTTTGATCAGAAAAGCTCACTTGAGCTTTCAGCTCAGGTGAGCTAAAAACGAATATACAGTAATATATGTAAAAATTTCTCTTCAGAAGCACCCTCTCTAGTTTGTCAAATTTTAATACTCATGCAGCTGAAAAAAAATGTAGGATGGGGATTTTGCAATCTGTATGAAGGTACCCTGATGATAAGGTTGTAAAATTGTGAGAGGTGTCACAAATGACTTATGAATGTTTATAGATGTTAACATTTCCTACCATAAACCTTGACAAGAAATCCTTTCTTTCCTTATGAATTTTTTCAGTCTAAAAAAAAATTACATGTTGATGAAGTAATTTTTATTTCATCCCTTTCATCGATTTCAATTGTACCTCTAAGACAGCTAGCAATGTGTGTATTTTCAATGAAAATTGTGAAAAAGTGACGGACACAGTAACCGAGGGACAGCCGCGAGTACAGCGTGTCCCAGAATATCTGTTACCACTACTCTTTTAATAACTTTTGACTTGATAAAATCTGTCTAACAAAGTATCAAAAGCATTTTCATAACTGTATATAATGTAAATTTTCACTCAACAAATTCACAAACATTCACAAGTTTTTGACAAATTAGGCATTTCTTTTAAAAACTCAACAAAAAAGAGAGTGTGCGTCAAAATGACATCAGTATTTATCAATGACGTCAATTGGCTATTAAGAAAAATTCCTCACAACAACCACCGTAGGGGTCCCAGTCTTTTAAATTTTCTCACAATTTAAAGAATCTGTAGTTCTTATTTCATAAATGATACAACTATATATCTGAAGTACATGTTTGAAAATACACTTTTTAAACAGAAGATGCCTGTTCCTTAGTCCGTTTCATCTTGAATGAAATTCAAATTAACCAACGAAATACTACATAATTTTGTGACCTTATTTTACAATGAAAGTCACATTTTCTCATTAACTTTTTTTGTTGGAAGAAGTTGAATTATTCAACTTTTTATTTGAGTCACAATTTATAAGTTTTGGCCAAACATTATTTAATTTATATGCATTTCAAATGGTATCAAATATTCTGGGACACCCTGTATTATTGTAGACTTTAAAGGTTAAAAATGTAGAAGCAGAAATATTTGTTGAGGATTTAATTTCGCTATTTTCGTCCGCAATACTTTTCAATGAAATCAAATCCATGACAAATTTTTAACCCAAGTATTTATAAATACAAAGTTGATACGTAAAACATTTTAGAGATTACTATATGATGAAATTAAATTCCAACGAAATTGTACAAAATTTTCATCCAATGAATATATGTGCTTCTAGAGTATTGAAGACCGGTATGCATTGCGAGAACAACACTATAAATCTTCAATGTTTCTTTTTTATTTAAACATTGTTCATTTAATACATTTGAAAAAATTATGAAATTTGTTATCATTAGTAATTTAACAATAAAAACATGCAGAATACATTCATGTCACCTTCAAAATAAAACAAAAAATAACTTTAAATTCAGCTGCATTTTAAGAATGTAAAATATAGTTATATAGTTAGATAAAATACATTTTCAAAGAATAACTTGATTTTATTGCTGACAACTAACAATAATCATGAAACAAAATAAATAAAACAACACAGTATCTTTATATGGTAGATTTCTTATTTTATTCATTAATTTATTTTCACAAAACTCTTGTGTTTTAATCCACTGATTTTTACAATGATTCAAATTTTCGCTTTTTTTGTTGTTGCAATTTTCATATTGTATTTTGACATTACAAAAAATACCATAAGCAGAGGTCCTGTCCAGTTTGTATACATACAGAAACTTTATAAATTTGCAAAAATTAAATCGCACAAATGTAAATTTTGGTTCCAGTTTTACCCCTGGCAATCTCACAAAATATGCTTTTATATTTTATTTTATTTTATTATTTCTTATTGATAGTAAGGAATCTGTTGTAGTATTTTAGCACTCATACTTTGAAAGTTTTTAATATAAATATATAAAATCAATAAAACAATCAAACAAATTGATCATAAAAACACTCAGCTGTTGCAAATAAAAAGAGAAACTAGAACTTGGCTATACTTGAATTACAGCACATTTTGTCAGGAAAATGCTCTACACATGGCCACTGTATGATCCACCCCACAGGATATCCGCATCACTTCAGCCGGAACAGAGACCTACAAAACAGTAGTTAGACTGAACATCTGATTACATTTACTTAAAGTTTCTGCACAAAATATTGAAAACAAGATCAATTTCTGACATTGCAAAAATAAATTGTGAAATCCAGAGGCATTATCTTGCTAAAATACATTATCCCTACAACCAATAATTTTGAAAACTGCACACAAGCACCAATCTGGTGAACACAAACCTTATTCTTAATCAGAAAGCATCTGTAAAATAACATGTCTGTTAAGTTTATAGAAATGTTAAGGAGTACGCCTGTAAAAATTTAACATATTGTTCACTAACACCTTCATTAGTGTTTAATTAACTTGTCTGTTAAGACAATTTATTTGTATCGGCAACTTCCATTGGTCAGAAAATCATTTGTCCCCTCACAATGCAGCTTTCCCTAAATAATCTTGGGGGTGGGGGATTCAATAATTAAAGAATAAATATGTATAAAATTTGTCTTTTAACTTCTTATTTAAATGACTGTCTTTCTCTGCAAATATACATTTACATTTGCAAATTATTAATTATTAAACTGCAACATATATGAAACCCACAGACATTTAAAACAATTCTATAAATCCTTTTTTAAACTAAATATTAATTTCAAGCATTCTAAGCAATTATCCCTTTAAAACTGTCAAAAAATCACTATTCATTCTTGTCTTAATTTGCTTATATGACGTAATTTTGCACTGACATAAAAAATGACATCACAATTTGACATGAATACTGTACTGTATAACAGTATTGGAAATGTCAGAAAGAAAAAGAAAGCCAAGATTTCTGGATCGGGAATTTCGAATTGATGTCTTTGTAAGTGAGGTGAATGACAATTTGGAGGTATGGTTCTCTAGATTTAGTGACCGTATCATTCTATAGCAAGAATGACTCTCCTGGTCGTCATATGCATCTAATGGATTGCGCCTATTCCTGAAAATTTTTATTTTACCATACTCTGTTTTTATCAGCTTGAATTGTTTGCATCAATGCCATATTTTTGTGCCATGCAAGAAAAGACCAATATGACGTACAATATTAACGTATTATGACGTCATAATAACGTTCGTTTTTACCTGCTTATGTGTGAAAACCAAATAGAAAGAGGATGCATTTTTAAGTATTAAATATTTCTTTAATATTCTCTTTGTATTGTCTTTGCATTGGTACAATTCTTATTGATAAAAATGAAATTTCTTGTAATGGACTTTTCAGTCTTTACATTCATATTTGCTTGTTCTACGTATACATTTAAAAAAATCATAATTAAAATGAGAAAATGTTGTTATAAGGGACACAGTTAAAAACATACATGGATGTGGAGCTCTTTTCTAGAAGAGTTGGAGATTTATATCTAAATTTAGTCTCTTCAGAGGACTAAAATTATTCGGGCATATTTTGTTTTTCAAAAAGTACGTGGCATAACTATAGGTTTAAATTTTTTCTCCAGGATGTGGCATGTACACGTCCTTTATAACCCAGCACTACTCTGGCATAGATATGTTTTAATTACCCTGTTAGTGTATCTAACATGAATTCAATTTTCAGGAGCAAGGCAAATAAATATGATTAAATATCTTGACATTTGATAAACTGTACAAGGACACCTACATTTCTATGATAACATAATTATATAATTTCATAGATATTTCTTTACTTTAAAAAATATATCGAACAGTGAGTACATTAACTGACTGTCTTGGTTTTTCCAATAGCGGAAGGTTAGACAGAAATATCAATGGGTGCGTTTAAATCTCAGATGTTTTGTGAATACCAAAATGTTTGACAGAAAATTTAGTGGAGGTAAGCCGACCCATTATTGTACAGATGCTTTGTGAAAAAGGTCCAAGGTCTCTGGTGTTACCAAAAACCCCTTTCACACCGGAGCTGCATCATCACAGCGATCCCGCTGCATCTTTAAATAATGTAAAACACCAAGGTAAATGCAGTTGAGTCTCCTACGGCGCCGTAACAACGCAACAACTTCTTCGTTCGTTGCAGTGGGATCGCCTAGAACATTTTAGAACGCCACTGCCTTCTGATAAACATGTCGTAAGTAGGGGAGTGAGGTCGCCATGGCAACGCCCTAAGGTCTCCAACAGCGCCACGAGAGCTCCGTTGGCGCGCTCAAGGAACGCAGCTAATCGCAGTGTAGATGCAGTGATAAGTCAATTGCGCTTGCACGGAGACCTCTCGGAGTCCTTTGGGATCTCACTAGCTGCAAAAATGCCCTCTCCCGATTTTTTTTTTTTTGGGAGAGGGCTACAACTCGATAGGATCTCCGTAATGGTGTAAGTGCGGGAGTGATTCACTCCCGCAACAATTTTGTCTCAAAACATATATAAATGACAATAACATCTGCATTTCTTACCTGATCTCAAACATTGTAGATGTCTATGGCATAAATAAATCCAAAAATATCAGTTATAGTCCACATAACGGTTATTTCTCGTGTATGTCAACAACGCAAGTTGAATTTGTCCGCCATGTTTACTGACCTTGACCAGTTTTATCTTGGGACAGCCAATGAAAATTTAGGAGCGGATCTTGGACAGAATATAGGAATTCCCCTATTTTAAACATAATTAATGCAGTAAATATGAATTTTCTATTATTTGCTATTTCCTGAAATGATGTTTTAGTGATAGAACGAGGTAAGATCGATTATTTACACTGATATAAACGTTACCAAGCCCATCAAAACTCTAAGCGTAAATCCCTTAAAATCACGCGAGAACTGTCACGGCTGCTGAAAAAGACAACAGGTACACATGCAGATGGGTTTTATCTGGTTTTGATTTATATACGGTTAGTTTGTTCAACCTGAATTAAAAAATCATTTTATCTAAAAGAAGTCAAATATAAAATCGATCTTTACAGACTGAAGTCAGCCGCATTAAAAAATTAATTTTGCACCATTACGTAGATCCTATAGAATTGTAGCCCTCTCCAGTAAACATCAGATATAAAAAATCGGAGAGGGCTACATTATTGCAGCTAGGATCTCACTGCGTCTCTATCTCCGACCACAGCATTTGAACAAGTTGTTTTTCATTTGGCTGCGTTCACACTGCGACCTCAAAACGTTGTTGCGGCGTTCATCACGCTTTCTTGAGGTTTCTTCTGCATTTATTAGCATTTGTACCGCACTCCCACGGCGTTTCTAGTGCATTGTCATCCGGACCACGAAAACCCACAAAAAGTAAAGAACGTCTTGTGCATGCAGTCAGCGTGCAAAGCACGCTGTGGACGCGCGGTAAAAACTTCTAGCACGTCATGAGCTCTCAGCGGTTACTCAGAGAGAGCACAGTCAATCGTCAAGAAGAACTCTGTGGAAACGCAGTTACACGCCGTGGGAGCTCAGTAAGAACGTCTCAGTCACCGTCAGGACACTGTGACATCTCCCCTTGTAAAATTTTCAAATAAAATTGTAATAATTTTTTCTGAATTTTCCTTGCGTTCCTACGGCGATGCCATGAATATTACAACGCCGTGAACATGCTGTAGGAACGCAGCTGGGTGTAACAGGGCCTTAAGTGTACATGTAACAATTTACGATAGACAACTACCAGTAAACAACTGGAGGAAAATATGCAATCTAGTTTCCAAGTACTTTGGATTATGAAAACAAGACACTCTGAAAAATAGATCTGTTTTGTTATTACTAATGTAAATCTTCTTAATTTTTTCAAGCACACCTTTAATAAACATTTCATATTAACCCTCACAAAACTGTTGCAAGCCAAGCAAGCAGAAACATCCGTTTTAATTGGCATGAGGTATATTAACTGGACAGTGTAACTCAATTTGGTCAAGGTGTTAATTACAGGTGTTAACAATGGGTCTGATTTTTGTTTCTTAACTGTGTCTTCATAATACAACAGATATGTATATAAGGCTAAGCCCTCAATATCACTGTATTTCCTGATGACATTGTGTATCCTGAAAACAGGGTTATTTCTGCCCCATGTTTTTTTTCCACCCTTCTTCACTTGCGTCTTCAAAGTAATCCCACGTCTTGAATTTGCCCAGACACAGTTTTGTAATTGATATTCTACCTAATCAAAAGTTAATCTGGATTTGCTCGATCTTAATTTTGCCCACTAAAAATGAGGGCGAAAGGGGTGAAAATAAAATGGAGGCAAACATTATCCTGTTAACAGCACACATGCTTTTATAATTTTATGTACATGTTCAAATTGTTTAAATACATGTACTTGTTTTGTACATTCCAAAATTGGGTTTCAACTTATTGATGTCAGATGCATCAATTGTTACAATAAAAATGGTCTAAACAATTGAGAATGGTGAGAATCTGAATATTTCATTTACTCTTGTTTTCATCATATTACAGTATGCCCATTGGCCACATGGCTCACCTAAGCAACACCTTTTTGACACAAGTATACTGTTGCATGTAGCCAGTAGCTTTACTGTTAAAAAATACAATACAGTAGTGTCTCAAAAGGTCATGGAATAAAATTCTACCACTTTTCTTATCAAGTCAATATTGACATGAACCAGTTGTCACCCATAACTGTGGATAAATTGTTAAATTAAATGGCTATATGTATTGGCTGAAATATCTTCTAAATTCTATGCGAATATCCTGGAATTATTCGAGACGATTAAACATTTAACAGTTTCTTCAATTCCAGTTTGGGTAGAGGAAAAAATGTCTTGGTCCAAGGGAACCAAAAACACATTATCCCTAAAACCCAGGTTACTAGGGGTTTGCATGTAGCTATACAAATATGGTAGATTTTATCCAAATATATTTGCTAATTGATGATTTTGGATTTGAAAACTTGGAATATCCTTTTTATAATTAATGGTATAAGCTAAGCCCTTTACCAGCCTGTTTACCTCTTAATGAAATGGCAAAATGGCAATTATCCCAAACACCGAGTTCTCTTTTTCTTAACAAAAACAACTGTATAGTAGCAATTACCCTGAATGGATAGGATTGGTCCAGCTGCTGTGCTACATAAATACCAAGGCAACCTTTCTGGTTTTTACCCCAAACATACATTTCAAAGTCATCTAAAAAATAAAAAAAACAGGAAGTGTAAACTTTATATGTTAATCGTGTCATATTCATTATTTTCAAAGTATGAAAACAATACAGATTATTTTCAAACAGAAAAATAATTACAGTACAATTTCCCCACTTATACTGAAACCCCCTTAGTTTAAATTTTGAAAAAAAAATTTAACTGATAATAATGTCACTATATATACCGGTATATGTTTTCTTTCCCCAGACTACAGTTTTTGCTAATTGAGGCTTAGAATGAAAACACATTCTTTAGATCATACCTTTGATAATCAGAATGTAAACTGAAGAATTTATGTAAAATAATATTCATTTAAACTATTATGTTAAAAGGTAGTGTCAACTTTTTAGACTGTAAAGAAATTTGTTGTCCTATTTACCTTTACGGTACTCAAAATCAGTTCGCTATATCCATAAACTCATTAGATCCGAATTTGTTTTAATTGTAAAAGTTTGCGAAGAATTGTTAAGAATTTTAGCCCAAAAACTTCACTATATCAAAAATTTTGCAATACTCATGTTCTCTAAATGAGTTTTACTTCACACTGTTAGCTATATAGATAACAATTTTTGGAGAGGAAAAAAATATAAAATTATACGTGATTCTATTGTTTATTTCAATAGGAAGTTTGTCACAACATGGAGATGCCCCATACCACCTTAAAAATTTGTTCCTGTTAAAACAATGTTTAGATTTTTACATCATTAGCTTCATATACTGTAAATTCCTTATATTATGCGAGTACTTAATTCCGCGTTTCCACTGTTTTGTATCAAGTCATAAGATAATAAAATCGCACACGCAGAACATTTATACATGTAGTTCCCAACTCTCAGAAAATAATGGCAAGATTTTAAAATCCACGAGGGGTGCTTCTCGCAATTTTATGCGGATATAAATTTTTCGCGTTTAATTAGGAATTTACAGTATTACAGTAGCTGTGGTGCGCACATTCTACTTACCAGTAGAACCATTTTAACAAGACCTTGGACTTACGTTAGGATGTAACTACCTTTTTCTAGCGTCAACACAAATTAAATATGACAATGGTTTCTAGTGAAATAAACACAGATTGCGTAGTCTTTGCTCATAACCCAGACAAATCTTGTTGATTTCAAAGAGCCACGGCTGAGTGGCCAGAAATGAAATAGACAGGCCTAGGTCACAATGCAGTTTGACACAACTACCCAAAGTCCAAGCTTCTGTTAAATTGGTTCTAAAAGGTATTGAAATCTTACTTCTTATGAAGGAATTGATAGATAAAATGGCAAAAAATCCTAATATTTACATTCTACTGTGTTTTTCCATTAAATTCCGTGATGTTTAAATGCCTCTAAATGCAACACCTATTCACTGCATATGAATTTACGAGTAATTTACATAAGTAGTTCTCAAACAGTGATTTCTATGTTATCGGTTAAAAATTGTATTTCATGATTGTTGTCAAAACACCATGTTTAGGTCAGATGCTTCAAACGAAATGGTACTTTTATATAAATATAAGTAAAATTGACTGGGTATGAGAGCAACACATTTTTTGTTGAACCTGGAGATGGAAATGTTGCTCGAGGCCCAAGGCTGAGGGCAACATACAACAAAATATTTTGCCTAAATCCCAGTAAGCAACTCTTCCCTACAGATGCAAGGATATTTTCAAGTAGCAACATCTAGATCGACACATCTGGCCCATTTTTTCTCAAGCTACTAGAGTTATATTCACAGATAATAAAACCAATAACAATGACAAAAAAATTTGATCGATATTTGAGCGGTAATTATCCTGCATATGGATCAATATGTGGCCAAAATTATGGGAGATAACTCTAATTAACTACTGTAGATTCCTAATTAAACGCGAGGAAATAATTTCCGCGTAAAGTTGCCTGAAGCAACCCTCGCGGATTTTAAAGACTCGCTTTTATTTTCAGACAGTTTTGAACTAACGGAAGTTATAACAAAAAATTGGTGATCGTGATTTTATATTCTCGTGATATGATACAAAACAGCGATATCGCAGAATTAAGTACTCGAATAAAATAAGGAATTTACAGTATAAGAGGAGAGTTCTTTTTATCGAAGCAGGTTTAAAGAGTAGACAAGATCTGGATTGAACAATATTTTTTAAACATTCAATGATAAGAAAATGTCAAGGGACTGAATTATTTTGCCGCATTCGGCAACACACCATACTTGCCAACTGACCCGATTTCGTCGGGTCACACCTGATTTTTCAACCGTCCACCCGATTATTTTTTTATGACCCGGCGGGTCAAGCTTTTCACCCGATTTTTGTCGAACAACCCGAAAAACTCCCGATTTCCGGATTTGGCTCATAAATTATGTAGCGCATTGGACATCCAGTTATGAACTCAAGCTGAGCTTGTGTAAACAATGCCGATGGCTATTACAGCTAAGTAATTGTTAGGCTTATTATCGTGAGTTGTTTTGACAAACCGAGGGTTTAAATCATTAAGTGCGATGGCTTCCAAAAGCAAGAGATCTTTATCGGGGCCAGCGGAATCAAAACCAAAAACGACTTTTTTTCCATACACAAAGTAATCCGAAACTTTTTGAAAAATAACATTTAGAGGAAGTGTGATCTTAGAAACTCATGTACTTTTAGAGACAATAATAAATGATAACAAAAAAATAGCACTCAGAAGCAAAAATTTGACAAACCTGCCTTAGTAAAGACTCTTTCTTGTGCCGCCAAACAGTAATACTGATTCAGAAAGAGCTTTGAGCATTGTTAAAAAATCACACTTTTCGCTCGGAACTTAATAATAAAAATTAAATAACCCTACTGTCTTGTAAATTTACCCGGTCTGTTGATTGCTTTGAGTACATACCAACATTGGAAGTATTAAACAATTCAAAATCAGCAACTGTTATCTTTGCAATAAAATATTACACATATATTTTAACACATTTTTGTTGTATACACCTTTGAAATGCATAGTAAATATGTCGTGAATGTCGTTATGCGCTATGACCAGATTTTTTACTTTCCAAATCTGGTCATGACCAGATTTTTACATGTTGGAGGTTGGCAAGTATGCAACACGCCAGAATGCACAATATACCGATTCAACAAGTTTAACTGTATAAATGATGTAAATGTACAAACTTGTTCTTGCAGCAAAGTGATTAATTCCACAAGTTATGTCTTTAACCAGCTTATCTGGTGCCATTTCATTTCGTCCAAACAGAGTGGGAGGGATGGTCTGAGGGGTTGAAGAGGTCGTCACGTTAGGACCTACCCCTAAAGCTCCGAATCCCCACACTAGGACATCATTCTTATCTACAATGATACAACTTATCATCAGCCGAGGCATAATTTAACTCCATGGTAGTGCATTATAATATCTGTAAAGAACTATACATGATATGAGTTAAATTTGGCTCCCATAATTCACCATTTTTTAAGTGTTTCTGGTACAATAAAATGTTATGTTATATTTTAGAAAAGTTGATGTAAAATACTTTTCACCTATTTATTTGATTTATTTGCACTCACTGGCAGTATATGACATCAGAAATCAGTCAAAAATTGACATTTTTATGATATTTTTATGAATGGGAGCACATGCTTGAACAAGGAAAAAATTTTTGTCACTTATTAGCCTTGGCTAGATACATCTCTGATAAAAATATTTTGTTTGTTCACCTAAAACTTTAAATAATTTCAAAAAGGGGTAGTAAGTAAAAAATAGTGATTGACGATGGAATAGGATGAATGGTTTTACTGCTTTCACCTCAGGTAAGCTTAAATGGGGGATACCTGTTAAGACGGCACACTTTGAACCTGCAGCTGCTGCCTTGCTGATAGAATGTGGCAGTGGGAGATTCCTGGGTACTGACACTTGTGTTTGGTCTGTGATCGCGGACAGCTGCCCGTACTCTGAGTTTCCCCATCCAAACAGATCCCCTCGCTCAGACACCGCCAGCACGCAGTCCCCCTTACTGGAGATCTGGACGATTTTCTCTCCCTCGATGTCCCCCCGCACTAATGATGGCTTCCACTCACAATGATAATGTTGTAGACCTGTAGAAAAGGTACGTATACCCAGTAAGACAAAATATGTACTGTATATGTTGACAGGTGACAGTTAAAAAGGACAGAATCAAACAAGCACATTAATTTTATAGATTTTTTGGGGGGATGTCAGAAAATAGGACCAACTGTTTCTTGTTTTAATCAAACCAGTAGTTCCATGTAAATATTGTTTCCAATTTTTTGCTCTCACAAAACCGGCTGGATAAAAATAATCTAGTATGCAAGTAAACTGCTGACGAATAACGAATTTATTGAAAAAAAGGTAATAATATTGTATTGTATTTTGTATTCAAATTCATTTACGACATCGCTAATTTTTTTTTATCAATTAATAATCACAAATTATTTAATCATATGATCTACTCGCTCAACGGTCGCACGGTAAAACAGACTATAGAACTGATATTTACACATTGTAACATTAATGACATATCTTATTAATAAATAACGATTAGAGGACCATGGGCCATATAGCTCATCTTAGTAACATTTCTCATAGATGTTTAGTATCCCTGTGTTAATTTAATGAAGGAGTGATTTTACTTTTTATTTTTACCTCTTTCACCCTCGTCAGAATTTAAGACTGGGTGAATTCTAATGTTCTAAGTTATCTCTTTAGTACATAAGCGTGTTGGGTGAATTTCAATGTGTATAATATCAGACATGCGATTCTAGTTAAAATGCCTTGCTTCATGTTCAGTTATAAGTTGTTTACCTGTCAGAAATCTGCCATAGACGTGATTTACCAAAATATTAATGTTAGCATGTTTAGAATTATCGTTCATATTTTGACACTACCACCGTACTTTGTTCACATTTTTACGAGATAAATTTATTTGCTTTGACACGTGATCGAGTAAATAAATGATATAAACTGTTTTAAACATGTTTATATTTACCATATTAATCACCCTGTTCAGTAACATGCCATTTTAATGCTCTTTCCCCAAGATAAATCGTCATTTTACCTCACAAACTTCTCTGTACGGAACATGCTGTTTGACGGACCGCTTCACTTATCTACATGCAAACGTATTCTGACACATATTTTTGTGTTATCAACATTGCTGTATGCTTTATTATATCATGAATTATTGTATTTAGATGCTGACCACTATTTTTCCGTATTTTTACCTAAGTATGATCAGTGATTGCTTTTTTGTCACCTCGATTGATGAACTACTGTAGACATGGATAACATTACAGTGTTTTTAATTTCACTATGTTCACTACGTTAAGACAAATTTCCGTGAACATTTAGCCATCGTGAATATTCAGCTAAGCATTCACCATCTCCGTGTAGGCCGCCATTACAGATGAATGTGTGCTTGAGCCCAGCCTAGGTAACTACTTGTTTATCGTAATCATAGTAAATTTAATGTTTGTTAAAAATAGCAAGCATGACTATTACATTAATTTAAAATGATTAATATCATAATTAAACAACTATCTATAACGGAAGATTCATTCACCTTTATCTCTGTGGCCATATGACACTCATCAGAGAACCCAAGATAAGGTAGATAAGCAAAATGAACCTGGTCATAGACGATGCTAATTTTTATAAGGACTTTGTCGTCCAG